>NC_089843.1:28818969-29141023 GCF_035609145.1 Eleutherodactylus coqui | reverse complement strand
ATCTCGGGCTGTGCAGGCTATTACAGCTATAGCATTCTAAGTCTGCAGTCTGTAATACAGAGTATAGGGAAAGTGCTGCTGATACAGAAACAATGGTAGTGTAGGATCCTGTCTACAAGAACCCCAACAGTCCTTCTTAGGGCTACCTCTGACCATCTGCATTTTACAGGTTGTCTGGTGAGAGTTGTAGTGCATCACTATTGATCAGTCAGACCTTTTTGCAGCCTTCCATATAATTTTTTTCTGCCTGCAGTTTGCGTTACAATACCGCTGTCAGCCTCTAACTGTCTGTCAATACTTCCATAATTTCTTACACAGGTCTGTGTCTGCAGTGAACTTCACGCACAGCGTACGGCCACAGTCACTGATAGAGGGAAAGTCATATACATGCTATATAGCCTGTATTCTATAAAAAGCTCGTTCGTTGGGCTGTTGGGGTACCTCTGACCGTCTGAAATTTACTGGGTGTTCTGCTGGGAGTTGCAGGGCATCCCTATTGCACAGCTAGGCCTGTTTGCAGCGTTCCGTATTCTTTGTTTCTGCCTGGAGTTACTGTTACAATACCGCTGTCACCGTGAAAGTGTACGCAAATAATTCCATAATTATTTACACTGCTCTGTGTCTGCTCTATTCGTAATCCACCATGCTGAGGGGTAGGGGTAGGGCTAGAGGACGTGGATGTGGACACAGGCGAGGACGCGGAGGTCCAAGTGAGGGTGTGGGCACAGGCCGAGTTCCTGGTCCAGGTAAATCACAGCCGGCTTATGCGGGATTAGGAGAGAGGCAAGTTTCTGGGGTCCCCAGCTTCATATCACAATTCATGGGTCCACGTGGTAGACCTTTATTACAAACAGAGCTGTATGAGCAGGTCCTGTCGTGGATGGCAGAAAATGCAACCAGCAATGTATCATCCACCCAGTCTTCTACGTCGTCCACTGCTGCAACTCTGAATCCTCTCGCTGCTGCTCCTCCTTCCTCCCAGCCTCCTCACTCCATGAAAATGACACATTCTGATGAGCAGGCAGACTCCCAGGAACTGTTTTCGGGTCCCTGCCTTGATTGGGAAAAACGGTTCCTCTCTCACCTGAGGAGTTTGTCGTGACCGATGCCCAACCTTTGGAAAGTTCCCGGGGTCCGGATGATGAGGCTGGGGACTTACGGCAACTGTCTCAAGAGCTTTCAATGGGTGAGGAGGACGATGATGATGAGACACAGTTGTCTATCAGTGAGGTAGTAGTAAGGGCAGTAACTCCGAGGGAGGAGCGCACAGAGGATTTGGAGGAAGAGTCGCTGGACGATGAGGTGACTGACCCCACCTGGTTTGCTAAGCCAACTGAGGACAGGTCTTCAGAGGGGGAGGCAAGTGCAGCAGCAGGACAGGTTGGAAGTGGAAGTGGGGTGGCCAGGGGTAGAGGCAGGGCCAGAGTGAAGACTCCCCCAACTGTTTCCCAAAGCACCCCCTTGCGCCAAGCCACTGTGCAGAGGCCTAGGTGTTCAAAGGTGTGGATGTTTTCAGTGAGAGCGCGGATGACCGATGAACAGTGGTGTGCAACCTGTGTTGCGCTAAGATTAGCCGGGGAGCCACCACTACCAGCCTCACCACCAGCAGCATGCGCAGGCATATGATGGCCAAGCATCCCACAAGGTTGGACGACGGCTGTTCACCGCCTCCGGGTTGCACCACTGCCTCTCTCCTTGTGCCCCAACCTGCCACTGAGATCCAACCCCCCTCTCAGGACACAGGCACGAGTGCCTCCCGGCCTGCACCCACACCCTCGCCTCCGCTGTCCTCGACCCCATCCAGCAATGTCTCTCAGCCCAGCGTCCAGCTGTCACTAGCACAAGCATTGGAGCGAAAGCGCAGATACGCCGCTACGCACCCGCATGCTCAAGCTTTAAACGTGCACATTGCCAAATTGATCAGCCTGGAGATGCTGCCGTACAGGCTTGTGGAAACGGAGACTTTCAAAAACATGATGGTGGCGGTCCCACGCTACTCGGTTCCCAGTCGCCACTTATTTTCCCGGTGTGCTGTCCCAGCCCTACACCAGCATGTCTCCCTCAACATCAATCGTGCCCTCACCAATGCGGTTACTGGGAAGGTTTACTTAACGACGGACACGTGGATAAGTACTGGCCGGCAGGGCCACTATATCTCCCTGACAGCACATTGGGTGAATTTGGTGGAGGCTGGGACTGAGTCAGAGCCTGGGACTGCACACGTCCTACCCACACCCAGAATTGCGGGTCCTTCCTCGGTTCTGGTATCTGCGGCGGTCTATGCCCCCTACTCTAAACCCTCCCCCTCCTCCTCCTCTTACGCAACCTCTACCTCTCAACTAAGAAATGTGAGCAGCGCGTCGCCAGCAGTCGGTGTGCGCGGCGCGGAAGCACAGCGGTGGGCAAGTGTCAGCAGGCCGTGCTGAAACTACTCAGCCTAGGTGACAAGAGGCAGACGGCCCCCGAACTGTTTCAGGGTCTGACAGAGCAGACCGATCTCTGACTTTCGCCTCCAACCGGGCATGGTCGTGTGTGACAACGGCCATAACCTGGTGGCGGCTCTGCAGCTCGGCAGCCTCACACATGTGCCATGCCTGGCCCACGTCTTCAATCTGGTGGTTCAGCAGCTTCTGAAATACTACCCGCACTTATCTGACCTGCTCGGCAAGGTGCGCCGCGTCTGCGCACATTTCCTCAAGTCCACCACGGAGGCTGCCACCCTGAGGACCCTGGAGGAGGAGGACCTAGGAGGAGGACCGAGTGAGGAGGGAGGAGGGAGGAAGGAGGAGGGGTAGGAGGTCTTGCGTACTGGCACACATTGCTAACTTTATGTTAGGCTTCCTTTCTCGTGACTCTCGCGTTAGACGCATTCTGGCCACTATGGATTACTGCGTGTACACCCTTCTCGACCCATGGTATAAGGAGAACCTTTCCACTCTCATTCCCGAAGAGGAAAGGGGTTCGAGAGTGATGCTATACCACAGGGCCCCGGTGGAAAAACTGATAGTACAGAAGGCGCAGTTCTGAGGGCCAAGTAGCAGGGGAGGCGCGGAGATCAGACAGCATGTTCAGTGCAGGCAGGGGAACACTCTCCAAGGCCTTTGCCAGCTTTATGGCTCCCCAGCAAGACTGTGTCACCACTCCCCAGTCAAGGCTGAGTTGGAGGGAGCACTGTAAAAAGATGGTGAGGGAGTACATAGCCGATCGTACCACCATCCTCCCTGATGCCTCAGGTCCATACAACTATTGGGTGTCAAAGCTGGACACGTGGCACGAACTTGCGCTGTATGCCCTGGAGGTGCTGGCTTGCCCTGCCGCTAGCGTCTTGTCAGAGGGTGTTTAGTGCAGCTGGGGGAATCATCACGGGAATCATCACAGATAAGTATACCCGCCTGTCAACTGCCATTGCCAACATGCTTACACTCATAAAGATGAACAAAAGCTGGATTTCCCCCAGACTTCTCTTCTCCACCGGCGGAAAGCAGTGGAACCTAATGATTCTTTTTGCTGCAACAGGAGGTAATTGCATCCTCTAACACAAAAAAGGGGGAATTAGCTTTGTCAATCACTCTCGGATATTATTATTCCTCCTCCTAAAACAGAATGTCATCACGCTGAACGGCCAACTTTTCTGCAGCCCAAAAGGTTTTGTTTAAAAGTGTTTTACAATTTTTCAACGTTTCAAAAGGATTGATACTTTAACAGACACCAAGTTTTTTCACAGGGCTGCCTCCAGGCTCTGTTACAAATTAAGTAACAGCGAGCTGTATCTTTAAAAAATGTTTATGGGTTTCTCCTGCCCTCGCGGTTGAGCAATTTTTCAGGGGTGCACTTGTACTCTTGGTACACCAATTTTTCTGGCCCTTGCCTATACTGTTATCTAACTCATTTTTCCGGCCTTCGCCTACACTCTTGGTAACCACATTTTTTTAGGGGTTTGCCTATACTCTTGGTACACCAATGTTTTAGCAGTTTGCCTACACTCTTGCTACAGAAATGTTACAGGGGTCTGCATATACTTTTGCTACATAAATCTTACTGGAGTTCCACCTATACTCTTGGTATACCAATGTTTCTGTGGTCTGCCTATACGTTTGCTATAGAAATGTTACTGGGGTCTGCCAATACTTTTGCTACGGAAATGTTACTGGGGTCCGCCAATACTTTTGCTACAGAAATGTTACAGGGGTCTGCCTATAACTTTGCTACAGAAATGTTACTGGGGTCCGCCTATGCAGCTTCTACTGAATGGTTTGAGGGGTTTGCCTATACTTTTGCTACAGAAATATTTCAGGGGTTCGCCTACACTCTTGCTACAGAAATGTTACAGGGGTCTGCCCATACTTTTGCTACAGAAATGCTACTGGGGTCTGCCTATACCGTTACTACAGAAATGTGTGCCATGGCTGAGGTGCTTGGCGGGGTGAAACTCTGCCATGTTTGGGCACTTGGATTGCTTCTTGTGTAATATCATCTTTGCGCACCGACAGCATAGGCGAGCCCAAGGAACTCAAAGACTTCCCATTGCAGTGTTGAGCTATCTGACAGCTACACAGAATGAAGTGTGTGGGGACCCATGGATTTCCCATAGCTATTTAACTCACAGCACCTTGGGTCACACAAGGTGGAGGCTGGGACCCAGCCTGACCCAAGGCCAGCTCACGAACTTCCTACACAGAGTATTGTGGTTCCTACCTCGGTCTTGGTTTCTCGACCTTATTAAGCCACCTCCTCCTCCTGCTTGGGGTCTGGGGATCAGCGTTGGGCAACATGTATTTTCTCTTGTGTTACCACAGTTATCTGAGACACTGGTTTGGGCCAAACAAAAGAAGCGTTACTGCGTTAATGGAACGTTCACGGCTGCACAAGCATTCCGAGTCCGCTTTATGCCCACGATTAATGAGGGTGTGAGCCGAGGCCAAGGTCCTTGGTCGGGTGAAACTGCCATGTTTGGGCGCTCTGATTTCTTTATGTGTAATACCATCTTTAGGTTCCTTGGGCTCACCTATGCTGTGGGTGCACAAAGACTTCCCATAGCGGTGTTTTACCGATATGGCACAAACACACTGACTGACAAGAGTAGAAATGTGGACCAAGGTCCTTAGTGGGGTGAAACTCTGCCATGCTTGGGCACTCTGATTTCTTTATGTGTAATACCATCTTTAAGTTCCTTGGGCTCGCCTATGCTGTGGGTGCACAAAGACTTCCCATTGCTGTGTTGTACTGATCTGGCACAAATACACTAACTGAGTGGGGTAGAAATGTGGGCCAAGGTCCTTGGCGGCGTGAAACTCTGCCATAGGCGAGCCCAAGGAACTCAAAGACTTGCGGTGTTGAGCTATCTGACACCTACATAGAATGAATTGTGTCAGGACACAGATTTCCCGTTGCTATGTAACTCACGGCACCTTGGGTCACACAAGGTGGAGGCTGGGACCAACCTGACCCTGGGCCCGCTTGCGTGCTTCCCAACCAGTATTGCTGCATTGTGGAGATGTGTAGAAGTGGTGGCACCTGTGTCCCCTTTATGCCCACGTTTGCGGCTCCTGACAATTTTGTGACGGAGGTGGCGCGGGATTGAAATGTTGATCGTATGTCAAGCTATCATCAATTCTCAACAGCATTGTGGGCTATTGCCCACACTTTCAAAGAGGGTCGCTGTCTGGCCTTGCCAACCCTCTGCAGTGTGTGCCTCCAGTTCCTCCTCATCCAATACGCACATATAAATAGACATGAGGGTGGTGTGGCTATGAAGCCAGCGTGTGGCATGAGGGCAGCTGAACGCTGCGCAGGAAATTTTTGTGCGCACTGTGGACGGAAGGTCGAGCAGGGAGGGGGGGTTGGACAGCAATGCCAGCATGTAACCCAGTAGAAGAGGCAGCGAGATCACCCACAGGCAGTGATTGTCCTTGGTTGCAGGTAGTGTGGTGCTTAGCTAAGATGTGCCAGCGCGTGTGCCTTGCTATTAGGGTTTGTCCGAAGTAAATTGTTAAGGGGGTGATGCCAGACTCTTACCCTTATTTTGGCTTTAGTGGGACCTGGGAGCCTCAGATGCAGCCATGCATGCTGCCCCTGCCCTTCCCTATCCGTTTCTGTGGTGTTTCCATGGCTTTCTGATGTTTTCTGGTGTTTGACAAGTCATCAGCTATGCAGAGCATCTGTCCCATACAAAAATGCTCGAGTCGCCCATTGACTTCAATGGGGTTCGTTACTTAAAACGAGCTCTCGAGCATTACGGAAAGTTCCACTCGAGCAATGAGCACCCAAGCATTTTGGTGCTCGCTCATCTCTACATGTGACACAGAGCCAGGTAATTTTTTTTATACACACTCACTCCCTGGTTCCTGCTACTGACGTCAATGCGGCACACAAATATCAGACTCATTTCAGGTTTCTGTCTGTGCGCTCTCCCATAGACAGCTATAGGAGAGCGCACACACGGCAGTCTGAAAAGAGATTTCAGTTCACTGTGTGACTTCAGTGGCAAACAATGCAGGAACCCCGGAGCAGGTGAGTATAAAGCATATATCACACAGCTCCTTGTCACCTCCCTAACAGGACCAGGACTTACTTTATGGTCTTGTAGGGAGGTGACAGGTTTGTTTTAAATTTATAAGTTCACATTCTTTTTCTCCATGCATTCTGGATGAGTATTTAATGTGTACAATAAAATATATGAATGGTAGAACATTTTTGTTTTTTCTATTTGTCTAAAATGTTGATGGACCCTGACACATTTTATTAGTAATGATTGCAGAAATACTGATAATTCAAAAGAGTTCACTTATTTTTTCTTTCATATGTACATCCTTTCGGTACATCATTGTCATCATCACCTACTGCTTATACTACCATATACCGGTTATATTGGAGATCTCCCCTTCTGCACACGGGACGCAGTCATAGCAGCAGGAATGCATTGTGTCTCCTGTCTTTTTCCTACTTCCAGGTGAACATTGGTCGGAGCAGCGGGATACTGGGATCTGTAGGAAAAGACAAGAACCTTTACTGCAAAGATAAAACACACATGTATGATAAGAAGATGTAAACCATATAATGATGTTAAAGGGCAAGATTTACATAATCACCTACATAATATAACTCTTCTCACCTCCTTTGTGTGTTTCCATGTTATAGACTGACGATTTATCTGAAGCTGTTCACCACTGACGGCCCACGGAGTAAAATTTCCTACTTCAACCTCCTGTATGGCCTCTCCTATATATAACCAGTTTATTATCTTATATGGATGTATGGCTTCTCCCTGCTCATTAAAGTAATATGAAGGACTCATGGGATCCGGTGAGGACTTCATCATTTGTATGTAGCGCTGTAACTTCCGTCTGTAGTGTATAAATCCAGTTATTGAGTTTTCTTCATATTTGTCCTTTATGAATAAGAACATTTCATGTAGAGCTTTTGCCAGAACTTCTACTGCAGAATACAGTCTTGGGATGACCCCTGATATAAAGCTATCCCTCAGATTTGGTACAGTATAGTTCTGAGTGTAGTTGTGCTCTTTATTGATGACATAGTCTGATATGAAGGAATCTATATCATTACTCTTAGTTAGATCATCTAGCAATTTCCAGTAAGACTGTATTTGGTCCATCTCATCTTGTTTTCTGTATATTTTTTTAAAATCCTCCAAACCTGGAAAAAATGATGAAAACTTCACTGCTAGACTTCCATTATATACCAGAAGGTCTTCAATAATCCCTTCGGGAGCAGTAGAGATCCAGGATGGTGAAAGTATGAAGGTGGTGTCTAAAAATATAAATTCATAGTATTGCATTAAAACAAGTATATGAGGAAAGAAGGTCCCACACATTATAATGATGGTGACTTGTGGATCGTTTACAGCTTGTAAAATCCTATTATAATTTTTATTTCTAAGTATTATGATGAAGGCAGCACAGATCCCGCGCTCTCTCATGTACTTTGTTAGTATCTGCAGCTCATTCTCTCCAGTTTCATCATTCGATAGTATAATCCCAACCCAGGTCCAGCCAAAGTGCTCCAACAGTTCGCTGATCACCATATTGTGGATGTGGTAATTTTGGACCATTCGGAAAACATGTGGATAGAGGAGTCTATTAGATAATGAGGGGTCGGAGGCTCCATAGCTGATCTGCAAAACAAAGAAGAAAACGAAGATCATTTTGTACAGATTGTTCTCAGTCAATTAGTTAGTAGGACGTCCTCAGTAATCCAAAATACCACATACAAAACCCATTCTGTTATACTGTATTTAGATGTGCTGCAGCAAGATGTGCCCAAGAGTCTCGAATGCAGAACGCATGGCGCAACACATGGACACCCCATCTGTGTGCTGTGCGAGGTGCCGGAAACCGTACATTACATGCCCCATTGTCTAGCGAGATTCACACAAAGATAGGACATGCAGCGATTTTCCAACTGAGACTCTTGGTCAGAATAAAAAAAATTCTCATGTGAATGAGCTCAGACAAAGGAATGGGTTCATTTTCCGTGTGAGATCTGTCTGTGTCGGTCATGGGCAGGATTTGTGTGAGAATATCACCAGCATGAATATGGCCTTTGGGCAGACCCACAAGGGTGTATTTACATAGGAAATTTTTTTTCATCCAATATGCAGTTAATAGAACTGATTGATATCAATGGGCTCATTCTCACGGCTCTTTTCTGTGAATGCAAAAAAAAAACATGACATGCTTTATTTTGGTGCACACTTCTGCCCCAAAGGTTCCCATAGAAGACTGAAAGTGGGAAAATATGCACATATTTACTCTCAGGTATGCACAAAACACTGTGCATACCCGCAAACACCGGCCTTTTAAATCAGGACGAGAGTGGTTCCTCCGCCCTGTGAAAGAGCGATGCCTGCACAAATACACACAGGTTTTGAACAGGATGCAAAAAGGATACAAACACATTGTACGGGGGCGAGCGTTTTTGTGCCTATGCTTATTTGCAGTAGCCCTTATTCAGGATAACAGAGGAAAGAACAGACAATTGAACCACTATTTAGTTTTGATATCCTGATCTTCAATGAGATGTGTCACTACAGTGGCATAGCAATGTCCGGTGGTGCAACCTGTGGAGAATTTTTATGTCACCCCCACAGTGATAGCACCTGCTGCCCCCCCCCCCCCCCTCCTATGCCACTACACCCAGAGATCCAGAAAAGTACTAAAAATCCACTTAATTTCATAAATATCAACCAGTGATCAGATTTAAAATCCCTGCTTACTGAAAGTACTTTAGAGCAGTTCAGGAGAAGAAGCAGCTAGACACGCCTGAGCCACGGCAGCTGCAGAGAGGTGACTATGTATATATATATATATATATATATATATATATATATATATATATATATATATATATAATTTTTTTCACATATTTTAGGGATGATTTTCAGGGAAGGGCTTGGAAATCACAGCAGGGTCTGACAGTATCTCACTGCTTTCAATGGAGCCAGTTCCATTGAATTCAATGGCATAGCATTGTGGTCCTCTGCCACTGCTCTGACAGCTGTGGCAGAGGATATCTTCATCTGTCATTTTGTTACAGTTTTCAGTGATGAGGGGATTTCCCGCAGAGATGAAGAAATTCTCGGCTACAGCTGTCACAGCTGTGGCAGAGGAGCGCATTCTTCTCTGTATGTCAATGGGACCACCGCTGCTACTGCTGGCCCCATTGACCACAAGGTGAAACCCCTGAATGTGACAGCATCCAGGGGTTTTACCCCCAGGGACTCCCCTGCTGTTGCTGTCACAGCCACAGCAGGGGATTGCAGGCAGCGCACTTTATGTGCGCATAAACACAACTATGTGCTTTTTTTTCAGTGCGATGCCCTCTTCGGTAACGCAAATTTTGGTGCATTTGCGATCTGCACAAAGAGATGCACAACAAACAAACACCCGTCTGACTGAGCCCTGAGGAGAGGTGAATTCCACAGTGGAAACGGCAATAAAATAGATATGCTGCAGAATTGGTTTTGTGCGGGTTATTTGTGGATAACTTGTGGGTGACATTTTCAGAATGTTATCTACTTTGCTGCTACTGTAAATGCCGCAGAATTTCCGTGCGGAGGATCAGCAGAGAAATCCCACTGCAAATCTGTCCTGTTTGAAACTCACCTAAATGATGCAGAAAATCTACAGTCAAAGCCACTCTGGTAATTCTGCAGCATTTACAATCCATGTGAAGGCGGCTTAAGTCCAGCTTCACATGAACATAGGCCTGCGTGCACATGAGCGACGCGTATTTGTGGAATTAATAATGCTTTTTTGCACGTTCATTAGTGTATATTCTGCAGGCATGTGCATTTGTGCAGGCAAAAAAAATATCACCGATGCTTCCAGCAATTGGAATGGCTAATTATTCTAATAAGTTCAAGATGTGTTATTTTTTTTTCAGTGCAACTCCACATTTTTTCACGCATCTCCTAGTGTATTGTACACGTATTTGCGCATCCCCATTAACTTCTATGGGGACATTTGGTGTGCAAAGGCGCAGGAATATAAAGAATGCTACATTTTTGTTTTTATTTGCGCCACTGAAATGTGCACGTGAGCGAACCCAGGGAAATTAATGGGATCTAGTCACTGCATATCGCCCGTGCAAATTTTGTGTTTGTAATTATGCACACAATTATGCCATAAATAAGCCGACCTAAGGGTGCGCTCACATGCTGGAGACTCGTTGTAGAATAGAATGGAGATGAATATCTCTCCCATACAGCGGGATGGAATTGTTTCTACATGAGCGAGCCGCATTTAGATGAAAGCAGTGGAACTTCTGTATCAAATCTGAAATGTGAAGCTGATGAAGCCGCTGCATACAGTAATACATGTGAGGTCCATATATAATAGCTGCACACAGTAATACATGTGGGGTCCATATATAATAGCTGCACACAGTAATACATGTGGGGTCCATATATAACAGCTGCACACAGTAATACACGTGGGGTTCATATATAACAGCTGCGCACAGAAATACACATGGGGTCCATATATAACAGCTGCGCACAGTAATACACGTGGGGTCCATATATAACAGTGGCACACAGTAATACACATGGGGGCCATAAATAGCAGCTGCACACAGTAATACATGTGGGGTCCATATATAACAGCTGCACACAGTAATACACGTGGGGTCCTTATATAACAGCTGCACACAGTAATACACGTGGGGTCCTTATATAACAGCTGCACACAGTAATACACGTGGGGTCCTTATATAACAGCTGCACACAGTAATACATGTGGGGTCCATATGTAACAGCTGCGCACAGTAATACATGTGGGGTCCATATATAACAGCTGCACACAGTAATACACCTAGGGTCCATATATAACAGCTGCGCACAGTAATACACGTGGGGTCCATATATAACAGCTGCGCACAGTAATAAACCTAGGGTCCTTATATAACAGCTGCACACAGTAATACATGTGGGGTCCATATATAACAGCTGCACACAGTAATACATGTGGGGTCCATATATAACATCTGTGCATAGTAATACATGTGCGGTCCATATATAACAGCTGCACACAGTAATTCACGTGGGGTCCATATATAACAGCTGCACACAGTAATACATGTGGGGTCCATATATAACATCTGTGCATAGTAATACACGTGTGGTCCATATATAACAGCTGCACACAGTAATACATGTGGGGTCCATATATAACATCTGTGCACAGTAATTCACGTGGGGTCCATATATAACAGCTGCGCACAGTAATACACGTGGGGTCCATATATAACAGCTGCGCACAGTAATAAACCTAGGGTCCTTATATAACAGCTGCACACAGTAATACATGTGGGGTCCATATATAACAGCTGCACACAGTAATACATGTGGGGTCCATATATAACATCTGTGCATAGTAATACACGTGGGGTCCATATATAACAGCTGCACACAGTAATTCACGTGGGGTCCATATATAACAGCTGCACACAGTAATACATGTGGGGTCCATATATAATAGCTGCACACAGTAATACACGTGCGGTCCATATATAACAGCTGCACACAGTAATTCACGTGGGGTCCATATATAACAGCTGCACACAGTAATACATGTGGGGTCCATATATAATAGCTGCACACAGTAATTCACGTGGGGTCCATATATAACAGCTGCACACAGTAATACACGTGGGGTCCATATATAACAGCTACTCACAGTAATACATGTGGGGTCCATATATAACAGCTGTGCACAGTAATACACGTGGGGTCCATATATAACAGCTGCTCACAGTAATACATGTGGGGTCCTTATATAACAGCTGCACACAGTAATACATGTGGGGTCCATATATAACAGCTGCACACAGAAATACATGTGGGGTCCATATATAACAGCTGCACACAGTAATACACGTGTGGTCCATATATAACAGCTGTACACAGTAATACATGTGAGGTCCTTATATAACAGCTGCACACAGTAATAAATGTGGGGTCCATATATAACAGCTGCACACAGTAATACACGTGTGGTCCATATATAACAGCTGTACACAGTAATACACGTGGGGTCCATATATAACAGCTGCACACAGTAATACATGTGGGGTCCATATATAACAGCTGCACACAGTAATACACGTGTGGTCCATATATAACAGCTGTACACAGTAATACATGTGGGGGCCATATAAAACAGCTGCACACAGTAATACATGTGGGGTCCATATATAATAGCTGCACACAGTAATACACGTGTGGTCCATATATAACAGCTGTACACAGTAATACATGTGGGGGCCATATAAAACAGCTGCACACAGTAATGCATGTGGGGTCCATATATAACAGCTGCACACAGTAATACATGTGGGGTCCTTATATAACAGCTGCACACAGTAATACACGTGGGGTCCATATATAACAGCTGCACACAGTAATACATGTGGGGTCCTTATATAACAGCTGCACACAGTAATACACGTGTGGGCCATATATAACAGCTGCACACAGTAATACACGTGGGGTCCATATATAACAGCTGCACACAGTAATACACGTGTGGGCCATATATAACAGCTGCACACAGTAATACATGTGGGGTCCTTATATAACAGCTGCACACAGTAATACACGTGTGGGCCATATATAACAGCTGCACACAGTAATACACGTGGGGTCCATATATAACAGCTGCACACAGTAATGCATGTGGGGTCCATATATAACAGCTGCACACAGTAATACACGTGTGGGCCATATATAACAGCTGCGCACAGTAATACATGTGGGGTCCATATATAACAGCTGCACACAGTAATACACGTGGGGTCCATATATAACAGCTGTACACAGTAATACAGGTGGGGTCCATATATAACAGCTGCACACAGAAATACACATGGGGTCCATATATAACAGCTGCACACAGAAATACACATGGGGTCCATATATAACAGCTGCACACAGTAATACACGTGGGGGCCATATATAACAGCTGCACACAGTAATACATGTTGGGTCCCTTTATAGCAGCTGCGCACAGTAATACATGTGGGGTCCATACATAACAGATGCATACAGTAATACACGTGGGGGCCATATATAACAGCTGCACACAGTAATACATGTGGGGTCCATATATAACAGCTGCACACAGTAATACATGTGGGGTCCATATATAATAGCTGCACACAGTAATACACGTGGGGTCCATATATAACAGCTGCACACAGTAATACATGTGGGGTCCATATATAACAGCTGCACACAGTAATACACGTGGGGTCCATATATAACAGCTGCAGACAGTAATACATGTTGGGTCCCTTTATTGCAGCTGTGCACAGTAATACATGTGGGGTCCATATATAATAGCTGCACACAGTAATACATGTGGGGTCCATATATAATAGCTGCACACAGTAATACACGTGGGGGCCATATATAACAGCTGCACACAGTAATACATGTGGGGTCCATATATAACAGCTGCATGCAGTAATATATGTGGAGTCCATATATAACAGCTGCACACAGTAATACATGTGGGGTCCATATATAACAGCTACAGGCAATGGCTTTACTTTGGCAGCTCCATCCTTGTTCCCACATTTTTTTAAATGCATTTATTTGAAATGTAATGAAAATGATATGTGAAAGGGTTAACTTCACACATTACTGATGCATATACCTATATTGGTACACTAAGGCTCTATGGGCCGTTGGTAAATGTATCTCTCATGGCTATCTTTATATAAAAATCTCATGTAAAGGAAACACCTACTGCTGACTATATAATCTGCTTGAGCAGGTGTTAGGGGGTCCGTTGGTGGGCGCTGGGGCTGTGTAAAACACACAACAAGGACATAGATATAGAACTGAAGGACAACAAGAAACCTTATTTGTCTCAAGTTATTCAACTGAGGCTGCATTCACATGAGCGAGCAAAATATCAAGTGGAGAAACTCATTTTAACGTTGACATGAAGTTTTTTGATTAAAAAATGTCTTGCATCACTTTGGGGAAGTTGCGATTCTTAACCTCTTAGTGACCGCCCCATAGTGTTTTTACGTCCTCACTAAGTGGGCTTTAATCCTAGAGGACGTAAAAACATGCACCCTCTTGGCTGAGGACGTGGCAGCTCCATGCTGTCAGTGCCCGCAGGTAGCCGACAGCATGGAGCTGTCATCCTGGGCTGCGGGCAGTTGCCCCGGCAATGCGATCGGCGCTATCCAATGGATAGCGCCGATCGCATTAAAGTGCAAAAAAAAGTAAATAAAGTCCTCCGGGACTCGGTGCCACTCTGACATCACGTGCATGTGCAGAAGGTTGGGAGCCCCAGCAAATTCAAAATCTCCTGGCTCCTGAAGGTAGCCGGGAACCAGGAGATGTCACCGGGGACCGCGGCTCGAGACCCGGGAAATTCATGTGCTTGAATTTATTCAAAAACTGTGGGGTCAAAATGGGCAGTACACCCCTAGATAAATTTGTTAAGGGGTCTAGTTTTTTAAAATGGGGTCATTTGTGGGTGTTCTCTTTGGTTTTGGCCACTCAAGAGCTCTACAAGTGTGCTATGTGGCCTAAAACGCCGTCAAGCAAAATTTATGTTCTAAAAGACACTGACTACTCCTTTTGTTTTGGGCCCCGTTGTGCATCCAGACATAAGATTAGGGCCACAATGGGCATATTTATGAACACAAGAGAAACAGGGGTATCCATTTTGGGGTGTCAATCCTCATTTTCATGTGCACTATAGGAAAAAAATATGTCTTTAAAATGACATATTTGCAAAAATATGAGATTTTATTTTTTCTCCTCTAAATTGAATTAATTCCTGAAAAAAAAATGTTGGGTCAAAATACTCATGACACCTTTCAGTGGATACCTTACGGGGTGTAGTTTTTAAAATGGGGTCATTTGGGGGGTATCTATTATACCGACACTCATGAGCCTTTGCAAACTTGGCTTGCTGTAAGAAAACAAAGTGTTCCTCAAAATGCTGAAAAGTAATGTTAAATTTGCATGTCATCTAAATGGTTAAAAAACACAAACATTTTTCAAATGTGCATTCATAATAAAGTAAACAGATGGAAATATATATCCTATCAAAAATTTGTACAGTATGTTTGCACATATTTGAGATATTACAGTTGAAATTGTGAAAAAATTACAATTTTTTCAAAATTTTTCCAATATTGGTACTTTTAATAAATATACACAAATTATATCAGTCTATTTTTGCAACATAAATAAAGTACAACATGTGGCGAAAAAAAAACATTGTCAGAATCACTTGGATATGCAAAACCTTTACGGAGTTATGCTATGTTGAACGACATATGTCAGATTTCCAAAATTTGGCTCTGTCACTAAGGCGCAAGCAGGCTTTGTCACTAAGGGGTTCAGCAGATGTTTCACGGGTGTCTAAGGATTGCAAGTGTTTCCCATTGATCTCAGTGGTAAGCATCATATCACACTTGCATGCACATCATATGGGTAGAGAAGAAAAAGATGCTGATTGAGTGCCACAACCTCTTAGAAAATTGTACACATGCTTGGCTATTTAGAAGAAAGTGTTGCTTTATTTAAACAAAAACAGCCGAGTACATTGTAGAAGGAATGTAATGAAGGTCTAGAAACAATGTGTGAGCAAATTTTGAAGGTTTTTTTTGAGACAGAGCTTACAAATTCCATTTTCTTATTCTCTATGTTCAAATAGCATTTACATTTTGGATTCTAACACATGAAACTTCCCAGATTTTTGGATAAAACTTTTGAGGTTTTTGGGTGGTTCTCTAGGTTACTAGGTGCCAAAATGTTCTGTGCCTATCTGAATGTGATCAAAGGTTTGGCGGAATGATTTTCACAAGATAGGGATCTTGCTGACTGATGGGCCAATATTTTTTAAGAGTGGAGAGTGAGGAGTTATATGTGGTTATGAAGCTAAGGTGGTAAAATTGGTTGGGTGGATCTGGATAAGTTCTTGTGCTCTTCTTGAATGCTTTTTCTGGATTTCTTGTTTTGGTCTATTCAACAATTAGGAGATTAGCTCTGCAGGATAACCTTTGTCTTAAACTATTTCTTACAATATTGCTTTGCTTCATAATTTCCTCAATTCTTGTAGAGTTATGTCTCAGTCGTTTAAATTAA
Source organism: Eleutherodactylus coqui (assembly GCF_035609145.1). Taxonomy (NCBI): domain Eukaryota; kingdom Metazoa; phylum Chordata; class Amphibia; order Anura; family Eleutherodactylidae; genus Eleutherodactylus; species Eleutherodactylus coqui. The sequence continues at coordinate 29,124,390 of NC_089843.1, read as the reverse complement.
GGCAGGTTGGTTTTCCATTTTTTGTTATGCACACTTTTAAAATTGAGATAAATATTTGTGTCTGTTGATTTAAAAAATGTTTTTGTTAAAATGGTATCATCTTCATGATATAAAATCAGGTCTAAATATTCTATATGTGTACTTGAGTTTTTGCCCGAAACAAAAGAATAAAAACATTTGTATTCAGATGACTAAAGAGATTAAAATCCATATCAAACTTAAGTCATCTATGTATCTCTTGTAAAACTTGATATTATCTGACCATTTGTGATTTATAGGTGATGTGTTCATTCTCAAAAAATCCAACATACAGGTTAATGGAACTTGGCGCAATTTCAGTCCCCATTGCGGTACCTTTTTTCTTGTATGTAAAACATTTAGTTAAAAGAAAAAAATTGCTTTTTAAGATAAATTCAATGCTATTGAGAATGAAGTCTTTCTGTTTGTAGGTATAGTGGGATCTTGCTGCAGAATAGAGTGGATAACATGGAGGCCTTTTTCATGTGGGATGTTTGAATATAAAGATTTAATGTCCAATGTGGCCCAATAGTATGAGGACTGGCATGGAACTGCTTTCAGTAGAGTAGTGAGGCTGGGCGTATCCTTAAGATATGAATCTAAATTGATACATATTTTTGTAAAAGAACATCAATGTATTGTGACAGATTGCTGGTAATTGAATATTTACATGAAATTGTACGTCTGCCAAGAGGATTTTTTTGATATTTGTGGATTTTTGATAGGGAATGGTTGGGCCAGATATTATGTTTGTACGATACCAGAAAATTACATTACATAGTGGTGCCAATGCATTGGCACTTAGCATTGAATAATCAAGTTAGATCCCCTTTCCTTTGTTTTATTTAGGACCTTACTTATCCTATCTAGTACCTAAAGAATGTTTGTGCCAAATTTCACACTTGTATGACAACGGGAAGTTACATTACATAGGGGTGCACTTACTTTTGCAATTAGCATTGAATAATCGAGTTATGACTCAATTATACATTTCGTATATAGGGCCTAAAGATTGGTTCCACCAAATTTCACGCTTCTACGACACCAGGACATTACATTACATAGGGTTGCCAATACTTTTGCAATTAGCATTGAATAAATTAGTTATGACTACAGATGAGCGAGCATACTCGTCCGAGCTTGATACTCGTTCGACTATTAGGGTGTTCGAGATGCTCATTACTCGTGACGAGTACCACGCGATGTTCGAGTTACTTTCATTTTCTTCCCTGAGAAATTTGCGCGCTTTTCTGGCCAATAGAAAGACAGGGAAGGCACTACAACTTCCCCCTGCGACGTTCAAGCCCTATACCACCCCCCTGCAGTGAGTGGCTGGCGAGATTAGGTGTCACCTAAGTATTAAAATCTGCCGGCCAGCAGCTGGCCACAGATGCATTCTGACATAGAGGAGGGAAAGTGTTGTTGATGCCGGAGCTGCTATAGGGAGAGTGTTAGGAGTGATTTTAGGCTTCAAGAACCCCAAGGGTCCTTCTTCCTTTCTATATGCGCTCAATGGGGCCAGCGGCAACAGCGCCAACCTCATTGAGAACATATAGAAGACAAATCATTCTTCCCTGCCACAGCTGTAACAGCTGTGGCAGAGAAGAACGATGTTTGCCCATTGAAATCAATGGAGCCGGCAATACAGCCGACTCCATTGAAAGCAATGGGCTGCCGGCGTGCGCGGGATGAATTGTCGGGAAGGGCTTAAATATATAAGCCCTTCCCTGCAATTCATCCAGAAAAGTGTTAAACTAAAAATATATATATACTGACCTGCTCCCGGCAGCCAGAGTTCCGCGCGGCCGTCCTGCAGTGGGTGTGAAGGGGGTGTGAGTCAGACCTGCCCCCTGATTGGCTCAGCGCTGAGCCAATCAGAGGCAGGTCTCACTCACACCCATTCAGTGGGTGTGAGTCAGACCTGCCTCCATGATGTCATTGAATGGCTGTGATTGGCTGAATGCACGTGTGTTTCTGGAGGCGGGGATTTCAAGCCCTTCGTAGAGAAAGCAATCCTCTGCCGGGGACCAGGAGGGAGCGACAGCCTGCAGGAGCACCGCAGAACGCCAGGAGAAGTGAGTAATGATTTTTATTGTAACACATTTCTGGATGAATTGCAGGGAAGGGCTTATATATTTAAGCCCTTCCCAACAATTTATCCCGCGATCGCCGGCAGCCCATCGCTTTCAGTGGAACCTGCTGTATTGCCGGCTCCATTGAATTCAATGGGCTAACATCGCTCTTCTCTGCCACAGCTGTTACTGCTGTGGCAGAGAAGAACGATCTTTATGCTGACAGTGCGGGGGGGGGGGGCACTCTTGCCGCTATTGTGGCTTAATAGTGGGACCTAGGAACTTGGGATGCAGCCAAACATGTAGCCCCTCGCCTGCCCTATCCGTTGCTGTGTCATTCCCGTCACTTTCTTGAATTGCCCCGATTTTCACAAATGAAAACCTTAGCGAGCATCGGCGATATACAAAAATGCTCCTGTCGCCCATTGACTTCAATGGGGTTCGTTACTCGAAACGAACCCTCGAGCATCGCGAAAATTTCATCCCGAGTAACGAGCACCCGAGCATTTTGGTGCTCGCTCATCTCTAGTTATGACCCAATTACTTTTCTTATTTAGGACCAAAAGTATGCTTGTGCCAAATTTCACGCTTGTACAACACCTGGAAGTTACATTACATAGAGGAGTACTTACTTTTGCAATTAGCATTGAATAATCGAGATGTGACCCCTTTACTTTACTTTTCCTATCTAGGACCTGAAGAATGTTCATTCCAAATTTCATGTCTGTACGACATTGTGAAGTTAGAGAATAGATTTGGTACATTACACAGGGGGCGCCAACACTTTTGCACTTAGTACTGAATTTTTGAGTTGTGACCTCTTTATTTTTCCTATTTTGGACCTAAAGAATGCTTCTGCCAAATTTGTAATAGAGTGTGGTGCCTTGTGTGACCTCCAGCGGATGATGAGTGATCCCTGTGGGTCACACAAACACTACATAGTGTGCCTGCATGTACAAGTGGATATTTATTTGACTGAATGCAAACTCTACTGACTGTAATATAGTCTAGTTTCAATCAAAAAAATCCCTTACAGGAAACATGAACAGTGTACATAAAACACGGAACAGTACTAACTACTACAGAAACAGGAATGATGCACAGACTGGACAGAAATAGACAGACACAGACAGTCTAAAGCATAAGTAAAGGGACATACAAAATAAACTGACTCAGATACTGGAACATATGACAGAATAGTCTTGGATTTGGTGACCTAGATGTGCTGGGTGTCTGAAGCAAACACACATAAAACACATATCTGAGTGTTTAGTAGGTGGCGCTCACTTGTTCAGATATCCAAAGATGTCATTATGGATTATGGTGAAGCGATGGAGATATACCTCTTGTTCTGGCAGGTGATGGTTGTTCCTAATAAAACACATATCGATACTGAGGCAAGAAGGAGGTTCCCCAGCTTACTTAAACATGAGATTAATTGCTATTTAAGTAGGAACCGGGTTGTGAGCACTGAGAGGGGTTAACTCCTTTATTGCTGGTAGAAAATAGAAACAGAGTATATTCATACAGAAGGACCAGAGCAATGTCTGCATCTGCCAAGAATGCAGGAAAGTGGCAGACACAGGTAGCAGACCTAAGAGCTATTAAGAAACTCATATACTGTGACTGAGGAATGTGGTATCTCAGATGGATCTGAAGACCCTGATGGACTTCTTTGGGAAAACTAGAGCCTTTTCTGGAGCGTGGATGCAATCTGTTCAGTTAAGAAGTTTTGTAAATTCTCTAGTACCAAATCTGAGTTCAACTAAACCACTCAGACCTTTAGAAGAGCTAAGTATGTCCTCTAATTCTTTTAAACATTTGATTTCTTTATTATTAGAGATGAGCGAGCATCAAAAAGGCTCGGGTGCTCATTACTCGAGATGAACTTTTCGCGATGCTCGAGGGTTCGTTTTGAGTAACGAACCCCATTGAAATCAATGGGCGACCCAAGCATTTTTTGTATATCGCCGATGCTCGCTAAGGTTTTCATTTGTGAAAATCTGGGCAATTCAAGAAAGTGATGAACACGACACAGAAACGGATAAGGCAGCCGAGGGGCTACATGTTGGGCTGCATCTCAAGTTCCCAGGTCCCAATATTAAGCCACAATAGCGGCAAGAGTGCCCCCCCCCCAACAATTTTTACTTCTGAAAAACCCTCATTAGCAAGGCATACCTTAGCTAAGCACCACACTACCTCCAACAAAGCACAATCACTGCCTGCATGACACTCCGCTGCCACTTCTCCTGGGTAACATGCTGCCCACCCCCCCCCCCCCTGCACGACCCAGTGTCCACAGCGCACACCAAAGTGTCCCTGCGCAGCCTTCAGCTGCACTCATGCCACACGCTGGCCTCATAGCCACCCCACCCTCATGTCTACTTATAAGTGCGTCTGCCATAAGGAGGAACCGCAGGCACACACTGCAGAGGGTTGGCACGGCCAGGCAGTGACCCTCTTTAAAAGGGGCAGGGCGATAGCCCACAATGCTGTACAGAAGCAATGAGAAATCCAATCCTGTGCCACCTCTATCAGGAGCTGCACACGTGGGCATAGCAATGGGGAACCCATGTGCCACACACTATTCATTCTGTCAAGGTGTCTGCATGCCCCAGTCAGACCGGGGTTTTTTATAAACAGTCACAGGCAGGTACAACTCCGCAATGGGAATTCCGTGTGCACCCACAGCATGAGTGGGTCCCAGGAAGCCACCGGCGGTACATAAATATATCTCATTGCAGTGCCCATCACAGCTGAGGTAACGTCCGATTAAATGCAGGTGGTCTTCGGCCCACACTGCATGCCCCAGTCAGACTGGGGTTCTTTAGAAGTGGACACATGCAGTTACAACTCCGTGTGGACCGACAGCATGGGTGGGTCCCAGGAAGCCACCGGCGGTACGTAAATATATCCCATTGCAGTGCCCATCACAGCTGAGGTAACGTCCGATTAAATGCAGGTGGTCTTCGGCCCACACTGCATGCCCCAGTCTGACCGGAGTTTTTAATACATAGACACTGGCAGGTACAACTCCCTAATGTGAAGTCCCTGTGGACACACAGCATGGGTGGCTCCCTGGAAGCCACCGACGGTACATAAATATATCCCATTGCATTGCCCATCACAGCTGAGGTAACATCAGGTTTAATGCAGGTGGGCTTCGGCCCACACTGCATACCCCAGTCAGACTGGGGTTCTTTAGAAGTGGACACATGGAGTTACAACTCCGTGTGGACCGACAGCATGGGTGGGTCCCAGGAAGCCACCGGCGGTACATAAATATATCCCATTGCATTGCCCATCACAGCTGAGGTAACGTCCGATTAAATGCAGGTGGACTTCGGCCCACACTGCATGCCCCAGTCTGACCGGGGTTTTTAATACATAGACACTGGCAGGTACAAATCCCTAATGTGAAGTCCCTGTGGACCCACAGCATGGGTGGCTCCCTGGAACCCACCGGCGGTACATAAATACATCCCATTGCAGTGCCCTGGACAGCAAAGCTAACGTCAGATTAAATGCAGGTGGGCTTCGGCGGTACATTAATGTATCCCATTGCAGTGCCCTGCTCAACAGAGCTAACATCACATACAATACAGGTGTGCTTCGGCCCACAGTGCATGCCCCAGTCAGAGTGGTGATATGTACCTTAACAGTAACCGCGTTGGTGGGAATGTGGTGGCGACTGCGGACCTAGTAGCGCGGTTTTATTTAGTTGGTTTTCAGAATGTGGCCAGGATTAAGTGGGCCATGGCGGGGGGATGGTGGGGGGCTCTCTTGTTGTGTCGGTAAAGGTGAAATTCTTGGACTGCCACCAGACGGACCTATGCAAAGGTATTTGCCAAGAATGTTTTCATTGTTGGAGGAGGAGGGGGATGTTTTTGAGGCACTACGTGTCCTCTACACGTGTCCGTTGTTATATGCACCTTAACAGTAACCGCGTTGGTGGGAAATGGCCTCGCCACCATCATGTCTTTGGGAAGCCTCCGTTTCCACACCTCAGTGACATAGCATTAGCAGCGGTATAGGTAGAGCCCAGAATTAGTAACATTTCAGCGGTAGCATTAGGGACAGGCCCCAGTAACATATCACTAGCAGCAGTATAGGGGGAGTACAGTATTAGTTCCATTTCAGTAGTAGTAGCAGTCCAGGCAGGCCCCAGTAACAATTCCGAAGCAGCAGTATAGGGGGAGCGCAGTCTTAGTTCCATTTCAGTAGTAGTAGCAGTCAAGACAGGCCCCAGTAACAATTCCGAAGCAGCAGTATATGGGGAGCACAGTATTAGTTCCATTTCAGTAGTAGTAGCAGTCTGGACAGGCCACAGTAACATATCACTAGCAGCAGTATAGGGGGAGCACAGTATTAGTTCCATTTCAGTAGTAGTAGCAGTCTGGACAGGCCCCAGTAACATATCACTAGCAGCAGTATAGGGGGAGCATAGTATTAGTTCCATTTCAGTAGTAGTAGCAGTCTAGACAGGCCCCAGTAATATATCACTAGCAGCAGTATAGGGGGAGCACAATATTAGTTCCATTTCAGTAGTAGTAGCAGTCAAGACAGGCCACAGTAACATTGCACTAGCAGCAGTATAGGGGGAGCACAGTATTGGTTCCATTTCAGTAGTAGTAGCAGTCTAGACTGGCCCCAGTAACATATCACTAGCAGCAGTATAGGGGGAGCACAGTATTAGTTCCATTTCAGTAGTAGTAGCAGTCAAGACAGGCCACAGTAACATTGCACTAGCAGCAGTATAGGGGGAGCACAGTATTGGTTCCATTTCAGTAGTAGTAGCAGTCTAGACAGGCCACAGTAACATTCCTGTTGCAGCAGTTTAGGGAGATAACAGTCTCTTGCACATTTCAGTAGTTGCAGTATAGACAAGGCCCCAGTTACATTTATGTAGCAAAAGTGTAGGCCAACCCCACACACCTTGCTGTACCATGAGTGCAGGCGAAGCCCATAAAAATTACTAGGATTGCACTGTAGGCGAGGACCCAAAAAAATTGGTGTACCAACAGTACTAATGTACCTCAGAAAAATTGCCCATGCCCAACCAAGAGGGCAGGTGAAACCCATTAATCGCTTTGGTTAATGTGGCTTAATTTGTACCTAGGCCTGGAGGCAGCCCAGTTAAAATAAAAATTGGTTCAGGTGCAAGTTTCAACGCTTTAATGAGAATTGAAACGTATAAACATTGTTTACTAAAGTCATATGACTGAGCCTTGTGGGCCTAAGAAAAATTGCCCGTTCGGCCTGATTACGTGAGGTTTCAGGAGGAGGAGCAGGAGGAGGAGGATGAATATAATACACAGATTGATGAAGCTAAAAGGTCCCCGTTTTTGATGGTGATAGGGAACAATGCTTCCATCCGCGGGTGCAGCCTACGTATTGTTTAGGTACCGCTGCTGACCGCTGGTGGAGAAGAGAAGTCTGGGGAAATCCAGGCTTTGTTCATCTTTATGAGTGCAAGCCTGTCGGCACTGTCAGTTGACAGGCGGGTACGCTTATCCGTGATGATTCCCCCAGCCGCACTAAACACCCTCTCTGACAAGACGCTAGCCGCATGACAAGCAAGCACCTCCAGGGCATACAGCGCGAGTTCAGGCCACATTTCCAGCTTCGACACCCAGTAGTTGTAGGGGGCAGAGGCGTCACGGAGGATGGTCGTGCGATCGGCTACGTACTCCCTCACCATCCTTTTACAGTGCTCCCGCCGACTCAGCCTTGACTGGGGAGCGGTGACACAGTCTTGCTGGGGAGCCATAAAGCTGGCAAAGGCCTTGGAGCGTGTTCCCCTGCTGCGCTGTACATGCTGCCTGATCTCCGCGCCTCCCCTGCTACCTGGCCCTCGGAACTGCGCCTTCTGCCACTAGCGCTGTCGGATGGGAATTTTACCATCAGTTTGTCCGCCAGGGTCCTGTGGTATAGCATCACTCTCGAACCCTTTTCCTCTTCGGGTATAAGAGTGGAAAGGTTCTCCTTATACCGTGGGTCGAGCAGTGTGTACACCCAGTAATGCGTAGTGGCCAGAATGCGTGTAACGCGAGGGTCACGAGAAAGGCATCCTAACATGAAGTCCACCATGTGTGCCAGGGTACCTGTACACAACACATGGCGGTCCTCACTAGGAAGATCACTTTCAGGATCCTCCTCCTCCTCCTCCTCAGGCCATACACGCTGAAAGGATTACAGGCAAGCAGCATGGGTACCCTCAGCAGTGGGCCAAGCTGTCTCTTCCCCCTCCTCCTCATGCTCCTCCCCCTCCTCCTCCTCAACGCGCTGAGATATAGACATGAGGGTGCTCTGACTATTCAGCGACATACTGTCTTCCCCCGCCTCCGTTATCGAGCGCAAAGCGTCTGCCTTTATGCTTTGCAGGGAACTTCTCAAGAGGCATAGCAGAGGAATAGTGACGCTAATGATTGCAGCATCGCCGCTCACCATCTGGGTAGACTCCTCAAAGTTTCCCAGGACCTGGCAGATGTCTGCCAACCAGGCCCACTCTTCTGTAAAGGATTGAGGAGGCTGACTCCCACTACGCCGCCCATGTTGGAGTTGGTATTCCACTATAGCTCTACGCTGCTCATAGAGCTTGGCCAACATGTGGAGCGTAGAGTTCCACCGAGTGGGCACGTCGCACAGCAGTCGGTGCACTGGCAGATTAAACCGATGTTGCAGGATTCGCAGGGTGGCAGCGTCCATCTTGGACTTGCGGAAATGTGCACTGAGCTGGCGCACCTTTCCGAGCAGGTCTGACAAGGATGGGTAGCTTTTCAGAAAGCGCTGAACCACCAAATTAAAGATGTGGGCCAGGCATGGCACGTGTGTGAGGCTGCCGAGCTGCAGAGCCGCCACCAGGTTACGGCCGTTGTCACACACGACCATGCCTGGTTGGAGGCTCAGTGGCAAAAGCCAGCGGTCGGTCTGCTCTGTCAGACCCTGCAGCAGTTCGTGGACCGTGTGCCTCTTCTCTCCTAAGCTGAGTAGTTTCAGCACGGCCTGCTGGCGCTTGCTCACCGCTGTGCTGCCACCCCCCGCGCCACCGACTGCTGGCGACGTGCTGCTGCTGACACATCTTGATTGCGAGACAGATGTTGCATAGGAGGAGGAGGGTGGTTTAGTGGAGGAAGCATACACTGCCGCAGATACCAGCACCGAGCTGGGGCCCGCAATTCTGGGGGTGGGTAGGACGTGAGCGGTCCCAGGCTCTGACTTTGTCCCAGCCTCCACTAAATTCACCCAATGTGCCGTCAGGGAGATATAGTGGCCCTGCCCGCCTGTGCTTGTCCACGTGTCCGTTGTTAAGTGGACCTTGGCAGTAACCGCGTTGGTGAGGGCGCGTACAATGTTGCGGGAGACGTGGTCGTGCAGGGCTGGGACGGCACATCGGGAAAAGTAGTGGCGACTGGGAACCGAGTAGCGCGGGGCCGCCGCCGCCATCATGTTTTTGAAAGCCTCCGTTTCCACAAGCCTATACGGCAACATCTCCAGGCTGATCAATTTGGCTATCTGCACGTTTAACGCTTGAGCGTGCAGGTGCGTGGCGGCGTACTTGCGCTTGCGCTCAAGCCGTTGCGCCAGCGACGGCTGGACGCTGCGCTGAGAGACATTGCTGGATGGGGCCGAGGACAGCAGAGGTGAGGGTGTGGGTGCAGGCCGGGAGACGGTAGTGCCTGTGTCCTGAGAGGGGGGTTGGATCTCAGTGGCAGGTTGGGGCAGAGGGGGAGAGGCAGTGGTGCAAACCGGAGGCGGTGAACGGCCTTCGTCCCACCTTGTGGGGTGCTTGGCCATCATATGTCTGCGCATGCTGGTGGTGGTGAGGCTGGTGGTGGTGACTCCATGGCTGATCTTGGCACGACAAACCTTGCACACCACAGTTCGTCGGTCGTCTGCACTCTCAGTGAAAAACTGCTACACCTTTGAGCACCTCGGCCTCTGCAGGCTGGCATGGTGCGAGGGAGCGCTTTGGGAAACAGTTGGTGGATTATTCGGTCTGGTCCTGCCTCTACCCCTGGCCACCGCACTGCCTCTTCCAACCTGCCCTGCTGCTGCATTTGCCTCCCCCTCTGAAGACCTGTCCTCAGTAGGCTTAGCAAACCAGGTGGGGTCAGTCACCTCATCGTCCAGCTGCTCTTCCTCCGAATCCTCTGTGCGCTCCTCCCTCGAACTTACTGCCCTTACTACTACCTCACTGATAGACAACTGTGTCTCATCGTCTTCATCCTCCTCACCCACTGAAAGCTCTTGAGACAGTTACCGGAAGTCCCCAGCCTCATCCCCCGAACCCCGGTAACTTTCCAAAGGTTGGGCATCGGTCACGACAAACTCCTCCGGTGGGAGAGGAACCATTGCTGCCCATTCTGGGCAGGGGCCCGAGAACAGTTCCTGGGAGTCTGAATGTGTCATTGTAATGGAGTGAGGAGCAGCAGCCAGAGGATTCAGAGTTGCAGCAGTGGACGGCATAGAAGTCTGGGTGGTCGATAGATTGCTGGATGCACTTTCTGCCATCCACGACAGGACCTGCTCACACTGCTCATTTTCTAATAAAGGTCTACCGCGTGGACCCATTAATTGTGAGATGAATCTGGGGACCCCTGAAATTTGCCTCTTTCCTAATCCCGCAGCAGTCGGCTGCGATACACCTGGATCAGGAGCTCGGCCTGTGGCCACACCCTGACTTGGGCCTCCGCGTCCTCGCCCACGTCCACGTCCTCTAGGCCTACCCTACCCCTCAGCATGGTGTATTACGAGTAGAGCAGAAACAGAACGCTGTAATTAAATGTGCCGCTTATTGGCCTGTGGTTGGATCCTGACTTCACTTACGGAACACACAGCAGAGCCAGGAAACAATTCTGTGCACGCCTGCACTGTGACGTAGGTGCGTATGACTCAGCTAGTGTAATTCACAGCGCAGGAGCAGTCAAGTAGCCAAAGGCCACTAGTAGGCCTTACGTATTTTGCTTCAATTTTTTTAAATGCTGAGCTGATACAGCAGACAGATACTGTAGGCAGCGTATATTATGTTTACTGTTTCCCTCTGGCGGGATGACGGTGGTGATGTAACGGAGACAGCAGAGCCAGGAAACAATTTTGCGCAAGCCTGCTGTAACGCTTAGCTGCGTATTAATTAGGACTACTACCCCCAGCAGACACGCAGTACACTGAAGACGGTCACAGGCAGCCCAAATATACTATTTTTCCCCAATTTTCTTGAAAAAGCCCACTGCCTATATAGCCTGTATATCTCTTTCCCTGTACCACTGTCCCTGCCTCACCACTACTGGCCCTATACTCTGTACAATGACTGCAGACTGGGGACGCAATGCTCTGCATGCCCGATATACAAAAAAAGAAATGTGCAACACTGCTCATAGCAGCCTCAACAGTACTGCACACGGTCAGATGTGGCCCTAAGAAGGACCGTTGGGGTTCTTGAAGCCTAATATAACTCCTAACGCTCTCCCTATAGCAGCAGCAGCATCAGCAGCACTTTCCCTGATCTCTGTCAGAATGCATCTGTGGTGAGCTGCGGGCGGGGCAGATTTTAATACTCGGGTGTCACCTGATCTCCCCAGCCACTCACTGCAGGGGGGTGGTATAGGGCTGGAACATCACATGAGGAAGTTGTAATGCCTTCCATGTCTTTCTATTGGCCAGAAAAGCGCACAAATGTCTCAGAGATGACAGTGAAAGTAACTCGAACATCGCGTGGTGCTCGTCTCGAGTAACGAGCATCTCGAACACCCTGATACTCAAACGAGTATCAAGCTCGGACGAGTACGCTCGCTCATCTCTATTTATTATACAAGATGCTGCTTCTTTTTTTCCATTCAAGAGGATTCTGAGTGCTTACTAGAAGTTCTTTGTGGGCAAAGTTATTTCTTGATATAACTCTTTCTTACTCTCTTGTGTGGGAGCCTTACACTGGTTCCTGAGCAGTAAGGGTGCTGACTAACTTTGGATCCCCCTGCTTCTTTGGGCCACATGTTTCCATTTCTCTGATTCTGCAGGTACACTGAAAATTCCTTTTCCTTCAAGATTTTGAAGAATTACTTCTACTCTGTCAAGAACATCTTAATTTTATAGCTCATCATATGGCTACTCTCCCTTTCCATGTGGCACTAGGACTGATGTTCTAAATTTTTAATACTAGAACCACCTTGGGGACAGATCTGTTCCTTTTTCAAATTTGTTCTCTCTGTTTGCTTCATTTTTGCTGAAGCTGGGTAGTTTTTTGTGGCTTTTCATCATTTAGAGTCTACATCAATTCCCCCCCCCCCCCCCAATTTGGTCAAGGAGCCCCCCTCCCCGAAAATAATCCGCTTTTACCTAGAACGTTTGTCCTCTTCACAGTAATATCACAGTGTTTGGGATTTTATCTTGGTTTTAACTGCATTAAGTTAAATTTCATTGTTTGTTGATGTTATGAACATTTTTGGTCTCAAATTCCATTACTTGGAAAAATAAGCAAGGTAGGCAAACATCTTCTTTTTTTTCTATGAACCAAAATAACTTTTGTCATTTCTGTGGTTTCTCTAGCTTAGTGACCAGTGTGTTGTGTGTTGTGTGTTACACTATGGCTTATCGACAGAGAGGATTGACAGGAGATTGTTGCTGCATTGAATTAAGAACTACAGTTGCTCATCTCAAGATCTGACACAAGGGACAGCAAAGCAATCAAGTGGGACACCAGTGCCTGTTCGGGGATGCCACAGTCATAGTCGTGCTGAACATGACACAACCTATCTCAAGCAGCAGCCTAGTGTGACTACACGTGATCATGGGCAGGTCGAGAGTCATTGGCAAGGTGTCATTTGTAGCCGGGGGTGCACTCGCCAAACCATAATCATAGCATGCCATGTGTTTGCCATGGCAGCTGGGGGCCTTCTGAATGGTCCCTGGGATGCCATTGCAGATTGCCTATCCAGCCATATCTGTGGATCTTAATTAAAGATGAGCGAGCACCAAAATGCTCGGGCGCTCATTGCTCTAGTCGAACTTTCCGCGATGCTCGAGAGTTCGTTTTGAGTAACGAACCCCATTGAAGTCAATGGGCGACTCGAGCATTTTTGTATGGGACCAATGTTCCGCTTAGGTTTTTACTTGAGTTATATGTGTGGGTACTCTTTATCTTTAGTGGTAAGGATAAAGGCGAGTAGCAGTATAAGAAAGACACTTACTGGAAAGGAGGGGGGTGTGTATGGTACAGAAGCCCCCTCCTTGAAATGCTGACTCCAATCACTGACGAAAGTACACACCAGTGTACTGGGTAAAATCCAAGGTTTATTTCATAATCCATCGATTGTGGAAAGCGTAACAGGCAACGCGTTTCGGTGTCTAAGTGACACCTTTCTCAAGCCAATGAAGTATAAAAGACATATACACAACATACTCACATCTATAATGAAACTGAAAATGAAAGCTCAGTACGTCCGTGGGTAGCGCTATATTGTGGGCGGGATCAGCTATGACAGCGTGTGAAGTAATGGTAGGGGGAGGAGCTAGCGTTGGAACGCATGATGAGCTGGGGGGGGAAAGGGGGGGAGGCACGGAAAAATGGAGAACAGGGTTTACCAATATAGTTGTGCCCACATATGAGTAGAAGAGGGCAGGTGGAGGATTAGCTCCGTGGTTAAAAGAATTCAGGCCGTGTGATCTGCTAAGCGCCACGGTGACATGGTGTCTGCGTGCCGCGTCATCCGTGTGATCTGCGGGGGGAGTGACCTGCTAAGCGCCGTGGTCACATGGTGTCTGCGTGCCGCGTCATCCCAAGGGGAGGGGTTTGTATATGGCACGGTCACGCTGTATTGGCGTGCTGTGTCTAATAGCTAGGAGGGATCAGTAGACAAACGTGGTGACGCTGTATTGGTGCATCGTGTCTGCTATGAGCGGAGTAACGCGGACAGGCTGTGATGGTGTGCCGCATCATACCGGGGGGCGTGGCTTGGTGTGGTGACATGGTCACGTGTACCATAGAGGTCACATGACCGGTAATGTGTTGTGGTAACGCTGTGTTAGCGTGCCGCTTGAGGACAATATAATAAGCTGGCAATAAAGCAATTCGTTATGGTAATGACAAAAAAACTGGCATGGTGAAAATGTATAAATAATTAATTAAATAAATAAATAAATAAATACATGAAAAATTGATGATTAATTGACCTATTAATATTGAAATTGATAAGAGGCCGGATGGTGTTCGGCATAATAAAAGATATTAAAAAAGGTTAATGGTGTGTATAATTTAATGAATAAAATTATATGAAATGGTAAAGAATAGTGGTAATTGGATTATTGGATGTTGATGAATAGTGAAATTGATGTAATGGGCCGGGGAATGGGGAATGGGGGGGGGGGGAGAGAAGTGGGGTGGGAGTGGGAGGGGAAGGGAAAGATGATAATGAATAGTAATACATAATAAAAAGCATAAATATATGTGTAAGGTAAGATAAGGAATGCATTATAATGCTAATAACGGATAGATATTAGTAACAGGTGAGTATTAAGATGTAAAAAACAAATATGAACAATACAGTAAAAACAGTAAAACAATCGATTAAATGTTCTTTTCTAAAACTTCATTGAGTCCGAATGGGGCTAAAGTCTTTATTTTGTAGATCCAGTACATTTCTCTTCTTTTAAGAAGAGAGAAACATTTTGAATGAATTTTTTCTATGGGTGTTACTTTTAAGCCTGCGAAATCACAGTCATGATGTTGGAGGAAATGCCGTGATACGCTGTGGTTAAGAAAACCCTTACTTATATTGTTTCTATGTTGTCCGATGCATATTCTTAATGCATTGATGGTGCGTCCCACATATCCCAACCCACATGGGCATTCTAGATAGTAAATTACATAATTAGTGGTGCAATTTAGTAAGTTTTTAATATAGTGTGTTGTGCCATCCAAATTAACTTTTATCTCTTTTATGCCGTGGGTAATAAGGGCACAGCACTTGCACCTGGGTTTTCCACATCTGAAGGTACCTTTTATATTGTTTAAAATGGTATTATTCCCTATTATTTTGAATCTTCTCCTTTTTTTGATGTTTTGGATCAGTCTATGCAGGCATGAGGGGGCTACTATTTCTTTCATAGTTTTATTCCTCTGGAATGTGAGGGTTGGATTGGCGGCAAGTGGATTGTGTAATTTTTCGGATTTTGGCATGTTGGGTACTGTATTTTGTTATAAATCTTGGTTGACTATCTGACAGTTTTGAATCACATTTTCCTTTTTCTTTATTTTTATTTTTTACTGTTGTGTCTTTTTCTTCATTTTGTTTCAGAGCTTTTTTATAAGCTTGCTCCACTAGTAAGTTGGGGTAACACTTTTCTCTGAAGCGTTTTTTTAGGACATCTAATTGGGTTATGAAATCATCAGTTTTTGTACAATTTCTACCTAAACAGGTGAATTGCCCGTAGGGAATATTGTTTTTCCATGTTTTCGCATGACAGCTCTTATAGCTAAGATAACTATTGGTGTCCGTTCTTTTAAAGAAGGTTTTGGTGATTATCTCCTGATTTTATACGTATACTTCTATATCCAAAAACGTTGCTTTAGAATTACTGTGTTCTTCAGTAAAGTTTATTCCCCAGTTATTCTTGTTTAGTTTTTCCATGAAGCACAGAAGACCTTCTTCATTCCCTTCCCAAATGAGGAATATATCATCAATATATCTGCGGTAGAATTTTATATTCTGTTCTTCTAACTTTTCTTCTTCGAACGCCCCCATGAAAAGGTTTGCGTAAACCGGTGCAAATTTTGTACCCATGGCGGTCCCTTTCTGCTGTAAATAAAATTGGTCTTTATATGTAAAATAGTTGTTGCGTAATATAAACTCAATGGCTCTGAGTACAAACTCTTTTTGGTTCTTAGGCATTTGGTCGTCTTTTGATAGGAAATGATCTACTGCCATAATACCTTTTGCATGCGCTATGTTGGTGTATAGAGCCGTAACATCCAGAGTACAGAATATATAGCCCTCTTGCCACTTTATTTTTCTTATAGCTTCCAAAAAATCTCCCGTGTCCTTAGTGTATGCAGGGAGACTACTATTCTTTGAAGAAGAAGATCAATATATTCAGATAGGGCTGAAGTAATAGAATTAGTGCCAGTTACTATGGGGCGGCCGGGGGGGTGTTCCTATTCTTGTGCACTTTGGGTAAAATGTAAAAATATGGGACATCTGGGTGTTTAATGTGAATGTAATGCATCTCTTCTTTTGTGAGGCAGTTTCGTTCTAACCCTTCTTTTAATAATGCTGAAAGTTCCAACTCAATTCTCTTAAGTGGGTCTTCTTTAAGTTTCTTGTAATATTCCTGATCCTCTAAAATCTTGTTAACTTCCGCTTCATATTGTTCTAAGTTCATTATTACTGTGGCTCCACCTTTGTCGGCTTTTTTTATGACAATGCGTTCGTTAGAGGCTAAGCCTAGAAGAGCACTTTTCTGTTTTCTATCACTGTTGGTCTGCTGATATTCGCCATCTTGGTCAGATCATTCAATACTTTTTGATAGAATGTTTCTATGAAGCCACTTTTACTTTCCAGATGGTAGAATTTACTTTTTAACTTCAAACCTGTATTAATGGGTTCTGTTCGTATATTCTGCAGGGAGGAACAGTCGATCGGAAGAGATTTGATTTCTGAGTGTTTTTTGATTTTGAAATGTCTTAATATTGTGATCTTCCTGATGAATGTATTGAGATCCACGCATAAATCGAATAAATTTGCACCGGTTGGGGGACTAAATGAAACGGACGTACTGAGCTTTTATTTTCAGTTTCATTATAAATGTGAGTATGTTGTGTATATATCTTTTATACTTCATTGGCTTGAGAAAGGTGTGACTTAGACACCGAAACGCATTGCCTGTTACGTTTTCCACAATCGATGGATTATGAAATAAACCTTGGATTTTACCCAGTACACTGGTGTGTACTTTCGTCAGTGATTGGAGTCAGCACTTCAAGGAGGGGGCTTCTGTACCATACACACCCCACTCCTTTCCAGTAAGTGTCTTTCTTATACCGCTACTCGTCTTTATGCTTACCGCTAAAGATAAAGAGTACCCACACATATAACTCAAGTACCACGCAGCGCGGAGACATATTTTCTAACATCATTGTGTTATATATTTCTTTGTGAGGGTTACCCTTTATAAGGGAAACCCTTTTTAATATCCTGCAGCTCTCCTGTTAATACGTGGATCGGGTACTTGTGAAGCTACGTCAGAGTTTTGAAGACCTTGTGGTGCATTCCTACCCTAGTTGACACCTTAGCTAAGCACCACACTACCTCCAACCAAGCACAATCATTGCCTGCAGGACACACCGCTGCCTCTTCTCCTGGGTTACCTACTGCCCAATCCACCGCACGACCCTGCGTCCACAGCGCACACAAAAGTGTCCCTGCGCAGCCTTCAGCTGCCCTCATGCCACACGCTCGCTTCATAGCCACACCACCCTCATGTCTATTTATAAGAGCGTCTAGCCATGAGGAGGAACAGGAGGCACACACTGCAGAGGGCTGGCAGGGCCAGGTAGCGACCCTCTTTAAAAGGGGGGGGGGAGGGCGATAGCCCACAATGCTGTTGAGAATCAATGAGAAATTGACATTTGATCTTCATTCCAATCCTGTGCCACCTCCGTCAGGAGCTGCAAACGTGGTCATAAAGGGGACTCAGGTGCCAGCCCAGCACTTCTACACATCTCCACAATGCAGCAATACTCTGTGTGGGAAGTTTGTGAGTGGGCCCTGGGTCTGCCTCTGTCCCTGCAGACACATTGTGTGGCCCAAGGTGCTGCGAGTGAAATAGCAATGGGGAATCTATGTGTCCACACACTACTCATTCTGTTTGGGTGTCGGATACCTCATCGACAACGCAAAGGGGAAACCATCTGCACTCTGCACCCTACCCAAGTCTGTCAGTGTTTTGGGGACAGACAGGTAAAACACCTCTATGGGAAGTCTGTGTGCACCCATAGCATGGGTGGGTCCAAGGAACTTAAAGACAGTACACATAAAGAAAATCAGAGTGCCCAAATATGGCAGACTTTCGCTGCGCCGAGGACATAGGCCTCTGCACAAACCGTTAGCAATCGCGGGCATAGAGCGAACTCCGATGCTAGCGTAGCTGTGAACGTCTCATTAGCGCTGTATCGCTCCTCTTGTTTGTCCCAATGCAGTGCCCCAGATAGCTGTGGTAACGTGAGAGAAAATACATGTTGGCTTCGGCCCACACTCCATGCCCTAATCAGTCTGGGTTTTTTTTAGTGCGAGGCAGGTACAATACCACTATGGGAAGTCTTGTGTGCACCCACAGCATGGGTGGACCCCAGGGAAGGTACATAAAGTAATCCCATTGCAGTGCCCCGGATAGCTGTGGTAACGTGAGAGAAAATACATGTTGGCTTCGGCCCACAATCCATGCCCTAGTCAGTCTAGGTTTTTTTTTTTAATGCCAGGCAGGTACAACTCCGCTATGGGAAGTCTATGTGCACGCACAGCATGGGTGGGTCCCAGGAGCCCAGAGAAGGTACATAAAGAAATCCCATTGCAGTGCCCCGGATAGCTGTGGTAAAGTGAGAGAAGAT
Source organism: Eleutherodactylus coqui (assembly GCF_035609145.1). NCBI lineage: Eukaryota > Metazoa > Chordata > Amphibia > Anura > Eleutherodactylidae > Eleutherodactylus > Eleutherodactylus coqui. The sequence continues at coordinate 29,105,700 of NC_089843.1, read as the reverse complement.
ACATGTTGGCTTCGGCACACACCCCATGTCCTAGTCAGTCTGGGTTTTTTTTTTAGTGCCAGGCAGGTACAACACCGCTATGGGAAGTCTGTGTGCACCCATAGCATGGGTTGGTCCTAGGAACCCACAGACGGTACAGAAAGAAATCCCATTGCAGTGCCCCAGATAGCTGTGGTAAAGTGAGAGAAAATACATGTTTGACTTGGCCCACAATCCATGCCCTAGCCAGTCTGGGTTTTTTGGGGGGCCAGATAGGTAGAACACCACGATGGGAAGACTTAGTGAACCCATAGTATACACAGACCCCTGTAATATTCCTGTAGCAAAGGTATAAGCTGACCCCAGTAACAGTTATGTTGCAGAAGTGTAGGGAGACCCCAGTAACATTCCTGTAGTAACAGTATAGACAGATGCCAGTAACATTTCATTAGTAGAAGTATAGGCAGACCCCTGTAACATTTCTCTAGCAGAAGTATAGTCAGGCCTCTGTAAAATTTACGTGGCAGAAGTATAGGCAGACCCCTGTAACATTTAAGTGGCAGCAGTATAGGCAGACCCCAGTAACATCCTTCTGGCAGTAGTATAGGCAGACCCCTGTAAACTTTACATGGCAGCAGTATAGGCACACCCCAGTAACATTTTTGTAGCAGAAGTATACACAGACCCCTGTAACATTTCTGTAGTAACAGTATAGACAGATCCCAGTAACATTTCTGTAGCAGAAGTATAGGCAGACCCCTGTAAGATTTACGTGGCAGAAGTATAGGCAGAACCCTGTAACATTTAAGTAGCAGCAGTATAGGCAGTACCCTGTAACATTTAAGTAGCAGCAGTATAGGCAGACCCCTGTAAAATTTACGTGGCAGCAGTATAGGCTGACCCCCGTAACATTTAAGTGGCAGAAGTAGACGGCAGACCCCTGTAACTTTCTTGTAGCAGAAGTATAGGCAGGCAGACCCCAGTAAAATTTCTGTAGTAATAATATAGGCCAACCTCTGAAACATTGGGGTACCATGAGCGTAGGCAAAGGCCGGAAAAATTAGTTGGATTACAGTGTAGGCGTGGGCCCGAAAAATAAGTGTACCAAGAGTACAAGTGTACCTCAGAAAAATTTATCAACCGAGAGGGCAGGTGAAACCCATAAATATCTTTTGAAAGATGCAGCTCGCTGTTGCTTAATTTGTAACAGAGCCTGTAGGCAGCCATGTTGAAAAAATTGGTTGATGTTAAAGTATCAATACTTTTAAAATTTTGAAAAATTGTAAAAACATTGGTAGATGAGCCTTTTGGGCTGCATGAAAATTGGCCGTTCAGCGCGATGACATGTTGTTTCTGGAGGAGGAGTAGTGGGAGGAGGACTAATATGTGAGACAGATTGACAAAGATAAATGCCCCGTTTTCCCAGTGATAGAGAAGAGTGCTTATATCTGCGGTTGCAGCGAAAAGAATCTTTAGGTTCTGCTGCTCTCCGCCGGTGGAGAAGAGAAGTCTGGGGAAATCAAGCCTTTGTTCATCTTTATGAGTGTAAGCATGTCGGCACTGGCAGTTGACAGGCTGGTACGCTTGTCCGTGATGATTCCCCCAGCTGCACTAAACACCCTCTCTGACAAGACGCTAGCGGCAGGGCAAGCCAGCACCTCCAGGGCATACAGCGCAAGTTCGTGCCACGTGCCCAGCTTTGACACCCAATAGCTGTATGGAGCAGAGGCATCACGAGAACGGTGGTACGATCAGCTACGTACTCCCTCACCATATTTTTACAGTGCTCCCTCCGACTCAGCCTTGACTGGGGAGTGGTGATGCAGTCTTGCTGGGAAGCCATAAAGCTGGCAAAGGCCTTGGAGAGTGTTCCCCTGCCTGCTCTGAATATGCTGCCTGATCTCCGCGCCTCCCCTGCTACTTAGCCCTCTGAACTGCGCCTTCTGCCGCTAGCGCTGTCAGATGGGAAATTTAGCATCACTTTGTCCACCAGGGCCCTGTGGTATTGCATTACTCTCGTACCCCTTTGCTCTTCGGGAATGAGACTGGAAAGGTTCTCCTTGTACCGTGGGTCGAGAAGGGTGTACACCCAGTAATCCGTGTTGGCCAGAATGTGTCTAACGCAAGAGTCACGAGAAAGGCAGCCTAACATGAAGTCAGCCATGTGTGCCAGGGTGCCAGTACACAAGACATGGCTGTCCTCACTAGGAAGATGACTTTCAGGCTCTTCCTCCTCCTCCGCAGGCCATACACGCTGAACAGATGAGAGGCAAGCAGCATGGGAACCCTCTGCAGTGTGCCCAGTTGTCTCTTCCCCCTCCTCCTGCTCCTACCCCTCCTCCTTCTCCAAAACGCTTTGAGATATAGACATGAGGGTGGTCTGGCTATCAAGCGACATACTGTCATCCCCCATCTTCTGTTTCAACTGCAATGCTTCGGCCTTTATGCCTTGCAGCGAACTGCTGGCATAGCAGCGGGATGGTTGCGCTAATGATTGCAGCGTCGCCGCTCACCATCTGGGTAGACTCCTCAAAGTTTCCGAGGACCTGGCAAATGTCTGCCATCCAGGCCCACTCCTCGGTAAAGAATTGGGGAGGCTGACTACCACTACGCTGCCCATGTTGGAGTTGGTATTCCACTATTGCTCTATGCTGCTCATAGAGCATGGCCAGCATGTGCAGCGTAGAATTCCACCGTAAGGGCCCGTCGCACAGCAGTCGGTGCTCTAGCAGATTAAACCGATGTTCCAGGGTCCTCAGGGTAGCAGCGTCCGTGGTGGACTTGCGGAAATGTGTGCAGACGCGGCGCACCTTGCCGAGCAGGTCAGACAAGTAGGGGTAGCTTTTCAGAAACTGCTGAACCACCAAATTGAAGACGTGGGCCAGGCATGGCACGTGTGGGAGGCTGCTGAGCTGCAGAGCCGCCACCAGGTTACGGCCAGTGTCACACACGACCATGCCCGGTTGCTGGCTCAGTGGCGAAAGCCTGAGGTCGGTCTGCTCTGTCAGACCCTGCAACATTTCGGGGGCCGTGTGCCTATTGTCACCTAGGCTGAATAGTTTCATCACGGCCTACTGACGCTTGCCCACCGCTGTGCTGCCGTGCCGCACCACACAGACTGCTGGCAACGTGCTCACATTTTTTAATTGAGAGGTAGAGGTTGCGTAGGAGGAGGAGGAGGGGGAGGGTTTAGAGGAGGTGGCATATACCACCGCAGATACCAGAACCGAAGAAGGACCCGCTATTCTGGGTGTGGGTAGGACGTGTGCGGCCGCAGGCTCTGACTCGGTCCCAGCCTCCACCAAATTCACGCAGTGCGCTGTCAGGGAGATATAGTGGCGCTGCCCTCCAGTACTTGTCCATTTGTCCGTGGTTAAGTGAACTTTCCCAGTAACCACGTTGGTGAGGCACGATTGATGTTGCGGGAGACGTGCTGGGCTAGGACGGCACACCGGGAATAATAGTGGCGACTGGGGACCGAGTAGCGTGGGACCGCCGTCGCCATCATGTTTTTAAAAGCCTCCGTTTCCACAAGCCTGTACTGCAGCATCTCCAGGCTGATCAATTTGGCAATGTGCACGTTGAAAGCTTGAGCGTGCGGGTGCGTGGCGGCGTATTTGCGCTTTCGCTTCAATGCTTGCGCTAGTGACAGCTGGACGCTGCGCTGAAAGACATTGCTGGATGGGGTCGAGGACAGCGGAGACGAGGGGTGTGGGTGCAGGCCGGGAGGCGCTCGTGCCTGTGTCCTTAGAGGGGGGTTGATCTGAGTGGCAGGTTGGGGCACAGGGGAAGAGGCAGTTTTGCGACCCGGAGGCGGTGAACGGCCTTCGTCCCACCTTGTGGGGTGCTTGGCCATCATATGCCTGCGCATGCTGGTGGTGGTGAGGCTGGTAGTGGTGGCTCCCCGGCTGATCTTGGCGTGACACAGGTTGCACACCACTGTTTGTCGGTCATCCACGCTCTCACTGAAAAACATCCATACCTTTGAACAACTAGGCCTCTGCACGGTGGTTCGGCGCGAGGGGGTGCTTTGGGAAACAGTTGGGGCATTCTTCGCTCTGGCCCTGCCTCTACCCGTTGCCACCCCACTGCCTCTTCCAACCTGTCCTGCTGCTGTACTTGCCTCCCCCTCTGAAGACCTGTCCTCAGTTGGCTTAGCAAACCAGGTGGGGTCAGTCACCTCATCGTCCAGCGGCTCTTCCTCCGAATCCTCTGTGTGCTCCTCCCTCAGACTTACTGCCCTTACTACTACCTCACTGATAGACAACTGTGTCTCATCATCATCGTCCTCCTCACCTACTGAAAGTTCTTGAGACAGTTGCCGTAAGTCCCCAGCCTCATCACCCGGACCCCGGGAACTTTCCAAAGGTTGGGCATCGGTCACGACAAACTCCTCAGGTGAGAGAGGAACCATTTTTCCCAATCAAGGCAGGGACCCGAAAACAGTTCCTGGGAGTCTGCCTGCTCATCAGAATGTGTCATTTTCATGGAGTGAGGAGGCTGGGAGGAAGGAGGAGCAGCAGCGAGAGGATTCAGAGTTGCAGCAGTGGACGACGTAGAAGACTGGGTGGATGATACATTGCTGGATGCATTTTCTGCCATCCACGACAGGACCTGCTCACACTGCTCTGTTTGTAATAAAGGTCTACCACGTGGACCCATGAATTGTGATATGAAGCAGGGGACCCCAGAAACTTGCCTCTCTCCTAATCCCGCAGCAGCTGGCAGCGATTCACCTGGACCAGGAACTCTGCCTGTGCCCACACCCTCACTTAGACATCCGCGTCCTCACCCGCGTCCACGTCCACGTCCTCTAGCCCTACCCCTACCCCTCAGCATGGTGGATTACGAATAGAGCAGACACAGAGCGGTGTAAATAATTATGGAATTTTTTGAGTACAGTTGGAGGCTGACAGCGGTATTGTAGCGCTAACTCCAGGCAGAAAGAAAGAATACGGAAGGCTGCAAACAGGCCTAGCCGTGCAATAGTGATTCACTACAACTCCCACCAGACACCCAGTAAATTTCAGACGGTCAGAGGTAGCAGCAAGAAGGAGCTTTTATTTACATTTTTAAAAAAAAAGAATACAAGCTATTTAGCGTGTATATGACTTTCCCTCTATCAGTGGCTGTGGCCGTACGCTGTGCATGAAGTTGATGGCAGACACAGAGCGGTGTAAATAATTATGGAAATATTTGCGTATAGTTGGAGGCTGACAGCAGTATCGTAACGCTAACTCCAGGCAGAAACAAAGAAAACGGAAGGCTGCAAACAGTCCTAGCCGTGCCACAGTGATTCACTACAACTCCCACCAGACACCCAGTAAATTTCAGACGGTCAGAGCTAGCCGTAAGAAGGAGCTTTTTTTTTATTTTTTTTTAAAAAAAAGAATGCAGGCTATATAGCGTGTATGAACTTCCCTCTATCAGGGGCTGTCGCCGTACGCTGTGCGTGAAGTTGACGGCAGACACAGACCGGTGTAAAAAATTATGGAATTATTGGCGTACCGTTGAAGGCTGACAGTGGTAATGTGACGCTAACTGCAGCCAGAAAAAAAATTATACGGAAGGCTGCAAAAAGGTCTGGCTCTGCAATAGTGATGCACTACAACTCCCAGCAGCCACACAGTAAAATGCACATGGTCACAGATAGCCGTAAAAAGGAGCTTTTTTAAAAAAAATTTTGAAAGAGAATAAAGGCTATATAGCATGTATATGACTTTCCCTCTATCAGCGGCTCTCACCGTACGCTGTGCGTGAAGTTGACGGCAGACACAGAGCTGTATAAATAATTATGGAATTATTTGCATACAGTTGGAGGCTGACAGCGACATTGTAACGCTAACTCCAGGCAGAAACAAAGAATACGGAAAGCTGCAAACTGGCCTAGCCGTGCAATAGTGATTCACTACAACTCCCACCAGACACCCAGTAAATTTCAGACGGTCAGAGCTATCTGTAAGAAGGAGCTTTTATTTATTTATTTATTTTTTTTTTTTTTCAAATCACTTTTTATTCAAGTTTTTTGTCAAACAAGTCATACAGGATATCAAAAGCAAGTAAGATTTTCACTAAATGCAAGAAACAGACTTTCATTTGGTTCGTATTACAAGCTTAGGTTTAAAGTATAGCTATTTGCTTACAGTACACTAAGTAAACATTTTACATCTCGTTCATCCGTGCCACCTAACACTAGTCCTGAGACCGGGGCGGTGAGATAAAAAGAAAATTCTCAATATACAACTATGGAAGGAAGGGGGGGGGGGGGTAATTGGAGGGAAGGGAGGTAGGGAAGGGGGGGGGTCAGGTGGGGGTAGTAGGAGGGGTACCTCCATGGGAAAAGATGTCCAAGAGCCTCAAACTACGCCATGGAGTCCAGATTTTGGTAAATCTGTCGTGTGTGCTGTTATTCCAACTCGATAGCTCCTCGAGATTAAAGAGTCTATCTACTCTTTCTTTCCATTGTTTCAGCGAGGGGAGTGCCTTGCATTGCCAATGCAGTGGTATTAATGCTTTTGCTGAGTCTATCAGGAAGGCCATCAGTTTGTCTTTTCTGGGGTGAAATGTTGAGGAAGGCTTCCAAAGGAACAATATATCTGGTGAGAGCGAAACATTTGGTTTGATTTTCCTCAGGATCTCCTCAACTCCCCTCCAATAGGGTTTTAGGGGGGTACAGTTCCACCATAGGTGAAGGTATGACCCTTCCTCTCTACCGCACCTCCAACATTTGTCTTGGGAAGCTAATTTATAAGCATAAAGTCATTGCTGGGTCTTATACCACCTTACAAGTAGTTTATAATGCGCTTCCTGAGCCGTGATACAGGGGGAGATACCAAATGATCTTGCTAATATTGAATTGATGTCCTCTTGGGATAGGGAGACGCCGAGCTCCTTCTCCCAGGAGCTAATGAAAGCTGGTTTAGTTATACTCTGTAGTATTATGTAGCGTTTACATAACGGGGCAATTTTCCTTGATTTCGGGTCTTTATTGTTCAGAGTAGTCTCAAAGGAGAGCATAGGTCTCGCCACTTTAAACCTTTTAATAAATTCTCCTATAACCCTGGTCACTAGAGATGAGCGAACGTACTCGGATAAGCACTACTCGTCCGAGTAATGTGCTTTATCCGAGTACCTCCCCGCTCGTCCTGAAAGATTCGGGACACGCTGCGGAGCGGGGAGCTGCAGGGGAGAGCGGGGAGGAACGGAGGGGAGATCTTTCTCTCCTTCTCTCCCGCCCGCTCTCCCCTGCTCCCCGCTGCGACTCACCTGTCAGCAGCGGAGCGCCCCGAATCTTTCAGGACGAGCGGCGAGATACTCGGATAAAGCACATTACTCGGACGAGTAGTGCTTATCCGAGTACGTTCGCTCATCTCTACTGGTCACCATTGCTTGGTGTAGGAAGGACAGCTTGTGCGAAGGCAGGAGGGTTTGGATAATCTCCGGAGGGGATAGATGAGCTATGGAGAACAAGTCTCCAATCTTATGAGTTCTGAATTTATTCCAGATCGACTCAGTGACTGGGTCTGACCTGAGGTCCAGTAATTTGTGTATTATGTTCAGCAGGAGGATTGGTGAGGGTGACGGAGCCAGTCTTTCTCTCTCCCCATCCCATACTTCACACGGGCCTCTCAGTAAGGGAATTAAAGTTCTTTGCTTTATAACGTTTTTTTTTTTTCCGGTAGCCATATATCGCCCTCCGAGGCCTCCCTGTTATATTGCAGGGCCATTGCTGATAGTAACTTGTCTCCTATCAGGCTCAATAGATTCATCCAGTAGCTTAATTGCGAAGCCCTATAGTAATCACTTATGTTAGGTAGATCGATGCCTCCCTCGGGCCCCCTCCTTATCATTAGGCTGTAGGCCAGTCTCGGCCCCCGGTGCCTCCATACAAAAGCGGAAAAGATGGTGCGCAGGGTCTTAAAAAAGCTTGTAGGAAGGTGAATAGGAAGCATCCTTATTCTATATAGCACTATGGGGAGGATATAGGACTTCAAGATGTTCTTTCTGCCGAACCACGATATAACTGGTATATCATGTTCTCAGAAGGTTTTTAATTTTATTTACTAGTGGTATGAAGTTAGCCTTGAACAAGTCTTCCGCTTTTTTTGTTATTATCACTCCTAAATAATCCAGTGAGACCTCTGACCACTTAAAGGGGGAGGATGTCGAGAGGGTATTAGACAGGGCGCGGGGGATAGAGATATTTAGTACGGTGGATTTATGGAAGTTGATTTTGAAATTTGAAATTTCTCCGAAGAGGTTCAGCAGTCCTACCAGTCCGGGGAGGCCCTCAATAGGGTTGGTCACCAAAAAAACTATTATCGGCGAATGCCGCAGTGGACAATACCTTATCCCCTATAGATAGGCCTTTAATATTCGGGTCTTGCCTCACTTCGACCAGAAGAGGTTCCAAAGCCAGAACAAATAGTGTGGGGGAGAGAGGGCATCCCTGTCGTGTACCATTATTTATTTCAAATGGAGGTGACCTAGTATCATTTACTCTTAGTCTCGCATGGGGTTTAGCGTAGAGTGTAAATATAGCAGATACAAAATCGGGATGTAGATTGTAATTAAGCAGTACTCTTTTCATATATGTCCAATTCACCCTATAAAATGCCTTTTCTGCATCTGTGCCTACAAAGGCTAGGGAAATATGGTGGTTTTGTGCATAACGAGTTGCGTGTAGTAATCTATGACAGTTATCTTTGCCCTCTCTCCCCCTCACGAAACCCGCCTGCTCCCCATCGATCAAGAAAGGGACAAGGGCCTCGAGCCTCTTCGCCAGAAGCTTCGCCCATAGCTTTACGGCCAAATTAATAAGCGAAATAGGCCTATAATTTCCGCAAAGTGTGGGATCCTTATTATCTTTAGGAATAAGGGTAATATGGGCCTCCTGTGCCTGTCTAGGGAGTTCATTACCCCCCAGTAAGGCGTTAAAGAGGTCTGTTAGCCTTGGTACCAACACTGTTTGCAAGGTTTTATAGTAAGCCCTAGTAAGTCCATCGGGGCCTGGACTTTTGTTAGGCGTGCAAGAGGCTATCAGATTTTTCACTTCCTGTTGGGAGACCGGGGTCAGAAGAGATTCCGCTTCCTGGTGATCCAGTTTAGGCATATTTACCTTCTGGAGAAACCTGTCAATTTGTTCTTTCATACTCTGATTCCCTCCCTCGTTGGGGGTTGTTTGTATGTTGTATAATTTTTTATAGAACAACTGGAATTCCTTGGCAATTTCCTCAGAGGATGTGGCCATTCCTCCAGATGTGATTTTGATAGCTCTGATTGTGTTCTTGGCCCGGGCTTTTTTAATTAGCGATGTCATAAATTTGCTGCCCCTATTTCCTTGCGCATAAACAACCTGCTTCATAAAGAGGTTCTTTTTGTTGAACCTCGATTCGAGGCAGAGTTTTAATTCTTTTCTTAAGTCTTCTAATTTCTCCAAGTTTAACAGATTGTTCGAGTTTAGCTATTAGTAAGAGCTTATTATCTATATCTTTTTGTAGTTTTTTCTTGACCCTGGAGCCTAGGGCAATCAAAAGACCTCTAACCTAGGCTTTATGGGCCTCCCAGACTGTGGGAGTGCCAACCTCTCCGTTTGTATTAAGAAGAAAGTATTCCTCAATGGCTTTGGATAGATCTATAACCTCTTCTTCCGAATCCAGTAGTGATGGCTTAAGCCTCCATCTCCATTCTCTGTAGGATGGGTGGATAGGTCTGAGCAGGATATGTATGGGGGCGTGGTCAGAGATGGTCAGAGGATCTATTTCGGCTTTATTTAGGAACTCCAATAGTCCTTTGGATATCAACAGATAGTCCAGTCTCTGGAAGGAGGAGTGGACCGAGGAGAAGAAGGTGAAATCCTTCACCGAGGGGTTAAGGAGTCGCCATACGTCGACCATTCCTAATTCCTGGAGACCCCGATTGAGTTTTCTTAATTTGACCTGAGAGCAGCCCACAGATGAGTCTAGTAAGGGGTTGAGGGTCAAATTAAAATCTCCCCTCAAGATCACGTGACCTATTGCAAATTGTTTGAGTGTGTCGAACTGTTTAAGTAACCACGTGACCTGATCAGTGTTTGGAGCGTATAAATTTGCTATAGTGATTTTAACATTATCTAGAAGGCCTTTGAGGAATAACACCCTCCCCTCTCCGTCCGAATATTGGGACTTGCATACAAAGTTCATAGACTTATGAAAGAGTATGGAGACTCCTTTGGACGCCGATGAGGGGTGGGAGTTATGATAGCATTGGAGGTAATGTCTGCCTGGCAATGCGTAGCACTTGTCCCCTCTGAAATGCGTCTCCTGCAGGAGAACAATTTTTGAGTTGTACCTTTTTAGCAGCAGCGCTACGTTGTGGCGTTTCAGCGGCGAGTTGAGGCCCTTGACATTGAATGATGTGAGGTGTAGATCATTCATGGTTTGCAGTGTTTAGAGAGGAAAGTCTGTATCTGAGAAGAGAGAATATTATTAACGGACAACAGTACTTTTGCGATGAGACACTGGAGTCCCTACCTGAGGGACAAGGGGAAGGATAAAGGAAAAAAGGGGTAGGGAAGGATGGGTAGGTTGAAGGAACAGTAATCAAGTATAAGCAGTAATGAACTTTAACGCTCTATACCCTGTTAAAGAGAGGTCTGGTGTGCTCCCGGTCCTCCTCCGGGAGGGGGGGGGGGGGTAGAGCTTCAATCGGTATTACACCAGTGACCAACAACACATAGGTCACTGTGGAAACTATCAACAGCCTGACCTGGCAGGCACCTTCCAGGACTGTTCACGTCCAACAGGGGGAAGAACATTTGTTCCTAAAATGGGAAACCTCAGGGTCGCCACCCAGGTGAGAGAGGGGGGTATAAGTAGTATATACCACTCTTCATCGGCGGATTGAACTGCCAGCTGGTTCCTCTCTCATTGCCCAGGTTAACAGGTCCGGGGCAATACTGGAGGCGAGTCCCCTCCCATTCTGAAAGCCAGGGTCTCTTGATGGATGTTGTGCATCACCCTGAGAAAAGCTACTCACAATATATTGTCTAAGGGGGGGGGGTGAGAGAGGGAACAACTACTTAAGAATAAAAATTTGGTAGGGACTGAAGTCTCTTTCAAGTGTCCATTTCTGCGACCTCTTCTCTTGATTTTTTCTTTCTATTCTTCGGAGATTTGGGGTTGCTCACAGTTTGCCAATTCTCCTGTGGAGCTAACATGGGAAGTCTTGACAAGTCCGGCAAAGGTAACCATCCTTGAAGCTATACTGGTTCCATGTCTAGTAGTTGTCAGAGCTGTTGGAGGTCCTCTGGGGTTCGTACATTGAGCCTGTGACCCTTGTAGGTGACTCCTAGCCCAAACGGGAACAGCCAGGCATACTTTATGCCGTTCTCTTTTAATATTTCCAGGAGCGGACGCAGGGCCCGGCGCTTCGCCAAGGTTGAAGGCGCTAAGTCCTGGTATAGCTGTATAGGGGCATCGGCATAACAGAGTTCTTTTTGTTGCCTTGCTGCTCTCAGTATTGCTACAGCGTCCGGAAACATGAGCAGTTTGCAAACCACGTCCCTTGGGGGGTCTAATGCAGGGAGTAGAGGTCGCAGGGCTCTATGTATCCGCTCTATATTAATAGCTGCGGCTCTTTCTGCTCCTAATAATGAGGTAAAGATCTCCGTTGCAACTTTGGGGAGACAGTCAGTAGCCCAGGATTCAGGGAGACCTTTAATGCGCACATTGCTGCGTCTGTTTCGGTTTTCTAAGTCCTCCTGCATTATGAGGGTTTTATTCAGCTGCTCATGCTGTTCTTCTATAATTTTTTCCATTTCGCCTGAATGTGTAATAATGGTGGCAGAGGTGGATTCTAAGTCCTCTACACGTCGCTCCATTTGCTTAAGGTCCTCCTTGATCTCTGTAAGGTCTGACTTAAGTGGGATCAGGGCCTGGGAGAATAAGTCTCTCATGAAAGCTCTAGAGACGTTCTCTCCCTCTTCCTCCTCTGATGAGCCCCCCTCCTCCTCTGCCTTACTGTGCATTGCTGCAGATTCCCGGGCCGGAGCCATCTTTAGCTGGGTGCGGGGTGAGCGCGCGCTCCATTCTTTAAGGAACTTCTGCAGGTCAATCTGTCCCTTATGCGATCGGGGTGTTCCTGAGATTTCCCCCCTCTCTCCTTCGTGATTTCCCCCATCTGCACTGCTTGTAGCCACTGTAATCAGCTCTGGAAGGCGCCGCTGAGACGGAGCTCGGTACCTAGACCTCCATCCCGCTCAGCGGTCAGACTCCACCCCATTTAAATTTTTTTAAAAAAAGAATACAGGCTATATAGCGTGTATATAACTTTCCCTCTATCAGGGGCTGTCGCCGTACGCTGTGTGTGAAGTTGACAGCAGACACAGAGCGGTGTAAAAAATTATGGAATTATTGGCGTACTGTTGAAGGCTGACAGCGGTAATGTAGCGCAAATTGCAGCCAGAAAAAAATTATACGGAAGGCTGCATGCAAACAGGCCTAGGTGCGTAATAGGGAAGTACTACAACTCCCAGCAGCCACGCAGTAAAATGCACACGGTCACAGGTAGCCCAAAAAAGGACCGTTGGGGTTCTTGTAGACAGGATTATACACTACCACTGTCCCTGCCTCACCAGTACTGCCCCTATGCTCTGTATAATTGACTGCAGACTGAGAACGCTATAGCTGTAATAGCCTGCAGAGCCCAAGATGAAAAAAAAATAAAATTTTGGTGCAAAACTGCTCCCGCAGCCACAACAGTAATGCACACGGTCAGATGTGGCCCTAAGAAGGACCGTTGGGGTTCTTGAAGACAGGAACCTACACTAACACTATCCCTCAATGAGCAGCACCTTCCCTGATCTCTGCCAGCGTGTGTCTAATCCGAGCCGCGGGCGGGACAGCTTTTAAATACTCAGCGGTCACTTGATCTCACCAGCCACTCACTGCAGGGGGGTGGGATAGGGATGGAACGTCACAGGAGGAAGTTGTAATGCCTTCTCTGCATGTCTATTGGACAGAAAATGTTGCAAAACATGCAGGGAAGGAAATGGAATTGACTCGAGTACCACGTGGTGTTCGTCACGAGTACCCTAATACTCGAGCGAGCATCAAGCTCGGACGAGTACGTTCGCTCATCTCTACTGTATTCCCCACCAACAGGCTATACTATCATTTATATTCCATCTTCAGAAATACAGCAATTATAGTGGAACTAATAGTGTTTATTGTGATGTGCATAGAATTTTTATTGCGCCATATTTTTTTTGTATGATGGAACCTATTACCTCCAAATCAGCGGAGCTCCAGTGCGGTCTACATTCTCACCCACTCTTGCCAATATTTGTATGGCATGGTAGAAGAAACATCAAATTTTTTTCTATATCTAACTCCTTTTCAGATAAAATAATTTGCTATAATCGCTTTAGAGATTATATTTTCATAGTTTGGAGCTCCGTTGAAGAAGAGGTCAAAGATTTCATCAGCTAGATTAATACAAATGATTTAAACCAGAAATTTACTAGTACCTATAATAAGATCTCCATAACATTTTTGGATTTAGAGTTCATAGCCAAAGAAAACTTCATTGAGATCCAGACCACACTCTACCACAAACCAGAAGCAGGGAATGCTATATTGCATGCTAAGAGTAGACATCCGGCCCACACTATAAAAGCTATCCCCTTGGAGGAATATGTTAGAGCAAAAGAAACATGCTCAGAAAACAATGATTATATAGAACAATGATTCCCAACTGGGGTGCCGAAGAGTCTGCCAGGGGTGCCGCGGCTCTCTGGCTGGAAATCACGTCAGTACTGGTGTATTATGTCATCACCGGAAGTTACGGGTTGGGACATAATACACCAGTCTTGACATTTGCTGACACCCTCAGCTTGTGTTGGGCTGTGTGTGCTCTCAGTCAAATGTTTTCTGGCCCCCTGCTGCCCTTTCAGCTGAATGTCCCCATGCCAGCCCTCTTGCTGCTCCCTTTGCTGCTGCTGCCATCACTCACCCCCAGCTGGCTGCGGCTTAAAATCCCCAGGGATCTTGCCATCAGTGACCCCCGGCCTGTGCAGTCAGCGCTCCTGCCATCAGTGGTCCCCGGCCCTCTGCTGTGCACTGCAGACCGCTGGAGCTCTTGCTGCTACTGTGTTTGCAGGAGCTGGCCTCATTGACCACTGCCCCTTTGGCTGCTGTGGTTTGCGCAGCTATGCTGCCACTATCTGTTGCACGGCTGTCACTCACCCCACCTCGGCGCTGTGCGTTCTCCTTGGCTCTCTCCCATCACGGCTGCAGGGCATCCCGGCTGCTGACACTCGGTCCTGGCAGTGGCGCTGCCGTGCAGCTGTATGTGAGGGGAGGGGGGTTATGAAGTAGTTTGTGCCCCTGCTGGAGGGTTACGGCTACCGTTACTTTTACAGCTATTACGATTGGGGTCACAATAGGGGTCATTATAACTACTGGGGTCGCTATTACTACTAGGGCAGCAATAGGGGTCTCTATAATTACTGGGGTCGCTATTACTATTGTGGCAGCAATTGGGGTCATTATAACTACTTGGGTCACTATTACTACTGGGGCAGCAATAGGTTTTGCTATTATTACTGGGGACACATTTTACTACTGGGGCCGCAATAGGGGTCACCTATTACTGTCGGGGCCGCAATAGGGGTCACCCATTACTGCAGGGGCCGCAATAGGGGCCACCTATTAGTGCCAGGGCTACAATAGGGGTTACCTATTACTGCAAGGGTCACAATAGGTGTCACCTATTACTGCAGAGACCGCAATAGGGGTTACCTTTTATTGCAGGGGCTGCAATAGGGGTCACCTACTACTGCCAATGCCACAATAGGGGTCACCTTTTACTGCCAGGGCCGCAATAATTACTACCAAGGCCACTGTGGGGGTCACCATTACTACCAGTGCCACCCATATAGGGGGGTAGCTATTACTACCAGCGCCACCAATATAGGGGGATGCTTTTACTACTGGGGCCACCAATATATGTGGTTGCTTTTACTAGTGGGGCCAGGAATACAGGGGGTCAATATTACTACTGGGGCCACCAACATGGGGTGGAAACACTATTACTACACGGGGCAGATTAGTTGTGGAATTTATAGTAGCAGTTTTGAAAATCACCCACATGGTGCGGAAACAATCTGCACAAAACCCATGTGGACACTGACATGAGGTGCAGGATTTAATTCCTCAGCACGTTATTTTAAATATAATGTTGGGGGCGTGGCCTGGATGCCACTGATGGCAGTCAGCTTTCTGTGATCTCCGCTAGAATACTCACCCAAAGCAACACCCAGCGACTTTAGAGCAAAGTTCCCACCTGCATCGGCTGTCGGAGAGCGCTGTACACCAGGAGATGTCATGTCGGAGACCTAACAAGCCGGGTCCGAAGCGTCTCACTGACTTCTTCACGGCTCGGGAGGCAGAAGAGGAGCGGGAGCGGGATCACACGGCTGACAGGGACCCGACCAGCGGAGGAGTAGAGGCAGAAAGCAGAGAAGATCCTGCGCCAAGAAAAAGGGGTAAGCGGGCATCCTCCTGTCCCTCATCCCCCAGACATACACACCACGATAAGCCTCTGCATCCCTCCTCTCAAGAGCCACAGTCACTATCGCAGGCGACATCAATTAATTATAAAATGGCTCAGCTCAGCATAAGTAAGAAGAGGGAAGTGTCTGCTACTACAGCGCCATCTTCTTTATCTCACTCAGTACAGGATGGGGAGAATGCAGATGTAGCCTCAGCTAGTAATAGCCCAGAGAAGAGACGCCAAAGAACTGAGGAGTATGTTCCAGACATTACTGTTCACCAGAGCAATAGTAATAAAGATACCAATGATCCTATTCTAAACATAGAATGCTCCAGCCAAACAGCATCAGAATTCTTCATAGGGGACATTGTGCTGGCACTTAAAGGATCACTAAAAAATGACTTAAATGAGATAAACACCAGAGTCAGCTCCGCTATAGCGAGCCTCGGCGAACGAGTAGATCATTTAGAAAACAAAACAGGCGATATTACCAGCTCGCACAATGAACTGATAGATGCCCATTATAAACTAGAAGATGAAGTTGAAATGCTTAAAGGAGATGTCTCGAGGAAGCAGTGATTTTTTTTTTTTTGCCCAGTCCCCCTAATTAAACATACATTACTAATTACCCCTGTAAATGACTTTTCTAGCTGGTTTGTACTTACCGTTCCAGCGTTTCAGCAACTTATAAAAGTTTCCCCAAGATGGCCGCCGGCTCTTTCCCCGTCGCTCGCTGCAGCCCGACGTGCGCGCTCCCGAGACGCTGCCAGCTGTGTCTCCATGGCAACCGGACGCCCCGCAGCCGCCGACCAGACGCCCCGCAGCCGCCGACCAGACGCCCCGCAGCCGCCGACCAGACGACCCGCAGCCGCCGACCAGACGCCCCGCAGCCGCCGACCAGACGCCCCGCAGCCGCCGACCAGTCACCCACCGCCAGGCAGCAGGTAACTGGCGCTAGCCCCCGGCTCCCCAGCGCTACGCTCCCGGCTCCCCAGCGCTAGACCCTCAGCCCAGGTGAAGGCCCCGGAGCCCAGGTGAAGGCCCCGGAGCCCAGCGCTAGGTTCCGGAGCCCAGCGCTAGGTTCCGGAGCCCAGCGCTAGGTTCCGGAGCCCAGGTGAAGGCCCCGGAGCCCAGCGCTGGGCTCCGGGGCCTTCACCTGTCAGTGAACATCACCCCCGACCCATCACTTACCCCCCTGGCCCAGCGCTAGTTCCCCCGGCCTAGCGACAGCCCCCCCCCGGCCTAGCGACAGCCCCCCCGGCCCATCACTTACCTGGACGGCAGGACAGCTGGGCGGCTTCTCCGGACAGCTGGGAGGCTCTGCACCTTCCTCTAACAGAGGATGGTACAGAATGGCCGCTCCAGCGCGCTCCCGAGCAGTGACAGCTCATCTGCGCATGCGCAGAAGAGCTGTAGCGGGGAGCACACTGAAGCGGCTCGTGCTGAAAGGAGAAGACCGGACTGCGCAAGCGCGTCTAAAAAAGCAAGCTGCCAGCGAATTTAGACGGAACCATGGAGACGAGGACGCTAGCAACGGAACAGGTAAGTGGAATAACTTCTGTATGGCTCATATTTAATGCACGATGTATATTACAAAGTGCATTAATATGGCCATACGGAAGTGTATAACCCCACTTGGTTTTGCGAGACCACCCCTTTAAACTAAAATTGGCGGATCTGGAAGACCGCAATAGGCGTAACAACATCAAATTCAGAGGAATACCCGAGTCGGTAAGACCAGAAGAGCTTAATAAATTTGCCCAAGATCTTATACAGACCCTCCTCCGAAACTCTATCTCACAGGAGCGTATCATAGCTAGAATACATGGACTGCCTAAAGGAAAAAACATCCCTGATAGCGTCCCAAGAGACGTAATTGCTAGACTGCATTTCTACAACATAAAAGACGAACTAATGAAAATTTCAAGGAGCTTAAAGGAGTTCCCCCCATCCATTCAACAATATCAAACTATATTCGGATTTTTCACAAACCACGATGCTAGCCCGGAAAAAGCTCTTAACAATCACAGCAGCCGTCAGAGAACATAAAATTCTCTACAGATGGGGCTTCCCAACAAAGCTCAATATTAACAAAGAAGGCAAAACCATCATTATTACTACACCAGATGAAGGCTTGTCTCTTTTTAAAAAGTGGAATATTCCCACTCCGCAGGAGGTCGCTCCATCCTATGTGAAAAAGGATTGGTCTCAGAAACAAGCGCGGCGTTAGCTGAGGCGCCTCCTTTACCTCCTTATGAATACTTTGCCCTAAAAAAAAACAAGATTAAAGGGTGTCATCCAACACAGGTTGGACTTTAAATACCCCAATCCTCGGCCTTTTTGAAAGTGAGCTCCGGTCAACCCAAAGCTTCAAATTGGCCCGTTTTAGTTTTATGTTAAATTTCAACAAGATGGCTGCTCAAAAAGTGAGAACCATCAGTTCAGTTTCAATTCGCACCGTTAATTTTCTTCCCAATAATTTTTGGATCCACCTTCTTGTTTCATACCTCCCATTTGGGATTAATCATCAAGGCTCAAGAGGATGTCCCGGATACTACCTTAAGAACAAGCACTCCCTGCATAAAGCTTCTTTATTAAAATCCCCATGGAACTAAACTTGCTATCCGTAAACGCCAGAGGTCTGAATACACCCTTCAAGAGATCGGCCCTGTGGAGGGAGGCAAGGGACTCTGGTGCGGACGTATTCTGTGTACAGGAAACCCACTTTGCCCAAGACAGGGCCCGCCGCATAACCCATAATCGATTCCCTGCAATCTTCCTAGCCAACGCAACCAAAAAGAAAGCGGGAGTAATGGTAGCAATAAGAGACTCAGTGGACTTCCAACTAATAGAGGAAATAAAAGATAATGAAGGAAGATTCTAATTTTGATATGTAAAATCAATGGGCTACTGATGACACTAGTCAACTTATACACCCCTAATTCAAAGCAAATTAGTTATTTGAACAAAGTAATAAGGAAAGTCAGAAAAGTTCAACAAGGCAACCTCCTGATATGCAGCGATTTCAACCTAATAGCTGATGATAC
The DNA here is from genome assembly GCF_035609145.1 of Eleutherodactylus coqui. Lineage (NCBI taxonomy): Eukaryota > Metazoa > Chordata > Amphibia > Anura > Eleutherodactylidae > Eleutherodactylus > Eleutherodactylus coqui. Next base: position 29,087,140 of record NC_089843.1, on the reverse strand, counting down.
CTTGAATACTAACTCTTCAAGTAGAGTAAGAAACCCAACGCTTTCAACTTGGTTGCATAGAGCAAATTTATATGACTCCTTTAGATGCCTAAATGTCAACTCTAGAGAATATACCTTTTACTCTTTTTGCCACAAGTCATTCTCCAGAATCTACATGTTTCTGGTAGATTTCCCAATTCTTAAGAGAGCCCAAGAAGCGAAAATCGGAGTAATGTTGTGGTCAGACCACGCTCCAATTACTCTTAAATTGAAGATGGGCCCCCAAACCCCTTCATTTGGAAATTGGAGAAACAACCCTTTCTTAATGAAGGAACCAACTTATCAGTCGAAAGTTAAAGAAACAATAGAGCAATATTTCATATTTAATGACTCCCCAGAAATGTGTCGATTCACCCTTTGGAACGCACACAAATCTGTTGTCAAAGGGGTGATGATCCAGAGAAAGAGAAAAACTACTTAAAAACACCCTTCTACGCTTAGCGGAAATAGAAAAAGAAGTACAAAATAACCCCTCTACTATAACTCATAAACCCCTAGTGGAACTAAGAACTAAAGCTCACAACATCCTCATCGAAAAACACGAAAATAACTTAAAAACCTAAAATCCTCCTACTACATAAGCAACAACAAATTCACCCGAATGATGGCCAATAGAGTAAAACAGAATAGAAATAAAGCAAAAATACCTTTCATGGTTGACCCAATCTCTGGGAATAAAACCTCCAATCCAATAGAGAGTGCCGAAATCTTCCATAAATATTAACTATCACTCTACAATAGAGATGAGCGAGCATACTCGTCCGAGCTTGATGCTCGTTCGAGTATCAGGGTGCTCGAGATGCTCATTACTCGAGACGAGCACCACGCGGTACTCGTCTCGATTAAACGAGCACTGACCATTGAATTCAATGGAGCCGGCAATACAGCCGGCTCCATTGAAAGCAATGGGCTGCCGGCGAGCGCGGGATGAATTGTCGGGAAGGGTTTAAATATATAAGCCCTTCCCTGCAATTCATCCAGAAATGTGTAAAAATAAAAAAATATATATATATATACTCACCTGGTCCCGGCAGACGGAGTTCAGCTCGGCCAGCGGCAGTCCTCCTGAACTGCTCTAAACAGCTGTGAGTAGTATTCAGCAGCCGGGGATTTAAAATCCGCGCCTGCTGAATGAGCTGCCTCTAATTGGTCACAGCCTGACCAATCAGATGCGGATCTCACTCACCCACCCTGTCTAATTAACTGCAGACAGAGAGCAGTATAAATAAGTTTGTTCACAGAAGGCTTGGAATTATTTGTGTGCACCTTCAGGGTGAGAGCGGTATTGTGCTGCACTCCAGCCGGAAAAAAATATTACGGAAGGGTGCAAAAAGGATGCACTACAACTCCCAGCAGCCACCAAGTAAAATGCACACAGTGAGATGTAGCCCTAAGAAGGACCATTGGGGTTCTTGAAGACAGGACCTACGCTAACACTTTCCCAATATCAGCAGCAGCCCTTTCCCTATACTCTGTATAATACACTTCAGACTAAGAACGCTATGGATGAAATGGCCTGCACAGCCCGAGATGAAAAAAACAAAACAATTGTGCAAAACTGCTCCCAGCCAGCCATACAGTAATACACACGGTCAGATGTAGCCCTAAGAAGGACCGTTGGGGTTCTTGAAGACACTAACACTATTCCTGAATGAGCAACAGCACTTTCCCAGCCAGCGTGTGTCTGAGGCGTGCCAGGGGCGGAACCGCTTTATGTACTCAGCAGTCACTTGATCTCACCAGCAACTCACTGCAGGGGGGGTGGGATAGGGCTGGCACGTCACAGGAGGAAGTGGTAATGCCTTCCCTGCATGTCTATTGGCTAGAAAATGGTGCTAAACATGCGGGGAAGGAAATGGAATTGACTCGAGTACCGTGTGGTGTGCGATTCGAGTAATGAGCATCTCGAGTACCCTAAGGCTGCATTCACACGAACATATATCGGCTCGGTTTTCACGCCAAGCCGATATACGTCGTCCTCATCTGCAGGGGGGGAGGATGGAAGAGCCGGGAGCAGGAACTGAGCTCCCGCCCCCTCTCTGCCTCCTCTCCGCCCCTCTGCACTATTTGCAATAAAAGGAGGCGGGATGGGGCGGGGCTAAATTTAGCTTGCGAAAATAATTTTGGCTTGCTATTTTTGTGTGCGTGTCCCGCACTGCTCCCTGCAAGGCCTCGGGTCGGGTGCCGCTGCCAGAATTCTCGCACCCTGATCCGACCTGGCCGTCTGCAGGCAGCCTGATGGCCTGCGCTGATCGGGGTTCGAGAATTCTCGCAGCGGGACAGAATCCGAGCCCCTGCAGAGTGCTCTGCTAATTCACTGGTGTTGGCAGTTCTGGCTCGTTCATGTGCATCCGGGTGAGTCCATGGAGTAGTATTCAGGTACACCGTTCAGCTCCCGCTGTGAGAGTAGGTTGCCGTTGGGTAAGAAACGATTCAGTGTGGGGCTCTGCGAGCCCCATACAGAATTGGAACCTCCCGCTGCTTGTTAGCCAATCGCCATTTTGTGCTGGCAAATCACGAATGTCTGCATACGACTGCGTATTTTTGTCTGCAATGCTATGCAAGCCGCAATGTGTGGTAAGTCCACAGGGAATCCCGTCGCGGAATTTCTGCGCATGCAAAGTTCCTTGATATCCGCATGAAAATGGGTCCTGACATCATCATTTCCCTCCACAGCTACGATGTCAAGACAGACCGCACACTTCTGTGCAGGAGTGCTGCATCTGTACCCAATCATCCGACACATCGGGTGCATATGCACTCCTGCACTGATCCTCATCAAGGACGCCCAAGGAGAAGGCAGAAATGGTTTTTAACCCTTCCTGCCTTCTAATTTACAGATTACGAAGCGCCCAAATCGCGCAATGTAATGCATGTAGATTGTGGCTTGCAATCAGGTGGCTGCCGGTGTTACCTCTTCCGTCACGGTCTCATGAACGCGTAGCCGGGATCCTGCAGTGTTGGGGGTAGCTGTTTACCTGTTTGGTGTGTTTAGCATTCTGTCTTCTGCCTCCTGGCACGTAGATCATGTTGCCGCTGGTTGCCACCTGACCCCAGCAGTCACACGATCGCGGAGTCGGTAGGCAGAAGAGAAAATGCTAAAGACACCGAACAGGTAAACAGCTATCCCACCGCTGCAGTGAGCACCTGCACCTTCTGGAACTTTGTCAGTTCAGGAGGGTGCAGGTAAAATGTAATTTTTCTCATTCTCTCTCCCCATCTACAATTAATATGACAATGGGGAGAATGGATGAGGAAAAATAGAGAGATTCTAAAGTTTTAATCCAACTTCCCAAATGCTTCCTCGTGATGGAATGCAGATAGTATTTGTGTGCCACTAATTCGACCAAATTTTCCACCGTTATAAACTGCTTGTAGTGTGCACCAATTAAATACTGTGAGATTCTCGGGTGCTGTGAACATCTCAGATTGGGATGCAAATTCTCTGAGATGGTGTTATGCTCCCAGCCCCCCAACATTTGCTGGGAACCACACATCCAGTCCCCTTTGGGATGGTATCGGATGAGGCTTTCCCTCTAATGCCAAACCTGCTGCGCCCATACCAACGAAGAGGACTGAATGCCCGGAAAAGGATTTTTAATTATAGGCTGACCCGGGCACGTCGAGTGGTTGAGTGTGCCTTCGTGATTATGGTTAGTCAGTGGAGAGTTTTAGGGACTACACTGATGGTAGACCCTAACACAGTTGATGACCTTGTCAAGGCATGTTGTGTTCTTCACAACTATCTCCAGGAATATCGCCCCGAGATAGATGTTGAAGAACTCGAACCTGTCTTTGACATGGCCATCAACTGGGGTGCTGGTCGCCCGGCTGCTACTGCTTTGCAGGTCAGGGAACACTTCACTGACTATTTCCTTAGTCCCGAAGGCACCGTGCCATGGCAGTACTCCTGTGCCGGTGGTGTGCAGCCCTAACTGCAGTTTGATCCCCCGGCGACCAACTCCAAAAGAACGCAAAAGACCACATTTCAAAACAAAATTTGTTTATTTATGCACCAGCAGAGATGCTCCATCTCATATGGAGTGTTCACAGCAGATTTAAATGTTTTTACAATGCAATTGTACTTTATAAAAAAGAAAAAAAAATTGGGGGGGAATAATGTCATCTTACACTATTCTCAATTATCTAATTGTGAGATTGCAATAAAACAGTTGTTTACAAAAAACAATCTGGACTATTAATATTATTCTCAACACTCTTTATTAAATCATTTTGTAATTTTAGGTACGCGCATAAATAATCAACTATATGAACACCTTTTTTAGAAACACAAAAGAAAAAATATTTTGTTCCGCGTAAAAATCCAGCAGATAACACCATAACCTCGGGGGACATCCTGGCAGTTACAGCGGAACGTGAATAGTCAGTGTTTAAGGCAGCTGTTCCCGCTTTTTAAAAAAAAAATTTTATTAATGAAATTTACTCTGGACATGTCGGTAGCTTATTAGAGTGCAAGCATCTAGTACATATACACATACATTTAAAAATACAGTTTCCCTGCGTAATTCTTTGTAGTTATGTATTTATGTACATGATCTTTGTAGTTTTGGCAACATGTAAGTTCTTGTAACATTTCTTTGTCCACATTATAAAAAAAAAAAAAGGCTGTGAACAAGTGCCAAATGCTGGTTGCTTTTTACAGTTTATTCCTAAAATGGAAAACTACAATTCCCAAGTTTGGCGGACAGCAAGCCAGCAAAAAAACTGGGTGAATATGTTGCCATATGGCACGTGATCACAGCATTTTTTTTTTTGCTCGTGAAAAGCGCTGCGTTCTTCTATGTTACAAGACAAGCCAGACGTCAGTGCAGCGAAAATTTGCGCATAGGCAGCCAACAAAAAGTACAGCATTAACAGACAACCATAAGGCACCTGTACACAGCTGTGTTCATTTGGCAAAAGTGAAATGTACTCTGGACTTGTATGTTGCTTTCAGTTGAAAGATCATGTGCATAAACAGAAAAGGCAATATGATGTTTCCTACAAAGCTCTTTTATATTGGTGTACATGTCCATGTTCATTGTAATAAAAAACAACATACAAGCAAGGGGTCCATTCTTCCTGAAAAAAACAATGCTTTGCACAGGAAGCTTATGGCGGCATGCTTACGCACTGTTTTCGCAGACTCGCTGTCCGCCTTGGTTAGGGTTGGGGAACAGGCCGGCAAAATGCACTTGTTCCCAGCAGTAATTTTTTTTTAATTATTCATGTACTGCGAACTCTAATGTAGGGTATATTACAGACAACATGTACAAATACACACAAAAAAAGGATGCCATGGAACTCAAGAAGTATCAAACACCAAACTTGGCGGACAGACCGCAAGCTACAATACTGAGGGGAACAGGCCAGCAAAATGCACTGGTTCCCAGCTGTATTTTTTTTTTTAATTATTCATGTACTGCGAACTCAAATGTAGGGTACATTACTGACAACATGTACATATACACCAAAAAAAAGGATGTCACGGAACTCGAGAAGTATCAAACCCCAACCTTGGCGGACAGGCAGCAAGCTGGAATATGGAGGGGAACAGGCAGTCATAAGCCATTTGTTGACAGCACAAATTTTGGGGGGGGATTATTAAATTTACTGCAATCTCAAATGTAGGGTGCATTACAGAGAACATGTACATAAACAGCTAAACAACCAAAGAATGATGCTGGCATGAAACTAGCAAACTAGCAAACCCCAAACTTGTCGGACAGACCGCAAGCTAAAATACTGAGTGGAGCAGGCAGGCAAAATGCATTTGTTCCCAGCAGTATTTTTTTTTAATTATTCATGTACTGCAAACTCAAATGTAGGGTACATTACAGACAACGTACATATACACTAAAAAAAAAAGGATGTCATGGAACTCGAGAAGTATCAAACCCCAACCTTGGAGGACAGCCAGCCAGTTAGTATACAATAGGTAATAAATAAGGCACCCAGAGGGAACCATTTAAAAAAATATAAATAAAAAATAACAAAAAAAAAATCCTTCCCGTTCAGTTTCACCACGATTGGAGTATTTGGCAATTTTGGCTTTTGGTGATTTGGAGAGTGAAGCGCGACAAAGTGATACTTGAAAGCAAGCAAATGTTTGTGTGTTTTGAAGCAACTTTGACGCACATCCCGCGCCTGCGGACAGCACTCCATAGTTGCTGGGTGCTGCCCTCAAGCGAGAAAAAAAAAAAACCTAGTTCACACACGCCTGACTTGCCACGGAATTTACGTCGGAAACGTTGCAGCGGCTAATCGGCCCGTTTAAAATCAGCCCTGTGTGAATCAACCAAAGTTATGAAACTGAAGAGAAGGAATTTGTTTGCATTTTAGCATTATAAATTTAGCAGCAGAGCAGTGAGTCTCGGTAGTGATCCATAGTACAAATTTCTCCCCAATCTTTCTCATGACCATCCCGAAATATTTCTGGGACACCCAGCAATCCCATACAGTGTCCAAGAAGCCGGAAGCGTTTTCAAAGATGATAACTGCAGTTTTTACGTACACGACATTGCAGTGATCCCACCAATAACTGGGATCACTGCAATGTCGTATAACTCCCGAACAACCCTTCTCCACTTCCTGATTGAGAACTGCTTGGTGGTGAGTATAAGGCAGAGGTAGTATGTTGTGCTGTTTGCGGCAAAGGGATGCTCATCATTGACAAGAACGAGGGTTGTGAAGGGGAACTGCCCGTCATGGTGTCGGTGTAGTCACTTTCATGGGACACATACTGAATGGGATAGCCAGGTGACCTTGAAACCCTTTCCGGTTGGTCATGGGAAGATTGGGGTTGAGCCAACATTTGTGTAGACGGCTGCACAGCAAAGGCCGCATTTTTCATTGCCTTAACCCCTTAACAACCAGCCCATAGACTTTTTACGTCCTAGCTTGCTGGGCCTTATTCCCTGAGGACGTAGAAATATGTTTTCTGCAGGGATTAAGGCCCTTCAAGCTGAGGACGTGGCAGCCGGCAACCTGGAGCTGCCATTCCGGGCCACGGGTCCCCTCCCCCGGTCACATGATCGCCGGCATTTACCGATCATGTGAAAAGTTAATAAAAAGTTTAAAAAAGTGAAAGATTCAGCTGCCCCGGTGGATCAGATCCATCGGGGCAGCTGAAAGTACTGGCGATGACTGGCGATGTCCGAGCCTCCAGGTCCTGTCAGCGCCTTCTGCACATGCGCGCCAGATGTCATACGTTGGGCGCGCGCTTAGAAGGTGCGCGCGGCCAGGGAAATTAAAAAATTCTTCTGGTCTCGGCTCCCACGTGTAGCCGAGAGCAGAGGGATGTCCCCGGGAGCCGCTGTATGCGGTTCCCAGTCACATGATCGCTGCTATCCAATGGCACCGCATTTATCCGTGGACTTCACCACGGCTTCTGCGCACGCGCACGCCGCCAAGATGGCGGATGCATGTGCAAAAGGCACAGATTGCCAGGGTAATTTAAAATCTCCCTGCTCTTGGCTACCAAACGTAGCTGAGAGCCTGGAGATTTCACCGGTGCCTGCAAAACGCGGTTCCTGGTCACGTGATTGCCGTTTTCCAATTGAAAACAGCAATCACGTAAAAGTAAAAGAAGTGAAATTTTCACCTCCAATCACAGATCAGATTCGTGAGAGGAGGTGAACTTACTTACCTAAGGGCCTCCGGCGATGTCCCCCGACGGGATCTTTATCCACGGACCTTTCCCCAACTTTGGCGCATGTGCCCATTAGCAAAATGGCAGACAAAAGCGCAAAAGCTGTTGAGGGCCCTGGAAATTCAAAGTCTCCTTACTCCTGGCTACTAAATGTAGCCAAGAGCCTGTAGCAGTGACCGAGGGCCGCAGTGAGTGGTTTCCAGTCACGTGATCGCCGTTATCCAATAGACAATGGTGATTACGTAAAATTTAAGACACAGTTGAAGTTTGATGCACCTTTCGTTTTGAGTCCCGTTGTGCATACAGACATAATATTAAGGCCACAATGGGTGTGTCTCTGAAAACTGGACAAACGGGGGTATCCATTTTGGGGTGAACTTTTTCATTCTGATGTACGCTATGCAAAAAAAATGTTTTTAAAATGACACAATTGCCAAAAAATTAAAATCGTAATTTTTTCCATGTGCTTTGCTCAGATTCATTCAAAAACGGGAATTTTTTCTTACCGATAATTCCCTTTCTGGAAGACATCATGACAGCATACGCTGGAGGTTGCTCACCTGCTGACCTGAAGGGACAGGAAGAGGCAGAGTATAAAAAGCACCTCCCCTCCACCAACACCAGTGCGTTCCAAATGACCACAGTGACAGTATACTTAACCAGAAGGTGTGTTTTTATTGACATCACACACCTCAGAAAACAAAGTCAAAGCATACACATTAGCTCATGTGATGGACAAACTAGGGTAACCATGTTGGTAAGGGGGGGGGGGGGGGAGCCCGTATGCTGTCATGATGTCTTCCAGAAAGGGAATTATCGGTAAGAAAAAATTCCCGTTTTCCCCATGACATCATGACAGCATACGCTGGAGGAATACCAAATAAGTGGCATGGGCTTTTTAGGGAGGGATTACGGCTTGGAGCACCTTCCTACCGAAGGATACGTCCTGACTATATTTAAAGTCCAGCCTATAATGTTTAATGAAAGTATGGCCTGAAGTCCATGTGGGTGCGTTACAGATTTGCTCAATCGACGCGTGCGCTCTCTCTGCCCAAGAGGATGCCACCGCTCTCGTTGAGTGGGCCTTCAATCCTTCTGGAGGGGGGATGCCCTTGGCCTTGTAAGCCTCCTGGATGGCTCTCCTGAGCCACCTGGCGATCGCATCTTTAGAAGCGGCCTTTCCTTTGGCCTGCCCCTGAAATTGAACGAAAAGTTTGTCAGACTTCCTGAAACTTTCCGTTGCCTCAAGGTACTCTAGTACCGCTCTTTTGACGTCTATATTATGGAGCTTTTGTTCTTTTCCATTTTTGAAATTTTGGCAAAAGGCTGGAATAACTATTGGTTGGCCCTTGGGGAAATCTGACAATACTTTAGGCTGGAAGGATGGGTCTAAAGAAAAAACTATTTTGTCTGGGTGGATAGTCATATATGGGGCCCTTCGTGAGAGGGCCTGGATTTCCCCCATGCGTCTGGCCGATGTAACTGCCACAAGCAGGGCTACCTTGTACGTCAGCCAGGCGATGGATAGATCCGTAATCGGTTCGAATGGGGGGGTCGCAGAAGGCCTGAAGGACTATGGTCAGATCCCAGGGTGGTGCCGTGGGCCGTGTGAATGGATGTAATCTGCTAGCCCCTCTAAGAAATCTCCTAATCCACCTGTGCTCCGCCAGCGGGAGATCGAAGAATGCCCCCAAGGCCGCAATTTGGACTTTGAGGGTATTCGGACTCAAACCTTTATCCAGGCCCGCCTGGAGAAAATCTAAGATTTTACGGACGTCTGGCTGGTCCAGCTGCTGGATGTCCTGGCCTATCCACTCCGAAAATTTTTCCCAGACTTGGGAGTAGATTTTGTGTGTCGAGGGTTTAAGGCTCTCGCTAATGGTGGAAATAACATTAGGAGAAAGACCCTTCCCTAGGAACTTTACCCGCTCAAGCTCCAGGCCGTAAGCCTGAATCTGTGAACTTCCGGGTAAAGAAGAGGGCCCTGCGACAGTAGGTCCGGTCTCGTTGGAAGGTGGAAGGGCTCTCCCACTGACAGGGATCTCAGGAGGGGGAACCACGGTCTTTTGGGCCAATATGGTGCTACAAGAATTACTGTTAGGGTTGACTGCAGTAATTTCCTTAGCAGGAGCGGGATTAGTGGTAGAGGGGGAAAGGCATACGCTAGGTCCCAATCCCAGGGGTGAGAGAGAGCGTCCGTGCCCACGGCCTGTTTCTCTGCGCCTCTGGAAAAGAAAAGCCGGCATTTGGTGTTTGCGCTTGACGCAAAGAGGTCTACTTCTGGTACCCCCCACTTCTCCACAAGAAGGCTGAACACCTCTGGATGGAGTTCCCACTCTCCTGGGTCCACTTTCCTTCTGATTAAAAAGTCCGCGGCTGAGTTCTCGGCTCCTTTTATATGAAAGGCCGATAGGGACTTTGTTGTGCCTTCCGCCCATTGAAGGATCCGCCCCGCCAGTCGTTGTAGTGGAGGATTCCTGGTGGTACCCTGGTGGCGAATGAGTGATACTGTTGTCATATTGTCTGAGAAGATCCTCACATGCTTCGCCACTAACCGTGTTTGCAGGCTACGCAGGGATTTCCATACCGCTTTAAGCTCCCTAAAGTTCGATGAGCTAGCTTTCTTGTGAACGTCCCAGGCCCCCTGTACATAACCGCCTTCAAAATGGGCCCCCCACCCTTTGGCGCTGGCATCGGTCGTGATTATTACTGCCGGGTCCAAATTCCAATCGGATGCCTGAGACAGGTTGTCCGACGACACCCACCAACGGAGTGAAGCTCTGGCTTCCGCAGAAATAGGGATTGTCTGATCAAGCGAAGCCTGCAACTTGTCCCAATTCTGGAGAATTAGTGACTGGAGTCCGCGACTATGGAACTGGGCCCAGGGGACCACGCCGATGCACGAAGTCATTAGTCCCAGGTTCCGCATTGCGTCTCTTATCGTTACCCGATGTTTTTTATAGAGGTTGGAACATTCCTCTATGATTAGATGTTTTCTTAGGGGAGGAAGGGACGAATTTTGTAGACTGGAATCCAGGATGACGCCCAGGAATTTCTTCCTGGTTTCTGGCTCCATGTTGGATTTTGACTCGTTAATAATCCAGCCAAGCTCCTTAAATAATTGCAATGTGGACTCCAAGTGTGATCTCAGAGTGGACGGGGAATCTGCCACCAATAGGAAGTCGTCCAAGTAGGGGATGATCATGACACCCTGATTTCGTAAGAAGGCCACCATTTCTATCACGACCTTGGAAAAAATTTGCGGAGCCGAGGAGATTCCAAATGGGAGGCAGACGAACTGAAAGTGGCAGATTTCCCCCTCTACCCTCAGCGCAAACCTCAGGAACTTTTGTGAGTTGGCGTAAATAGGGATGTGAAAATAGGCATCCTTAAGGTCTATTGTAGCCATTACGTTATCCCTGGCAATTAGAGGAGTTGCAGTTCTAATGGTTTCCATTTTGAATTTCCTATATTCAATGAATGTATTCAGTTGTTTGAGATTGATAATGGTGCGGTGGGAGCCATCTGGTTTGGGAACCAGAAAGAGGGGGGAATAGAAACCTTTTCCCTGTTCCTTCTTGGGGACCGGGATAACCGCGCCGAGACCCTGCAGGTTCCGTACGCCCTCCAACAGAGCCTGTTCTAGGCCTGGAGACTGGGTTGGGGTTATCATAAATCTGTCCGGGGGGCGGGATAGTAGCTCGATCCTGTACCCCTCCGCCACTAGGTGCAGTACCCACTCGTTAGTTGTAATACTACGCCAGCTATTGGAACAGCGAGCCAGTCTACCCCCTACCGGGCCCGCAAGTATGGGCTGAGAGACAAAAGTTAAAGTCTTACCCCTTCCGCCCTTCGGATAAGACCATCTTCCGGTCTTCCCCTTCCCGGCGTACGTGGACGAGGGATGAGGAGTGAAGGGTCTCTTGGGTGGTCTGGTGGCAGGCAGTCCGTGACTCTTGTCCGCTGCTTTCTCCAGCAGACGATCCAGGTCTGGTCCAAATATGCGCCCGCCCCGGAACGGTAGGGTACATAGCCTATTTTTGGAAGCTGAGTCCCCCGACCACTCTTTTACCCACACTGCCCTTCTGGCGGTGTTCGATAGTGCTGCCATGCGGGCTCCGAGGCGGACTGTTTCCATTGAAGCATCCGCCAGAAACCCTGTTGCCATCCGTAGCAGAGGGATGCCGCTTGCGAACTCCTCCCTAGGGGCATTTTGGTCGACTAGGGCTGCGAATTGGTCCAACCAGATTGACATGGAACGAGCCACGGAAGTGGCCGCGATGTTGGATTTCATGATCAGACCGGAGGTAGACCAGGCTTTACGCATGGTTGTGTCCACCTTATGGTCCAACGGGTCCTTTAAGTGGGACGTATCCTCAAAGGGTAATCCGGACTTTCTGGATACCATGGCAATTGCCGCATCGACTTTTGGTATCTCGTCCAAAAAGGACACCTCATCTCCCGGAAATAAAAGGCGTTCTTTGAATTCCCTAGGGATTAGCGGAGCCTGATCCACACTCTCCCACTCATTTAGAATCAGCTGCTTGAGCGTGGCGTTTACGGGGAATGAAGATTTCCGTTGCGGGAGTAACCCCGCGAACATATCCTCCTGGACTGTGCGGGGTTGCTGCACGTCTTCCTCCACCTGCATGGTTCTGCGTACAGCTTTTAGCAGTTGATCCATGTCTGAGGTAGAGAAAATATATTTTTTATCCTCCTGCGTCACTTCCCCGTCAAAATCCATATTTTCCGCTATGTCGGAGTCGGACTCAGACACCGCCGGAACCGACCTGCGTGCAACCCCGGAAGGCCCAGGTTGGAGGTCTGAGAGGGAAGACTGCACTTCTTCCCGGATGACTGACCGAATTTCGGCCATAAGGGAAGTTTTTTTCCTCCTGCATAACTTTTGCAGAACAGGTAGCACATAACATTTTTGTGCAGGAGTCGTCGAGTTTGGTTAGACATACTGGACATTTTTTACTGCTCCTCCTAGCCTCCCTCGGTTTTTGAGTATCCCTGTCCTGTAAGACAAGGGAAACTCTGTTAGTCGGGAAGTGTATGTAGTGCAGGTGTAGGTTGGTCCACCGGACCACTTACAGTTTGGAGGGTCTCTGGGTCCTCTCTGGCCGACATCTTGCGTCTTGCAGGAACGCTTCCTGTACTTAGGATCGTTCCTTAGCGTGGAGAACCACCACCAGCTGATGCAGGGGCAGCAGATTTTTAAATTCGGCGCCGGGCGCGCAGGCCACGCCCCCTTCATAGGCCACGCCCCATTTGCGGAGCGTCTGATGTCACCGCGCTGTATTCCGCCGAGACCACGCCCCCTGGAGCGCTCCTGTCGGCCTGGACCCGGAGATGGCGGCCGCCGCCCGAAATGACGGCCGCAGTGGTGCCGGCAGCCCGTACTTGGACCCCGGCCCACGCAGTCCCCGGAAAGCTCCCAGATGAGGTACTTCCCACTGGGGTTGCCGGGGCTGCTTCGCCGGTAAGTCCTCCTCCGGCATGGGACAGCGTCGCTGGAGCTCTGCCGTTGCTGTCCTGAAGGGACAGGAAAAACACTGGTGTTGGTGGAGGGGAGGTGCTTTTTATACTCTGCCTCTTCCTGTCCCTTCAGGTCAGCAGGTGAGCAACCTCCAGCGTAAGCTGTCATGATGTCATGGGGAAAACTGTGGGGTTAAAATATACAGTACACCCCTAGATGTATGCGTTAAGTAGTCTAGTTTTCAAAATGGGGTCATTTGTGGGGGTCCTCTGTCGTTTTGGCCGCTCAAGGGTTCTACAAGTGGGCAATGCGGCTTAAAACGCCTTCATGCAAAATGTCTGTTCTAAAAGCCACCGGCTGCTCCTTTCGGTTTGGGCCCCGTTGTGAATACGGACATAATTTTAGGGCCATAATGGGTATGTTTCTGAACACGGGACAAACAGGGGTATCCATTTTGTGGTACAAGTCTTCATTCATATGTATGCTGTACAAAAAAAACGGGTTTAAAAGTGACATGATTGCCAAAAAATGAAAATCATAATTTTTTCCTTCTGCTTTGCTTAGATTCATTCAAAAACCGTGGGGTCAAAATGCGCAGCACACCCCTAGATAAATTCATTAAGAGGTCTAGTTTTCAAAATGGGGTCATGTTTTGGTCCATCAAGGGCTCTACAATTGGGCAATGGGGCAGAAATCGCCTTCAGGCAAAATGACTTCTGAAAGCCACCGTCTGCTCTTTTCGGTTTGGAAACTGTTGTGCATACGGACACCAGATTAGGGCAACAATGGGTATGTTTCTGAACACAGGACAAACAGGGGGATCCATTTGGGGTGCAAATACACATTTTCATGTGCATTATAGAAAAAAAATCCCATCTGTTAAATAGCATATTTGCAAAAACATGAAATTTCATTTTTTCTCCTCTAAATTGCATTAATTCCTGAAAAAAATCTGTGGGGTATAAATACTCACAACCACCCTCAGTGAATACATTGAGGGGTGTAGTTTTTAAAATGGGGTCATTTGTGGGGGTATCTATCATTCTGACACCTATGAGCATTTGTAATCTTGGTTTGGTGCCGGAAAATAAAGTGTTCCTCAAAATGCTGAAAATCGGGGGGCGTGGCCTGGAAGGAGAGCTGGATGGACGCATCTTAACACAGCTCCCGTCCTAACATGCCTAGCGACTATACAAGCGACCTAAAAAACCAGCCAAACTATTTAAATCCACTTCTGAGGACGCTCACCCTCACCCAGTATGCCCAAAAATATGAAATAGTTCCCACCAAGGAAACTTACCGACTTTTACGGAACAAGAAGCCGAGGAGCGGAGCTGCAACATGGCGACTCTCCACTCCCGCGCTCTGAAGGAGAGGAGGGGCCGCGGCTAGACATCTCCAGATCTGCCGAAAGTGACAAGGGCAAAAGAGAAGGAAGAAGCCTTCCCGAGCTACCCCAAGGTAGGAAGCACTCTCCATCTTATTTATCAGAGGAGACGCTGCAAGCTGCGGACCCCGGCGGCATGACTGACAGCCGACCGAGCCGGGAACTCCCACTCCCCCTGCCACCAGCGCGGCTAACGCTCCCGCGGCTCTTCACTCCACATTCCCCGCACCTGTCACAAAGAGTCTGCAAGTTGCGGACCCAGGCGACATGACAGACAGCCGATGGAGCCGAGAACCGGGAACCCCCTCTGCTTCCAGCGTGGCTGACACCCCAGCAGCTCTTCCCTCCATGCCCACCACAGCTGTCACAAGAGGACACTCAGAGCAGAAGCTCAGAGCCCCCACCGCTGCACTGAGCTCACCCGAGGAGCAGACAGGCTGTGACAGCGGGACATGTGAGAACTCCTCTGCTCTCCATTATCAGGCAGTGCTACAATCGCCCCCCCCCCCCCCGCTCTCCCTGGGTGCTTTAACCCTCTCAGCCCGGCTGCATGCAACTCCTCCTGATGTGGGGAAATCCCCTAAGATTGCCTCAGTCCCAAGACTCCCGATAAAGAGTGCAGCTAAAGACACTGCTGGACTCCCTTACTGTGCCTATGAGCCTCCTGCAAACAGAAGGAGAGCCAATGGGGAATCAGTCCCAATCAGCTCAAGCTCCACAATAAGTGCAGCTTCTGACAGCTACCACAAACAAAAAGTGCAATTGCCTCCAACACAGCGCACTCCCCCCGAACCTGCTCACTCGCTGAACCACAGAGCCCAGTTTCACCTATGCCAACATATAGCAACTCAGCGTGGGGAGATGGGGTTCACCCAGGGGAACAGAACTCTTCTAACACATCACCTTTGGGAGAATCCCCAGGAAGAGGGTCCCCCAAGGCTGACAACGGCTACCCAAACAGGTCCCCCAAAAACTTCAACGACTCTCCTACCGCTACCCAGGACGTGATAAACTACAAGAGAGGAGCGCACTACTCGACAACTAGTACAGACGCGTCAAAGGAAAACAAATCGAACTCCTCTAGCCCGCTGAAACAATGTCCACGATATTCATCTAACCGCGATCACTCGCCAGGAACAACCCTACAAGATATTCCAGCTCAGAATCAAGCAGCTTCTCAAACGTTTATGAAAGAAGCAATGCTGGCACTATACACATCAATACAAAAAAACATTGCTAGCAGCATCGCTGGCATAAGCGCTTCGGTGGAAGAACTAGGAGGGCGAGTAGATCATGCAGAGCGTAAAATGGAAAATTCGCATCTGCCCACAACTCATTGGTGGACTCACATAACAACCTAGAAGAGGAAGTGGAGACGCTGCGAAACAAACTGGCAGATATTGAAGATAGAAACCGCCGGAACAACATCAAATTCAGGGGAATACCAGAATCAATTCCCCCCACTGATTTCGCCCCGTTTCTGCAGGGCTTGATCCGTGCAGTCGTTCCACAATGCTCATCTCTAGACCTAACCATAGATCGCGCTCACAGACTACCAAGAGCTCGAAACCTCCCGACTTCCTACCCTCGAGATACAATTGCACGTATCCACTTTTTCCACATTAAAGACCATCTTATGCGGTCATCAAGACAAATGCCGGCATTACCAGCTCCTTTTCAGAACATCACACTTTTCGCCGACCTCTCTCAAGCTACAATAACAGCTAGGAAAAAACTAGCTCCTATAACCTCGGCACTACGAAACCACGACATAAGATACAAGTGGGGCTTCCCAACAAAAATTATCACCACAAAGAACGGGAAAACATATGTAATTTCTACGCTTGAAGGAGGTCTGGAACTTCTAGAAAAATGAAACATTCCCTGCTCAACGCGACCGGACCAAATCCATACCCGGAGGAGCAGCTCCTCTCCCAAGATCTCCCAGGAGTGGAGAGATGCAAGCTAAAGTGCATAAATGGCTGGTACCCGCACCGACGAGTTCAGGTTTGCCACAATTTTCCTGCAGACTTTCCCACACGTTTGCGCAGTATGATCCACTGCACGATTTTCTGTTTATTTCTGGTTACTATTTCCCAAATGTTTTATGTTCCCTTGAAGGTACCCTATTGTTTACTCTTACACTATGCTAACCTTTCTTGGCAATGCTCCTGTCACCCACTCAGCTTATCCAACGCATTCTTAACACTTCTCAAATGGCATTGAAAATTATGTCTCTGAACGTAAAAGGCCTGAATAGCCCATACAAAAGATCCCTCCTCTGGAGAGAAATTAAAAGATCTAAGGCCGACATAGCCTGCATCCAGGAATCTCATTTCCAGAAATCCGACCCCACTAGGCTAACTAACAGAGAATTCCCCTACATTATTTACGCAAACGGCCCAAAGAAAAAAGCAGGAGTTTTAATAGCAATAAAAAAACAATTGCGTTCCAACTGCTTCATGAAGTGCTAGACGACAGGGGGAGGTTTGTCGCTTTGGTGTGCAAGATCAACAATGTGACATTCACCATAGTGAACATCTACGCTCCTAATACAGGACAAGGAGCTTTCCTGAACACCGTCCTTAAACAAATTACACACATAATTAAAGGGAAACTCCTAATTTGTGGAGAATTTAATATTATCCACAATCCACAGCTGGACTCCACATCGAAAAGCAAAATGCTCATTCTCCCTTGCATACTATATCTCTTTAGAACTCTTCCGATCCCTATTCCTGACTCTATCTTCTCAGCTTTTCACCAACAAATGAACGGGTTTATTTGGGGCGGAGCTAAGCCTAGGGTGGCACTTTCTATTCTAAACAGACCCCTAAAGTTTGGAGGTATGGGAATCCCCAACCTACGCAGCTACCACAGAACTTTCTTAATCGACCAAAACAGACACTGGTGTAAACCAGTCACAGACAAAATATGGGCAAACATAGAAACATCTTTAACAAGCATCACTGACTGGAAAGCGTACCTCTTAGCAAACTCTGTACAAAGTTACAGAAATTCGCAACATCCCCAAACAGTTAAAGTTACTACGCAGGCCTGGAGTACCATAAACACCAAAATAAATTCAGAGGCGACTTCGTCAACAAATACCCCCCTCCCACTCCTCAGCCTAAAGCATTTAATCCCCGATCTTGCCTTATCTAATTGGCCACATAGAACATCAATGAAGATCATAGACATATCAAGGGGACACCATACTATCCTTTTCCCAGATCCAAGAAAAATATGGAATTCCACCATCAGAATACTACACGTACTTACGAATAAGCAAATTTTTAGGAGTCCACAAGACCCTCTATGCAACACTTCCAAACCCACTAAGCGACATACTAAATGGAAGCATCCCACCACAGAAAAAACTTTCAAAAACTATCTACAGCAGCCTATCTGGCACTCAATTTTTCAAAAAAAATGGTTAATTTTCTTAACTGGGAAAAGGACTTGAACAAAAAATTTGCCCCAAATGCGTGGTGCGAAGCCCTAAAATGGGCTCACAAATCCACCTCGTGTGCATCCCACTGGGAACAATACCAAAAACTTCTGACTAGATGGTACTGCACCCCCCTAAGATTGTCACAGATTGGGAAAAACACCTCTCCCCTCTGCTGGAGAGGCTGCGGAGGAGCCGGATCCCCGCTGCACATATTTTGGTCATGTCCTCAAATCCACGATTATTGGAGCAAGATCTCACAACACATATCCAACTTATTACCTTCTCTGGGCAAATTAGAACCAGAATTTGCCTTGCTCCTAATAGGCATAGAAAATGTACCGAAAAGCCATAGAATAATTATTACTCACATACTCCACACAGCACGCATCTTACTGGCGAGGAATTGGAGATCCAAGCACATACCCTCAATAGAAGAAATACGAGAAATCGTCAGCTTAAACTGTGTCCACGAAAAACTGATTGCACACCAGAGAAACACCCTGCCCCAATTCAGGAAAGATTGGTTAGCGTGGACCCAGACGACAAAAATGCCGACAGGCTTTGAATAACTCAAGATACACTTCCCTCTCCCCTGCGCTGCTACCACTCCTCTCCAAAAACCCCGCTCATAGACTACGCATTGGACACAAAAGGGACTTCAGGCTGACACATATCCCCAATTCCTGGAGTAAACCAAGAAACGATATGATTAGCATACTAAGACTTACCGTTTGAAATACAAATGTTCATACTCAAATGTACCTTCTGAATTTCAGTTAAAGGTTGTAAACTTCCCTGATATCCCCTCCCCTCCCCCCATCCCAACCCCCCCTTGACTCCCCCCTCATAAAGATGTAACATGCAACTCTTAAAGATGACGATGTAAAGTCTTTCTTTTTTTTGCTCTGTTTGAAAATGCTGTACATTTTGAAAAGTCAATCAAAATTACAAGTTTAAAAAAAAAAAATGCTGAAAATCAATGTTAAATTTGCACGTCTCTTAAATAGTTTAAAAAAAAACTGAACTTTTTCTAATGTGCACCCAGAATAAAGTAAACAGATGGAAATATATATCTTATCAAGAATTTGTACAGTATGTTTGCACATATTTGAGATATCGCAGTTGAAAATGTGAAAAAATGAAATTTTTTTTCAAACTTTCCCAATTTTGGTGCTTTTAATAAATATACACAAATTCTATTGGACTATTTTCACAACTTAAATGAAGTACAACTTGTGGCGAAAAAACTATGTCCGAATCACTTGGATAAGCAAAACCTTTACGGAGTTATGCTATGTCAAAGTGACACATGCCAGATTTCCAAAATTTGGTCTGGTCATTAAGGCGCAAACAGGCTTGGTCACTAAGGGGTTAATTATGTTGCAGCAGTCAGCAATAGGCCGTGGAGACACAAAGACCTCCTGAACTGCATAAATTACGGGTGCAATTGCCCACTGATGCTCTGCTGTTAATTCACCAATGCGTGCCGCCACTGCTGCACCCATCGTATCCCACTGATCCTCGGTATCAGCGCGGTGCAACATTGCCAGCGCTTCTTGGGCAGCATCCGGTTGAGTTTTTTTCCGCCGCGGCCGAGCTGCAACGGTCCGACCCGACTGCTCGGAACTGGGCTCCCAGTTACTCCCTGCTCTGCTACCAGTACTGCTGCCGCGTGACACAACTTGATCGCCACTTCTGGGGTTACAGAAATGGGGTCCAAATCTGGCATGCTCAGCTGGCTGTCGTCCAAGGTTGGGGTACCTTTTCGGAGTTCTGAATCAGCGGACACTTGTGTCGCCTGGTCAATCTCGCCTTGCGACGCCTGGACATTCCCGGCTTGCGACGCCTGGACGTTCCTGGATCTGTTGAAAAAAAAAAAAAAGAAATATTTATAAATGGGCAACAAAACATTACAGTCACGTTACCAATGAAGCAGGTGTAGGAAGAATTAACCTTATGGACGCAATTCTCTACCGGTTCTTAGGAACGCCAATTCGTCGCAGTGGGCACATTTTTTCTTAGACGGGGAGGAACCACTTTCTTACAGTCCTTCTCGTATTTCTTAAAACGATCGCGGACACAACGCCAGCGATTTTTCACATCTTTCACTGCAATAAAAAAATTAAGTTAAAATACAAGGTCAACCAAAATTGTATGCATCTTTTGCTGCAATAAAGAATGAAGTTAAATCCAGGACAGCTTTACAACATGAACAAATAACACACAAAACCTGGCACATATCAATGTCTACTTACATATCTCACTTTGAAGGGCAGCAGTGGCGTTGTCCCAATCCAGATACATCCCCGAACAAACTGCTAGCCAGATGTCCACCTTCACATCCCGGTCGCTATAGCCTTCGTCGGCTGTGTCCTAGATTTGGGGCTTGCTTTCAACCTACCAGAAAGAGAGAAAAGAACATGTAATATAGCATTCTGTACTTAGTGTAAGGTAAAAGTAGTGGCTGCTGCCAATAAACTCACCAACATTATCATTCTTGAGACGTTTATCCCCATCCGCTGGTACCACGCCATTGCACGGATTTAGTCAGAGGAGTGCCCAATTCAAATTGCCTTGTTGCTGGCAGATAGTGTATAGGCTGCATGAAAAATAAGAAAATATTAAATAGAGCTGATCCACGGCATGTAAAAGGGGGAACAATGCAAAATTTGAAAATCCAAGAAAATAGGGGGCCGCGCCCTTGCAAAGCCGAGCCATGCAACCGGGCAGGCAATGCAAAATGGGAAAATGCGGAAAAAAAGGGGGACCGCACACATGCAAAAGAGCGCCATGCAACAGAGGGTGCAATGCAAAATGGGAAAATGCAAGAAAAAGGGGGGCAACGACCTTGCAAAGCAGCGGCATGCAACCGGGCAGACGATGCAAAATCAGAAAATGCAAAAAAAGGGGACCGCACACATGCAAAATAGCGCCATGCAGCAGAGGGAGCAATGCAAAATGGGGAAATGCAAGAAAAAGGGGGACCACACACATGCAAAGCCATGCCATGCAACCGGGCAGGCGATGCAAAATAGGAAAATGCAAATAAAAGTGGACCGCACAAATGCAAAAGAGCGCCATGCAATAGAGGGTGCAATGCAAATTAGGAAAATGCAAGAAAAAGGGGGGCCGCGCCCTTGCAAAGCCACGCCATGCAGCAGGGGGAATGATGCAAAATCGGAAAATGCAAAAAAAGGGGACCGCACACATGCAAAAGAGCGCCATGCAACAGAGGGAGCAATGCAAAGTAGGAAAATGCAAAAAAGTGGGCAGCGCCCTTGCAAAGCCGCGCCATGCAGTAGCAGGACCAATGCAAAAATGAACAAAAAAGTGGTCCTAACACCATGCAGCAATGGGTGGGGGGCGATGGGGACAAACAATGCATGTTGCAGATTTACCTTAGGCCGAGGGAGAAGATAGCGTTGGTGGTGGTTCTGCCGACACTGCAGATGGTGGTGGTTT
This sequence comes from Eleutherodactylus coqui, assembly GCF_035609145.1. Classification (NCBI taxonomy): domain Eukaryota; kingdom Metazoa; phylum Chordata; class Amphibia; order Anura; family Eleutherodactylidae; genus Eleutherodactylus; species Eleutherodactylus coqui. The sequence continues at coordinate 29,065,665 of NC_089843.1, read as the reverse complement.
TGCCGCCGCTGCCGGTTCCGCTGCCCGTGGTAGTGCCTCCCCTGCCAGTGGTGGTGCAGCCGCCGCTACCGGTGGGGTTGCTGCCGCCGCTGCCGGTGGCAGTTTTGCCGCAGCTGGCGTTGGTGGTTTTGCTGGCATTGGTGGTGGTCCCACCGCTGCCAGCATTGTTTCTGCTGCTGCCAGTGGTTCTGCCGCCGCTGGCAATGCCGCTGCTGGTGGTGGTGTGGGTCGTTTTGCTGGTGCTGGCGGCGGTGGTGCCACCGCTGCCGGTGGTGGTCCCGCCGCTGTGGATTGTGTGGGTCGTTTTGCTGCCACTGGCGGCGGTGGTGGTGGTGCCGCCACTGCTGGTGGTGGTGCCACCACTGTGGGTGGTTTTGCTGCCGCTGGCGGCGGTGGTGGTGGTGCCGCCGCTGGGGGTGCCGCTACTGGTGGTGGTGGTTATGCCGCCGCTGCCAGTGGAGGTGCTGCCAGAGGAGCTCCTGCTCCCTGCTTCCTAGCAGCACGATGTCCCGCTTCAAATGGTGCCAGGCTCATAAAATGGCCGCTGTAGCACTTCCTGTGAACCAAACTTTATTGCCCCGCTTTCTCATGTGAACAATCTGCTGCGGAAACGCTATAAAAAAAACGCAGCAAAAAAAGCAATTGCGGATTTTATAGCGGTTTTAGCTGCGTTCATGGGGGCAAATGGGAAAAAAAGCGCTGCGGAAAGGTCGAAAGAACATGCTTCGTCTTCAAAATCCGCGCCGCAGTTTCATATCCGCACTGCGGCGCTGTGGAAAAAATACTCCGTGTGAGAACAGCATTTTGGCCAAACACATTTGCACTGCATTGCACTGCAAATGCAACGTTTGGTCGCAATGCGGATATGCAACGGCAAACCGCAGCAAATCCGGGGTAAATCCGCCCTGTGTGAGCCCAACCTAATGCTCGAATGAGCATCAAGCTCGGATGATTGTGCTCGCTCATTTCTATTTTCCACCCTTCCATTCTGATCCCTTCTCCCGTTCATGCTGATTTCTTTTAATTTTACTGGTGCATTTCATTTTCTTTTATACTAAGGTCATAAAATCATTGACCATGTTAAAAGAAAAAATAATAAAAAAACACACATAAAGAGGAAAGATGGGAGAAGGGGAGAGAGAAAAAAATATATACTTATGCTGGGACAAATAAATAATTCAGGTCAGGTGGTGCTGGATATATCAATTAGATTTTCTCCAACACTTCATTCAATTCAGAAGGAATTAATGTATTCAATTTATATATCCAAAACATTTAACGCTTCTTGAGGTGGAAGAAAGATTTTGAATGAATGCGCTCCAATGATGTGACCTTTAAGTTATTAATGTTACAGGCATGTTTCTCCAGGAAATGTCTTGATACACTGTGTTTTGTGTACCCTTTCAATATATTAAAACGGTGATTGCTGATTCTAGTTTTCAGAGTGTTGGTTGTCCGTCCTACATATTGTAAACCACACATACATTCCAATAAAAAATCAGAACTGCAGTTCAAAAAATTCCCTAATTTTAAAAACTCCCCCGTCTGCGTTTACTATCTTTCTCCCATTATAAATAACATGACAACACTTACACTGAATATGGCCACACTTAAAAATTCCCACAGTTTTGAATTAAAATTTATTCTCCCTCTTGATCGTTCTTTTTTTCCCCCACCTTTTGGACATGAATATTTTCAGGGTAGTGTTCCTACGAATTATTAATATTGGGGTTTCTTGAATTTGATTCTTCAAAAAGGGATCATTTTTTAACCCCTTAGTGACGGCCCCATAGTGTTTTTATGTCCTCACAAAGTGGGCTTTAATCCTAGAGGACGTAAAATTATACATCCTTTTAGGATTAAGGCCCTGTTAGCTGAGGACACAACACCTCCATGCTGTTTGTGCCCGGAGGTAGCCGACAGCATGGAGCTGTCATCTTGGGCTGCGCTCAGTCTTCCCCGGCAATGCGGTCGGCCCTATCCCGGCACAATCCAATGGATAGCGCTAATTGCAATAAAGTAAACAAAAAAGTTTAAAAAGTTAGAGATTCAGCTGCCCTGATGGATCGGATCCATCAGGGCAGCTGAAAGTTCTTACTCGGCTTGTCGGAGGTTTCCTGCGGTGAAAGGGCCCTCCGGGACCTGATGCCGCAGACGTATGATGTCACGCGAAAGCGCAGAAGTCCGGGAGCCCCGGCAAGTTCAAAATCTCCTGGCTCCCGGCTCCCGGCTCCTGAAGGTAGTGGATAGCGGTGATCGCGAAAAAGTTTAAAAAAGTTTTAAAAAGTATCAGATCGGATCTATGAAAATACTCACCTCGGGTCCTCCATGATGTCTGAGGTCCCCTTCTGCGCATGTGCGAATGATGTCAATCATCGGGTGCGTGCACAGAGGGGCTCGAGCCCTGGGAAATTCCAAATGCCTCTGCTCCTGGCTGGCATATGTATCCAGGAGCAGAGAGATGTCACTGGAGAAGTAAAAAAAAGGTGTAAAAAGTTTTTTAAAAAAGTTTTAAAAGTTTAAAAAAAAGTGAAAAAAGCTTACGTTTTATCTCCCCCCTGAAATCCAAGGCATGCTCCTTTCATTATAGGCCTAGCCATGTGTCCTTTAAGTAGATTAGAGCCACAAGGGGTTTGTTTCTGAACACGGGACAAACAGTGGTATCCATTTTGGGGTTAAAGTCTTCATTCATTTGTGTGCTGTACAAAAAAACTGTTTTTAAATTGATACAACTGCCAAAAAAAGGAAATAGTAATTTTTTCCTACTGCTTGGCTTGGATTTCTTTAAAAATTGTAGTGTAAAAATACACAGTACACCCCTAGATAAATTTGTTAAGGGGTCTAGTTTTCTAAATGGGATCATTTGTTGGGGTTCTCTGTCATTTTGGCCGCTCAAGGGCTCTACAAGTGGGCAATGGGGCCTAAATCACCTTCATGCTAAATTTTTGTACTGAAAGCCACCGACTACTCCTTACATTTTGGGCCCCGTTGTGCATCCAGACATAAGATTAGGGCCACAATGAGTATGTCTCTGAACACGGGACAAACAGGGGTATCCATTTTGGGGTGCAAGTCTTCATTCATGTGTGTGTTCTCCAAAAAAAGCTGTTTTTAAATAACACAATTGCCAAAAAAACGAAAATCACAATTTGTTTGTTTTGCTTTGCTTGAATTCATTCAAAAACTGTGGGGTCAAATGGGCAGTACACCCCTAGATAAATTCGTTAAGGGGTCTAGTTTTCAAAATGGGGTCAGTTGTGGGGGTTCTCTTTGGTTTTGGCCGCTCAAGAGCTCTACAAAAGTGCTATGGGGCCTAAAACGCCTTCAAGCAAAATTTATGTTCTGAAAGACACTGACTACTTCTTTCGTTTTGGGCCCTGTTGTGCATCCAGACATAAGATTAGGGCCACAATGGGTATATTTCTGAACACGGGAGAAACAGGCGTATTCATTTTGGGGTGTCAATCCTCATTGTCATGTGCACTATAGGAAAAAAAATATGTCTTTAAAATGACATATTTGCAAAAATATGAAATTTTATTTTTTTTCCTCTAAATTAAATTAATTCCTGAAAAAAAAACAGTGGGGTCAAAATACTCATGACACCCCTCAGTGGATATATTAAGGGGTGTAGTTTTTAAAATGGGGTCATTTGGGGGGGGTATCTATTATTCTGACACTCATGAGCCTTTGCAAACTCGGCTTGGTGCAGGAAAACAAAGTGTTCCTCAAAATGCTGAAAAGTAATGTTAAATTTGTACGTCATCTAAATGGTTAAAAAAAACACAAGAGTTTTTGAAATGTGCATTCAGAATAAAGTAAACAGATGGAAATATATATCTTATCAAAAATTTGTACAGTATCTTTGGACATATTTGAGATATTACAGTTGAAGTTGTGAAAAAAATGACAATTGTTTTCAAAATTTTTCCAATATTGGCACTTTTAATAAATATACACAAATTATATCGGTCTATTTTTACAACCTAAAGGAAGTACAATATGTCAGAATCACTTGGATATGCAAAACCTTTACGGAGTTATGTTATGTTGAACGACGCATGTCAGATTTCCAAAATTTGGCTCTGTCACTAAGGCGCAAACAGGCTTCTTCACTAAGGGGTTAAAAATACCCCAGTGTTTATTTAAAATATATATATTTTTTTTTTAAACAATTTCTTTTTATTGAGATAATGGTATAACAGTGCCAGATATAAGGACATGCATATCAGCCACACAGGGCCAGTTTGAGAATAACGATTCAGTTGCAGACATCAGAATAAATATAACGCTTCTGTCATGTATGGCATACTTCCGGCCAGGTAACGGGGGGGGGGGGGGGGGGGGACACAATCAGGGGTATAGGTGGGGTGGGGGGGGTAAGGATGCGAGGTGTAATGAGAAACACACCTAGTGGAACTGGGTGTGATCAGGTGGGGTAGATTTAGGAAAAACAATTAGGGAAAACAAATAGGGAGAACAAACAAACAGCAAGATGTTGTCTTTATATTGTGGTGTGAACGTAGGCAGATCCTTTATTTTAGGTTGTGGCGGGATCTGGATTGTCCTGAAAGCAGATCCATGGGGTCCAAAGGGCCGTGAAGTCGTCCCTGGTGTTGGCCTCCCACGCCAGAATCTCCTCAAACCGGAAGATTTGCGCTATCCTGTCTAACCACTGGCGGATTTGTGGAATCTCCTTCTCTTTCCAGAAGAGGGTAATCAGGAGCTTAGCTGCCGTTAAAAGGATTGTAGGCAAACTTTTTTTTGAGGGTTTGAAATGGTTTGTGGGGAGCCAGATAAGTATCTCCTCTGGTCTAAAGGAGTAAGAGGTATGGCATATTTTGTTGATAATGTTGGTGACTGACCGCCAGTAGGGCTTAATTTTTGAACATTCCCACCAAATATGGAGGGCTGTCCCTTTTTCTTCCTTACATCTCCAGCAAACGTCTGTGGATGTCGGGTTCGTTTTGGAAGTTGTGACCGGGGTTCTATACCACCTGGTCAACAGCTTGTAAGAGTTTTCCTGTATGCAAACGCATTTTGAGAACCCGTGGGAATTCCTCAGGACTTTTAGGGTATCTTCTCGACTGAGAGTAAGTCCCAGTTCTCTTTCCCATTCCCTCAAAAACCAGGGCCTTTCTGAGGCTTTTTGCAACAGAAGTCCTTTATAAAGATGTGTAACCAACTTTTTCGGTCGAGAGGGTAGGGAAGTATACGTCTCAAACCATGTCGGGTCCCTCGAGTTCTCAAGGTGGGTGGATTGGAACTGTCTCAGTGAGCGATATAGGGTAGCCCTTTCCAAGAAGTTGCGGTGTGGTTGTGGGAGCCAGCTGTCTAGCTGCATCGGGTCTGTCAAAGTGGGGCCCTTAAGAATATCATAAATTGTGGTGGATTGGAGTTTATCCCATATTCCTTCACTTCCCCGTGGTTTATTGGCTAGAATAGAGGGTATTAAAGAAGCTGGTGTCATGGGGGGGAGGGACTTTGCACTTGTCACTCCCATCCGTGCATGTTTCAGTATCTTGATGGTGCATTTTGTGATGGGGTTGAGGTGCACATGTTTATCTTGTGTGAGACCATTAACCCAGAGCAGTCCCTGGTTATCCTTCCCAAGTATTGTCCTTTCCATACAAAGTGTTGGAATATTTAAAATATTTCTGATGGCTTTCTGTTGAGAAGTATATTTAGTTGTTAAGGGAATTTTTGAATCAAAGGACTGTTCCTTATTCTTGATGGTTGATAGGGGTTCCTGTAAAGCCTTTTAATAGGCAGACTCAACCACGGTTAAATGATACCCTTTCTCTATGAATCTTTTCTTCAAAATCCTAGCTTGTTCTTCATATAATGAAATGGTAGAACAATTTTGTTTCAGGCGGTGAAACTGGCTGTATGGTATGTTAGTTTTCCATGCTTTAGTATGACAGCTGTTAAAACTGAGAAAACTATTGGTGTCTGTTTCCTTGAAGTGAGTCTTGGTATTCACTATTTTATTATCTTCTGAATGAAGTTCTAAGTCTAGAAACACGATCCTTTGCCAATATTCGATAAATTCTAAATTCCATTCATTTTGGTTATTCTGTAATACAAAATCTTTCAGGTCCTTTTTTTTCATCTCGGGCTGTGCAGGCCATTACAGCTATAGCGTTCTCAGTCTGCAGTGTATTATACAGAGTTTAGAGAAAGAGCTGCTGCTGATGTAGGGAAAGTGTTAGAGTAGGATCCTGTCTTCAAGAACCCCAACTTAGGGCTACATCTGACCGTGTGCATTATACTTGTGGCTGGCTGGGAGTTGTAGTGCTTCCATTTTTGTATTACGCATCTAGGCCTGTTCGCAGCCTATCAGGAATAGTTTTTTCACACTTCGGTGTCATACAATCCCGCTCTCACCGTGAAACTGCACTCAAACATTTCCTAGCCTGCTGCGAACGTCTTCATTTATACCGTTCTGTGTCTGCAGTGCATAACAGAGTGTTGGGGCACAGCCACTTCTAGAGGGAAAGTTATATACACTATACAGTCCTCCTGATCCACCGTGTAAAAACCCCAAAGCTCCTTCTTAGGGCTACATCTGACCATGTGCATTATACTTGTTTCCTGCGAGCAGTAAATTACCCCTAGGTAAGACAGTGGGATACTTTTTTCAAGTTAGAGCATAGAGCCTCCGCTATCTATAAGTCTCTGTGTGTAGTAAATTAAGCCACAGTTGTCAGTGCTGTACAGTGGGGTAATTTATTTGAGCCCTGCTCTATTCTTAATCCGCCATGATGAGGAGTAGGGGTAGGGGTCGAGGACGTGGACTCGGACGCAGATGTCCAAGTGAGGGTGTAGGCACAGGAAGAGTTCCTGGTCCAGGTGAATCACAGCCGGCTGCTGCAGGATTGGGAGAGAGGCAAGTTTCTGGGCTCTCCAGCTTCATATCACAATTTATGGGTCCACGTGGTAGACCTTTATTACAAACAGAGCAATGTAAGCAGGTCCTTTCGTGGATGGCAGAAATTGCGTCCAGCAATGTATCGACCACCCAGTTTTCTACGCAGTCCACTACTCCCGGCTTAGGGACTGCTACTCTGAATCCTCTGGCTGCTGCTCCTCCTTCCTCCCAGCCTCCTTACTCCATGAAAATGACATATTCTGAGCAGGCAGACTCCCAAGAACTGTTCTCGGGTCCCTGCCATGAGTGGGAAAACATGGTTCCTCTCTCACCTGAGGAGTTTGTCGTGACTGATGCCCAACCTTTGGGAAGTTCCCGGGGTCCGGGGGATGAGGCTGGGGACTTCCTGCAACTGTCTCAAGAGCTTTCAGTGGGTGAGGAGGACGATGATGATGAGACACAGTTGTCTATCTGTGAGGTAGTAGTAAGGGCAGTAAGTCCGAGGGAGGTGCGCACAGAGGATTCGGAGGAAGAGCCGCTGGACGATGAGGTGACTGACCCCACCTGGTTTGCTAAGCCTACTGAGGACAGGGCTTTAGAGGGGGAGGCAAGTGCAGCAGCAGGACAGGTTGGAAGAGGCAGTGGGGTGGCCAGGGGGAGAGGCAGGGACAGAGCAAAGAATCCCCCAACTGTTTCCCAAAGCACCTCCTCGCGCCAAGCCTCCGTGCAGAGGGCTAGGTGTTCAAAGGTATGGATATTTTTCAGTGAGACCGCGGATGACCGACGAATACTGGTGTGCAACCTGCATCACACTAAGATCAGCTGGGGAGCCACCACTACCAGCCTCACCACCACCAGCATGCGCAGGCATATGATGGCCAAGCACCCCACAAGGTGGGACAAAGGCCATTCACCGCCTCCGGGTGACACCACTGCCTCTTCCCCTATGCTCCAATCTGACACACAGATCCAATCCCCCTCCCAGGCAACAGGCACGAGCGCCTCCCGGCCTGCACCCACACCCTCACCTCCACGGTCCTCCACTCAATCCAGCAATGTCTCTCAGCGCAGCATTCAGCTGTTGCTAACACAAGCGTTGAAGCACATGCACAAGCTTTAAATGTGCACATTGCCAAATTAATCAGCCTGGAGATGCTGCCATACAGGCTTGTGGAAACGGAGGCTTTCAAAAACATGATGGCTGCTGCGGTCCCGCCCTATTCGATCCCCAGTCACCACTATTTTTCCCGGTGTGCCGTCCCAGCCCTACACCAGCACGTCTCCCGCAACATTACCTGTGCCCTTACCAACGCCGTTACTGGGAAGGTCCACTTAACTACGGATACATGGACAAGAACTGGCGGCAGGGCCACTATATCTCTCTGACGGCACAATGGGTGAACTTGGTGGAGGCTGGGACCGAGTCAGAGCCTGGGACCGCTCATGTCCTAACCCACACCCAGAATAGCAGGTCTTACCTTGGTGCTGGTATCTGTGGCGTTTTATGCCACCTCCTCCAAACCCTCTCCACCTCCACCTCCTCCGCCACCCCTACCTCTCAATTAAGAAGTGTGAGCACGTAGCCAGCAGTCGGTATCGCGCGGCAGCACGGCGGTGGGCAAGCGTCAGCAGGCCGTGCTGAAACTAATCAGCTTAGGTGACAAGAGGCACATGGCCCCTGAGCTGCTGCAGGGTCTGACAAAGCAGACCGACCTCTGGCTTTCGCCACTGAGCCTCCAACTGGGCATGGTCGTGTGTGACAACGGCCGTAACCTGGTGGCGGCTCTGCAGCTCGGAAGCCTCACACACGTGCCATGCCTGGCCCACGTCTTCAATTTGGTGGTTCAGCGGTTTCTGAAAAACTACCCCCACTTGTCTTACCTGCTCGGCAAGGTGCGTCGCGTCTGCGCACATTTCCACAAGTTTACCACGGACGCTGCCACCCTGAGGACCCTGCAACATCGGTTTCAGCTGCCAGAGTACCGACTGCTGTGCAACGTGCCCACGCGCTGGAATTCTACACTGCACATGTTGGCCAGGCTGTACGAGCAGCATAGAGCAATAGTGGAATACCAGCTGCAACATGGGCGGCGTAGTGGGAGTCAGCCTCCCCAATTCTTTACTGAGGAGTGGGCATGGATGGTAGATATCTGCCAGGTCCTCGGAAACTTTGAGGAGTCAACCCAAATGGTGAGTGGCGATGCGGTAATCATTAGCGTTACCATCCCGCTGCTTTGCCTGCTGAGAAGTTCGCTGCAAAGCATAAGGGCCGACGCTTTGCGGTTGGAACAGGAGATGGGGGATGAGAGTATGTCGCTTGATTGCCAGACCACCTTCATGTCTATATCTCAGCGCGTTTGGGAGGAGGAGGAGAAGGAGGGGGAAGAGACAGCTGGGCACACTGCAGAGGGTACCCATGCTGCTTGGCTCTCATCTGTTCAGCGTGTATGGGCTGAAGAGGATGAAAAGGAGGAGGAGGATCCTGAAAGTCATCTTCCTAGTGAGGAAAGCGATGTGCTGCGTACTCGTACCTTGGCATGGCTGACTTCATGTTAGGCTGCCTTTCTCGTGACCTCACGTTGGACACATTCTGGCCAACACGGATTACTGGGTGTACACCCTTCTCGACCTACGGTATAAGTAGAACCTTTCCACTCTAATCACGAGAGTGATGCAATACCACAGGGCCCTGGTGGAAAAAGTTTTGCTAAAGTTCCCATCTGACAGCGCTAGTGGCAGAAGACGCAGTTCCGAGGGCCAAGTAGCAAAGGAGGCGCAGGGATAAGGCAGCATGTCCAGCGCAGGGAGGGGAACACTCTCCAAGGCCTTTGCCAGCTTTATGGTTCCCCAGCAAGACTGTCACCACTTCCCAGTCAAGGCTGAGTCGGAGGGAGCACCGTAAAAAGAAGTACGTAGCCTATCGTACCACCATTCTCTGTGATGCCTCTGCTCCATACAACTATTGAGTTTCAAAGCTGGACAGATGGCACGAACTTGCGCTGTACGCCCTGGAGGTGCTGGCCTGCCCTGCCGCTAGCTTCTTGTCAGAGAGGGTGTTTAGTGCAGCAGGGGGAATCATCACGGAAAAGCGTACCCGCCTGTCAACTGCCAGTGCTGACATGCTTACACTCATAAAGATCAACAAAGCCTGGATTTCCCCAGACTTCTCTTTTCCACCGGCGGAGAGCAGCGGAACCTCATGACTCTTTTCGCTGCAACCGGAGATAAAAGCATTCTCTATCACCGGAAAAAATGGGGAATTAGCTTTGTCAATCACTCTCGGATATTATTACTCCTCCTACTACTACTCCTCCTCCTCCTAAAACAGCATGTCATCACGCTGAACTGCCAATTTTTCTGCGGCCCAAAAGGCTCTGCTTACAATTTTTTTAAAGTTTCAAAAGCATTGATACTGTTACAGAAACCATTTTTTTTCACAGGGCTGCCTCTAGGCTCTGTTACAAATTTAGTTTCACCTGTTCTCGCGGTTGAGCAAATTTTCAGAGGTACACTTGTACTCTTGGTACACCAATTTTTCTGGCCCTTTGCTATACTGTTATCTAACTAACTTTTCAGGCCTTCGCCTACACTCATGGTACACCAATGTTTTAGGGGTTCGCCTATACTCTTGCTACAGAAATGTTACAGGGGTCTGCCTATACTTCTGCTACAGAAATGTTACAGGGGTCTGCCTATACTTTTACTACAGAAATGTTACAGGGGTCTGCCTATACCTTTGCTACAGGAATGTTACAGGGGTCTGCCTATACTGTGGGTGCACAAAGACTTCCCATTGCGGTGTTTTACCTCTCTGGCACAAATACACTGACTGACTACGGCAGAAATGTGGACTGAGGCCAAGGTCCTTGGTGGGGTGAAACTCTCCCATGTTTGGGCACTCTTATTTCTTCCTGTGTAATACCATCTTTGTGCACTGACAGCATAGGCGAGCCCAAGGAACTCAAAGACTTCCCCTTGTGGTGTTGTGCTATCTAACACCTACACAGAATGAATTGTGTGTGGACACATGGATTTTCCATTGCTATGTAACTCGCGGCACCTTGGGTCACACAAGATGGAGGCTGGGACCAAGACTGACCCTGGGCCCACTTACGTGCTTCCCACACAGAGTATTGCTGCATTGTGGAGATGTGTAGAAGTGCTGGCACCTGAGTCCCCTTCATGCCCACGTTTGTGTTCTACATAGAATTAATTGCTTGGGGGCACATAGATTTCCCATTGCTATGTAACTTAGGGCACCTTGGGTCACATAACGTGGAAGCTTGGACCAAGGCTGACCCAGGGCCCGCTCACATACTTCCCACACAGATTATAGTGGGTCCTGGTCATGGTTTTTTGGCCTTGTAATGCCACCTCCTCCTCCTGCTTGGGGTCAGGGGATCAGCACTGGGCAACAAGTATTTTCTCTCGTATTACCACAGTTATCTGAGACACTGGTTTGGGCCAAACAAAAGGAGCGTAAATGCATTAATGAGACCTTCACAGCTGTATAGCATCGGAGTCCGCTTTATGCCCACGATTGCTAAGGGTGTGGGCAGAGGCCTATTTCCTTGGGAAAATGCAACTGTGCCAGGTTTGGCCCGTGGAACTTCTTCCTGGTTAATCCAGTCTTTGGAGCGATGAAAGCAACCATAACTGATTTAATGAGACGTTCACAGCTGTACTAGCTTTGGAGTCCGCTTTATGCCCACGATTGCTGAGGGTTTGGGCAGAGGCCTATGTCCTTGGGGAAATGCAACTGCGCCAGGTTTGGCTCGTGGAACGTCTTCCTTGTTAATCCAGTCTTTGAAGCGATGAAAGCAACCGCAACTAATTTACTGAGACCTTCAATGCTGTACTAGCATCGGAGTTCGTTTCATACCCACGATTGATGAGGGTGTGTGCAGAGGCCGAGGTCCTGGGCGGAGTGAAATTCTGCCATGTTTGGGCACTGTAGTTGCTTCATGTTTAATACTTTCCTTGGGTTTCATGGGCTCGCCTATGCTGTGGGTGCACAAAGATTTTCCACTGCGGTGTTTTAGCTATCTGGCACAAATACACTGAATGACTTGGGTAGGGCACAGACGGCTTTCCTAGCGCATCGTTCAGCTATCTGACACCTATACAGAATGAATTGTGTGGAGACTCATGGATTTCCCAATTGCTATGTTACTCACGACACCTTGGGTCACACAAGGCGGAGGCTGGTACGTCAATCTATCATCTATTCTCAACAGCATTGTGGACTATCGCCCACACTTTCAAAGAGGGTTGGTGCCCGACCCTGCCAACCCTCTGCAGTGTGTGCCTCTGGTTCCTCCTCATCCAGTACGCACTTATAAATGGACATGAGGGTGGTGTGGCTATGAAGCGAGCGTGTGGCATGAGGGCAGCTGAACTCTGTGCAGGGAAACTTTTGTGTGCGCTGTGGACGCAGGGTTGTGCGGGGTGTTGGACAGCAATGCCAGCATGTAACCCACGAGAAGAGGCAGCGGGGTCACCCACAAACATTGCTTGTCCTTGGTTGCAGGTAGTGTGGTGCTTGGCTAAGATGTGCCAGCACGTGTGCCTTGCTAATGGGGGTTAGTCCCAAGTAAATTGTTAGGGGGGTGATGCCAGACTCTTGCCCCCATTTTGGCTTAATAGTGGGACCTGGGAGCCTCAGATGCAGCCATGCATGCTGCCCCTGCCCTTCTCTATCTGTTTCTGTGGTGTTTCATGACTTTCTGATGTTTTCTGGTGTTTGAGAAGTCATCGGCTATGCGGAGTATCGGTCCCATACAAAAATGCTCGAGTTGCCCATTGACTTCAATGGGGTTCGTTACTCGAAATGAGTTCTCGAGCATCACGGTAAGTTCGACTTGAGTACCGAGCACCCGAGCATTTTGGTGCTCGCTCATCTATAATAGGGAGTAAATACCCTTTTCACCCATTGACACCATATGATAAAGTTGTGAAGTGCCGATAGGTTCCCATGGTAACCGGAAGCCTGATAAAGTTCTCCTTGTCTGCCTTGTCACTCAGCCTATGAGACCCTGCCTCCTGCAATGTCTAATATGGCTAAGGGTGTGTTCACATGACATTAATGTTGGGCAAACGATGCCCGACACTCATCCCTGTGTGTCCTCATCCAATCTAAAAGGGCCTTTTGGCCACTCTCACACATGGTGTTGATAAAATGTGAAGTTTCAAAAGTGCTGTTTTACCCTGATTGTGAATGGCAGTTTTAAACGCATGTTACACCATTCTACAGTATTTTTTAATACACAGCATTATTGTAATGGGCATTTTGGTGCTCGCTCATCTATAATAGGGAGGAAATACCCTTTTCACCCATTGACACCATATGATGAAGTTGTGAAGTGCCGATAGGTTCCCATGGTAACCAGAAGCCTGACAAAGGCCTCCTTGTCTGCTTTGTCAATCAGACTATCAGACTCGGCCGCCTGCAATGTCTAATATGACTAAAGGTGACTATCCACTACAGGTTTTTTTCACTGCGGAATTCGCAGCGTTTTTTTCTGCAAGGGTCTATGGAACTTGTAATGTTAAAATTGCGATCGTGCAAAATAGCGATTTCATGGTAAATTCTGATTTTGCGCGATCACGATTTTAACATTACAAGTACCATAGATCCGTGCAGAAAAAAAATGCTGCGAATTTTGCAGTGAAAAAAAAACCTGTAGTGGGTAGTCACCCTAAGGGTGGATTCACACAGGATCAATGTTGAGCAAATGATGCCCGACACTCATCCCCGTGCGTCCTCATCCCATCTAAAAGGGCCTTAAGGCCACTTTCATGCATGGTGTTGAAAAAATTCGAAGTTTCAAAAGTGGTGTTTTACCGTAATTGTGAATGGCAGTTTCAAACGCATGTTACACCATTCTACAATGTTTTTTAATGCATCCCATCATTATAATGGGTGATAAGATGCACTAAAAAGCACTGAAATTCCCTAAAACAGAGCAGACAGCACTTGAAAATTGTGGTGTTAAAAACGCTGTGTTCGAGGCCCCATTGAAATCAATGAGAGTGTTTTACAGCGTCCTGAAATGCTATGGTAAGTGCTGTAAAAAGTGTTGTGTGTGAAAGTGGCCTTAAATTTCATATGCATAGTATAATCCATTACAGAACCTATGTAGTTCACTATGCTGGCAATCAAACAATCACATCTTCAAATCTCTTTGTAGGACTAAAAATAGTGAAAAGAAAAAGATCAATAAAGTTTAATAAAAAAAAAAAAAACACAAAATACACAGGTACTGTAATGACCCAAGCAATGAAAATATTTAGTTGTATACCCCACTTAGAGAGGAAGGATATTACAGGATATAAATCTTAGGTTAATTGTTAATCCAGGTATACAGGGAAGTAGGAACTATTACAGGTTGATCCAGGGATTAGTCTGATTGCCATTAGGGAGTCGGGAAGGAATTTTCCCCCAAATGGGCTAATTGGCGCCTGCCTCTTGTGGTTGTTTGCCTTCCTCTGGTTCAACAACATAGGAGGATAAACAGACTGGACTAGATGGACATTGTCTTCATTCGGCCTTACGAACTATGTTACTATGTTACATGATAAATAATGTAAAGAAATATTACAATTAATTTAAAAGGAAATGTCAGAATTGCTATTTTTTTATACATTTGCCTTTCATAAATGCTTTAAAAAAAAGAGATCAAAAGTTGCATGTACTATATATATTATCAATAAAATATATATCAATAAAAATAAAAATTTTCCATGCTAAAGAATAGACCATTAGTGAAAAAGTAATAGACATGGGTCTTGAAATGCGACTAAGAAAACTGAATGTTTTCGTCTTTAAGGAAGTGTTTTAATTGAGTAAATGTGGTATCGCTGTAATTGTATTGATCCACAGAATGAAGGTAAAAGGTCACTTATGTGTAAAAAAAATTTAAAAAATTCTAGATTAAATGTTTTTGCTATTCCTACCTTCTAAAATGCGCACTAAAAACAATCAAAAAGTCAACTATAGACCAGAACAGTACCAATAAAAATGACAGGATGTCCTGCAAAAATTGGGTTCTTATATATCTCTCTTGATAAAAAATCTAAATTCTATGGGCCTTGTAATGTAGTGACAGAGAAGTTATTGTATTTAATTATTATGTGTTTTACTGTGGAAAAGTAATGACATAAAAAGCAACATAGATCGGTATCATCATAATTGTGCTGATGCAGAGAATAATGTGATGTTTGGGGTTTTGTTCAATGAATGATGAATGCCAATAACACAAAAACTTTTTTACATTCCACCCCAAAAATTAATGAATACTTTACAAAACATTATATGTACCTCAAAGAAATGCCATTAAAAGTACAACCTGCTCATCAAAAAGCAGGCTGTTAACTGGCAGTGTCAACGAAAAAATAGATACGTATGGATCTATTAATACAACGATGATAAAAACTATGAGAATAGCTTGGTCATTAAGGTGCAAAATAGGCCAGTCACTAAGGGGTTAATAAAGAAAGATCTTACAAATACACAATGTGTTTCAGAGATCTCTAAATGTCTATTTTCTCAAACCCATAAAGGGTATGTAATACCTGAGGATATCCATATAGGCCAAGGACTTGTGCTGTTGGAATAGTGCTTGATGAGTACTGATCTCCGATGACACCGACCGGCTGGCCATGGCCTGTACATGAGTAATTAGGTATCATCTTATTAGGGCCAGATAGAAGTTGTAAAACATAGCGTATCGCCAATTGTCCATCTGAGCATGTGTCAGAAAGATGGTATCCCAGTGTAATATTGGGTAAGATGTCAGGATTCTGGTTAATATTATGAATGGCGTAGACAAAAACGTAAGGTTGTAGGAGTTTCTGAATCCCGTGTCTGTAAACGTATAAATGTACAGATGAGTAAAGCTGGCATTATATACAATCTTAGGTATATTCATTCCCAGAGTAATAAGTGATATCATAGAGTGAATCGTGTGGCCTGCTAGAGTGCAGAGCACTCATGCTCCAGCAGAGGCAACGATGAACCTATTGAGCACCAGCAGCCAGATCACACATCATGTGACCAGAAGTTTGAAGCGGATATAACCAAGTTATTGTAAATTATTTGTTCATTTATAGAAACAAGCTGATCATTACTCTGCAACTGATAAGTTGAAAAATACTTTATGTTCTACACGCTTCTACCATCAGTCTATACATGCTTCTAAGTCATCAGGCAGTGAAGTGGCTTATGACAACTACATCTGTGCTGCTTCTGCATTCATTTCCGTGTTGTACAACTGTCTATGCAGGATAAATTGGTTCAGATTAGAGTTGAGTGAACGTACTCGTTTCGAGTAATTACTCGATCGAGCATCGCTATTTTCGAGTACCTGGCTACACAGGTGCAAAGATTTAGAGGGCGCGCCGGGGAGCGGAGTATGGCGTGGTGGAGCGGAGGGTAGCAGTGGGGAACAGGGGGGGGGGGCTCTCTCTTTCTAACACTCCCCCCCACTCCCCTCTGCAACCCCCCGCTCACCCACGGCGACCCCCGAATCTTTTCACCCGAGTTGAGAAGTACTCAAAAATCGCGGTGCTCGAGTGAAAAAGGGGCGTGGCTGAGTACGTTCGCTCATCTCTAGTTCTGATCTATTGCAAGCGATAACACTATTTTGATATTTTGCTTTCAAACCTGCTATTGGATGGAGCACAGCTGGGATGCTCTGAGTATGCTCTGTGGAGTGTGCTCCAGTAATGATGAACAGACAGAGCATGTGCTCCAGAGATGTTCCTAGCAACTATGAACAGGAAGGTTTTTTTCTACAATCAATGCATGCTTGGATTGCAATGATAAATATGTCTCTGCAGATAGCAGATGAGCTATCTATGTTAAGAGGACAGCTTTTTATGGATGAAGTTCATCTGGTGGGGGGAACTGAAACATTCTAAGAGCGACACATATATGGCCTGACAGTACAAGTTAGTGCCAATCTCATTTTAAGGCTTATTCACATGAGTGTATATCACCTGTTTTTTCAAGGCTGGCCGATATACAGTTAGGGCCAGAAATATTTGGACAGTAACACAATTTTCGTGAGTTGGGCTCTGCATGCCACCGCATTGGATTTGAAATGAAACCTCTACAACAGAATTCAAGTGCAGATTGTAACGTTTAATTTAAAGGGTTGAACAAAAATATCTGATAGAAAATGTAGGAATTGTACACATTTCTTTACAAACACTCCACATTTAAGGAGCTAAAAAGTAATTGGACAAATAAACATAACCCAAACAAAATATTTTTTGGTTCAATATTTTGTTGCGAATCCTTTGGAGGCAATCACTGCCTTAAGTCTGGAACCCATGGACATCACCAAACGCTGGGTTTCCTCCTTCTTAATGCTTTGCCAGGCCTTTACAGCCGCAGCCTTCAGGTCTTGCTTGTTTGTGGGTCTTTCCGTCTGAAGTCTGGATTTGAGCAAGTGAAATGCATGCTCAATTGGGTTAAGATCTGATGATTGACTTGGCCATTGCAGAATGTTCCACTTTTTTGCACTCATGAACTCCTGGGTAGCTTTGGCTGTATGCTTGGGGTCATTGTCCATCTGTACTGTGAAGCGCCGTCCGATCAACTTTGCAGCATTTGGCTGAATCTGGGCTGAAAGTATATCCCGGTACACTTCAGAATTCATCCGGCTACTTTTGTCTGCTGTTATGTCATCAATAAACACAAGTGACCCAGTGCCATTGAAAGCCATGCATGCCCATGCCATCACGTTGCCTCCACCATGTTTTACAGAGGATGTGGTGTGCCTTGGATCATGTGCCGTTCCCTTTCTTCTCCAAACTTTTTTCTTCCCATCATTCTGGTACAGGTTGATCTTTGTCTCATCTGTCCATAGAATACTTTTCCAGAACTGGGCTGGCTTCTTGAGGTGTTGTTCGGCAAATTTAACTCTGGCCTGTCTATTTTTGGAATTGATGAATGGTTTGCATCTAGATGTGAACCCTTTGTATTTACTTTCATGGAGTCTTCTCTTTACTGTTGACTTAGAGACAGATACACCTACTTCCCTGAGAGTGTTCTGGACTTCAGTTGATGTTGTGAACGGGTTCTTCTTCACCAAAGAAAGTATGCGGCGATCATCCACCACCGTTGTCTTCCGTGGACGCCCAGGCCTTTTTGAGTTCCCAAGCTCACCAGTGAATTCCTTTTTTCTCAGAATGTACCCGACTGTTAATTTTGCTACTCCAAGCATGTCTGCTATCTCTCTGATGGATTTTTTCTTTTTTTTCAGCCTCAGGATGTTCTGCTTCACCTCAATTGAGAGTTCCTTTGACCGTATGTTGTCTGGTCACAGCAACAGCTTCCAAATGCAAACCCACACACCTGGAATCAACCCCAGACCTTTTAACTACTTAATTGATTACAGATTAACGAGGGAGACGCCTTCTGAGTTAATTGCAGCCCTTAGATTCCATTGTCCAATTACTTTTGGTCCCTTGAAAAAGAGGAGGCTATGCATTACAGAGGTATGATTCCTAAACCCTTTCTCCGATTTGGATGTGGAAACTCTCATATTGCAGCTGGGAGTGTGCACTTTCAGCCCATATTATATATAAAATTGTATTTCTGAACATGTTTTTGTAAACAGCTAAAATAACAAAACTTGTGTCCCTGTCCAAATATTTCTGGCCCTAACTGTACACTACTATGTGATGCACGGGCTCAGTGTATATGTCGTTGGACATAGGGAGACAGCATAGCGCTGCTATGCTGTCTCTTCCTTCCCTCCTCCTCATCAGCTCCCCTCCTCTCTCCTCCCCTCTGGCTGTTTGCAATGGGAGGGGCAGAGCTTAACTCCATCCCAACCCCTCCCATTGCAAACAGTCGGATGGGAGGAGAGAAGGGAAAGGGAGTTTAGCAGTCACGGTGCTAAGCTCCCTCTCACCTCCCTTATCTGGCCGTCATTGGCTCCCATCAGATATTCTTCCTGGCCGGACTACGGCTGCTGCAATATAGTACCAGGGCCATCTTTCCTGCCCAGCGTAAAAGCACCCAGCTGGACGCTTTTTCGATGTGGGAATACCCCTCTGTGATCTGATGCATTGGAATCTAACAATAAGAAGTTGTCTCACCTTCTTAGCTGTTTGCGGTGCTCG
Source organism: Eleutherodactylus coqui (assembly GCF_035609145.1). Classification (NCBI taxonomy): domain Eukaryota; kingdom Metazoa; phylum Chordata; class Amphibia; order Anura; family Eleutherodactylidae; genus Eleutherodactylus; species Eleutherodactylus coqui. The sequence continues at coordinate 29,046,659 of NC_089843.1, read as the reverse complement.
TAGTCTGTGCATGCAAATCATGGGAATACGGACACATCAGATGATTTTTCTTTGCTTTATTCTTTCATTATGCTCGTACAATCAGGTACATGATACAAACAAGAACACGTTTCGGCGTAATGCCTTGTTCACCTCAATCTATGTTGTATAACTTGCTGATTTATAGGTTAAAAACAATTATCTCTAATTACAAACTACCTGATTCATTAACTCCTTCATCCCATTTGGTTCGTTACTAGTTCTCTTCCCTCAGAACATGTTACTTAAAGGGGTTGTCCCACGCCGAAAGCTAAATTTTTTTTCCCCAGTCCCCCAATACCTGTAAAGGAAAAACGCTGCCATGTGTTAGTAAAAAAAAAAAAAAAAATTCCCTTACCTGAATCCCCGTTCAGCTACTTTAAAAAATCTTCTATCCAAGATGGCTGCCACTGGTCTTCTCCCACAGTGCACCACGGGTCTTCTCCTATGGTGCACTGTGGATCTTCTTCTGCTGTCTGCGTTCCACTGCCAATTACAGCCACCCCATTGGCTGATCGGCACCATGTGACGGGGGTGGAGCTACGCGATGACGCTGAGAAGGGGGAGAAGTCAGGACGCAGCTCGTGAGCCTGGAGCCTCCAGGAGATGGTTTTTCTCTGCTCAAGCGCGACTGTTGATGCGACCAGAGAAGAAGGCTTCAGTCGTCGCTATGGAGACGGGGACGCCAGCACCAGAGGGGGTAAGTGTATAACTTCTGTATGACTCATATTTAATGCACAATGTATATTACAAAGTGCATTATTATGGCCATACAGAAGTGCTTAACCCCACTTGCTGCCGCAGGACAACCCCTCTAACCCTTACTAGATAATTGATCTGTATAGATCATTATACATTAATCATAAAACTAGAGATGAGCGAACACCAAAATGCTCGGGTGCTCGTTACTCGGGACGAAATTTTCGCGATGCTCGAGGGTTCGTTTCGAGTAACGAATCCCATTGAAGTCAATGGGCGACTCGAGCATTTTTGTATATCGCCGATGCTCGCTAAGGTTTCCATTTGTGAAAATCGGGGCAATTCAAGAAAGTGATGGGAACGACACAGCAACGGATAGGGCAAGCGAGGGGCTACATGTTGGGCTGCATCTCAAGTTCCCAGGTCCCACTATTAAGCCACAATAGCGGCAAGAGTGCCCCCCCCACCCAAAAACTTTTACTTCTGAAAAGCCCTCATTAGCAATGCATACCTTAGCTAAGCACCACACTACCTCCAACAAAGCACAATCACTGCCTGCATGACACTCCGCTGCCACTTCTCCTGGGTTACATGCTGCCCAACCCCCTCCCCCCCCCGCGCGCACGACGCAGTGTCCACAGCGCACACCAAAGTGTCCCTGCACAGCCTTCAGCTGCACTCATGCCACGCCACCCTCATGTCTATTTATAAGTGCATTTGCCATGAGGAGGAACCGCAGGCACACACTGCAGAGGGTTGGCACGGCTAGGCAGCGACCCTCTTTAAAAGGGGCGGGGCGATAGCCCACAATGCTGTACAGAAGCAATGAGAAATATAATCCTCTGCCACCGCCATCAGGAGCTGCACACGTGGGCATAGCAACAGGGAACTTATGTGCCACACACTATTCATTCTGTCAAGGTGTCTGCATGCCCCAGTCAGACCGCGGTTTTTTATAAATAGTCACAGGCAGGTACAACTCCGCAATGGGAATTCTGTGTGCACCCACAGCATGGGTGGCTCCCTGGAACCCACCAGCTGTACATAAATGTATCCCATTGCAGTGCCCATCACAGCTGAGGTAACATCCGATTAAATGCAGGTGGGCTTCGGCCCACACTGCATGCCCCAGTCAGACTGGGGTTCTTTAGAAGTGTACACATGGAGTTACAACTCCGTGTGGACCGACAGCATGGGTGGGTGCCAGGAAGCCACCGGCGGTACATAAATATATCCCATTGCATTGCCCATCACAGCTGAGGTAATGTCATGTTTAATGCATGTAGGCTTCGGCCCACACTGCATGCCCCAGTCAGACTGGGGTTCTTTAGTAGTGGACACATGCAGTTACAACTCCCTGTGGACCCACAGCATGGGTGGCTCCCTGACACCCACCGGCTGTACATAAATGTATCCCATTGCAGTGCCCATCACAGCTGAGGTAACGTCCGATTAAATGCAGGTGGGCTTCGGCCCACACTGCATGCCCCAGTCAGACTGGGGTTCCTTAGAAGTGGACACATGCACTTACAACTCCGTGTGGACCGACAGCATGGGTGGGTGCCAGGAAGCCACCGGCGGTACATAAATATATCCCATTGCATTGCCCATCACAGCTGAGGTAATGTCATGTTTAATGCAGGTGGGCTTCGGCCCACACTGCATGCCCCAGTCAGACTGGGGTTCTTTAGAAGTGGACACATGCAGTTACAACTCCCTGTGGACCCACAGCATGAGGTAACGTCCGATTAAATGCAGGTGGGCTTCGGCCCACAGTGCATGCCCCAGTCAGACTGGGGTTTTTAGAAGTAGACACATGCAGTTACAACTCCCTGTGGACCCACAGCATGGGTGGCTCCCTGGAACCCACCGGCGGTACATAAATATATCCCATTGCAGTGCCCAACACAGCTGATGTAACGTCAGCTTTAATGCAGATGGGCAAAAAATTAATAGGATTACACTGTAGGCGAGGGCCCCAAAAAATTGGTGTACCAACAGTACTAATGTACGTCAGAAAAATTGGCCATGCCCAACCAAGAGGGCAGGTGAAACCCATTAATCGCTTTGGTTAATGTGGCTTAATTTGTAACTAGGCCAGGAGGCAGCCCAGTTAAAATAAAAATTGGTTCAGGTGCAAGTTTCAACGCTTTAATGAGCATTGAAACATCTAAAAATTGTTTACAAAAATTATATGACTGAGCCTTGTGGGCCTAAGAAAAATTGCCCGTTCGGCGTGATTATGTCAGGTTTCAGGAGGAGGAGCAGGAGGAGGAGGATGAATATTATACACAGATTGATGAAGCTAAAAGGTGCACGTTTTTGATGGTGATAGAGAACAATGCCTCCATCCGCGGGTGCAGCCTACGTATTGTTTAGGTATTGCTGCTGTCCGCTGGTGGAGAAGAGAAGTCTGGGGAAATCCAGGCTTTGTTCATCTTGATGAGTGTAAGCCTGTCGGCACTGTCGGTTGACAGGCGGGTACGCTTATCCGTGATGATTCCCCCAGCCGCACTAAACACCCTCTCTGACGAGACGGTAGCCGCAGGACAAGCAAGCACCTCCAGGGCATACAGCGCGAGTTCAGGCCACGTGTCCAGCTTCGACACCCAGTAGTTGTAGGGGGCAGAGGTGTTACGGAGGACGGTCGTGCGATCGGCTACGTACTCCCTCACCATCCTTTTACAGTGCTCCCGCCGACTCAGCCTTGACTGGGGAGCGGTGACACAGTCTTGCTGGGGAGCCATAGAGCTGGCAAAGGCCTTGGAGAGTGTTCCCCTGCCTGTGCTGTACATGCTGCCTGATCTCTGCGCCTCCCCTGCTACATGGCCCTCGGAACTGCGCCTTCGGCCACTAGCGCTGTCGGATGGGAATTTTACCATCAGTTTGTCCGCCAGGGTCCTGTGGTATAGCATCACTCTCGAACCCCTTTCCTCTTCAGGTATGAGAGTGGAAAGGTTCTCCTTATACCGTGGGTCGAGCAGTGTGTACACCCAGTAATCCGTAGTGGCCAGAATGCCATGATAAAATCTCCCACCCCCAGCGGATAGCTGAACAGTTCAGGGAATATTACAACAGCCTTTACAACCTTAAAGATAACCCTAATATCTTTCAGCCCACCCCAGAGGTAATAAATAAATTCCTGGACGGATTGGATCTCCCCACACTAGATACCCAAAGAGACACACTAAACAAACCAATATCAAAACTAGAAATACATAAGGCCATACACAATCTAAAAAAACACAAATCCCCAGGACCTGACGGTCTTTCAAATGAGTACTATAGGAACTTTGCTCAACTATTGTCCCCTCACCTAGATTCACTATTTAATGAGGTGATGGAACAGGGCTCTATGCACGAAGAGATACTTCGGGCCACTATCGTCACCATACCCAAACCAGGCAAATCCCCTACAACTCCAGAAAATTTCAGGCCTATTTCCCTCCTGAACTCTGACCTTAAAATATATGCTAAAATTTTGGCTAGCAGACTACTGGAGGCTTTGCCCATGGTCATTCATAATGACCAAGTGGGCTTTACGAAAGGCAGAGGTGCCACATATGGCACTCGTAAGATACAGAATTTGCTGGAGCAGATCGCCTCGAGTTGGACGCCTTCTCTTCTCCTTTCCCTGGATGCGGAGAAGGCGTTCGATAGAGTACATTGGGGCTTCGCATTTGAAGTACTCCGGAGGTCTGGGGTGGGCGAGGGCTACCTGCGTGCAGTCCAAGCTTTATACACAAAACCCTCGGCCAAAGTTTTGGTTGACGGGGTACTGTCCTCGTCTTTCTATATATCTAATGGTACTCGATGGGGTGTCCCCTATCCCCATTGTTGTTTGTCATGACAATAGAACCCCTCGCAGAAATGATTAGAACCTCCCTGGAGATCAGAGGTGTATCAATGGGCTTAAGACAGCACAAAATCGGCCTTTTCGCTGATGACATCATCATAACCACGACAGACCCTATTAACTCCCTGAGAGGGGTAAACAACTGTATCACCCAATACATCAATGCCTCTCTATACAAACTGAACTCTGACAAATCCCTGATAATGGGAATTAATGTGGAACCTGATTTAAAAAAAGATATACAGAAGGAGTTCCCCTTCCAATGGAAAACTGAAATATCGTACCTAGGCACCAAGATATGTCAAAACCTATCTGAAACAATTTCCATGAATTTTGATTCCCTATATATCTCTCTTCAAGCAGAGATGGAAGAAATGAGCAAAAAGGAACCTGGATGGTTTGGCAGAATGGCACTTTATAAAATGTTAATTCTCCCGAAAATCTTATACCTTTTCTGTACACTGTCCTATCCTATTCCCCCATCCACGATTCAAAAATTCCAGAAGCAGCTACTCAATTTTATTTGGAGTGATAAAAAAACGAGATTAGCGGCATCAATATTATACCAGCATAAGAAACAGGGGGGTCTTGGTGTGCCCAACCTACAAACCTATTACAAAGCTTCTCTCTTAAGCCTATCTGGTGTCTTGCTGAAATCTCGGCCAGCTCCATCCTGCTGCCACATAGAGCAAAATAGAAACGGAGACAGACACCTAGGCTCTTTGATTAAGGCCTCCATCCTTGGAGCTCTGGTCCCCAGGATTTCACCACTAATATATCCCCGAGGTATCTCTCTACTAATGTCAAACACCCTTCAATATTGGAACCAACTAGCATTTGGGTGTGAGGCCAACTCCAGAGACCCTCCAACTGAACTTCCAATTGAAATTCTTTCTTACTTCATTCGAGATTTAAATTTAAATAAATGGACAACTAGGGGAGTTAAAACTATCTCTGACATTTTGAATAAAAACAAACCTCTTTCCTTTCAGGAAATTCAAAACAAATTCAATATGCCTAATTCAGAAGCTTTCTCATATATAAAAATTCTCTCCTTTCTCAAACAAGCTGATATATACAATTTCTCTTTCCTGAAAGAATTGGAAGTCATATTTACCAAGTGCAAAACTTCCCAAGCTTCCCAAATTAAAACCTTCTACAGCACAATTACCCAAAATACCAATAGATCAAAAAAGATACACCTTCTAAATTGGGAACAGACAATAAAAGAAAACATACCACTCCCAATGTGTTTGAGTGCCTTTGAATGGGCTAATAAAGCCACTCTCTCTGCCAACATTTAATACCATACAATTCATAACTGGCATTCGTCTTGGGTGTACGCCTCAATTGGCACTCCTTCTTATCGTCTGTCAGGAAATACCAAAAAAGAAAAGAAAATGGATATGCCACTTCCTGTTGACCGCTAAAAGCGTCATAGCCAAAAAGTGGAGGAAAGCTTCTCCCCCCTTGATTGGGGACCTCTTGGGCGCAGTTTCAGACCACTACTGTTACGAAAAAATATATGGAAAATTTAACAACTGTCTTTCTAAATTTGGCAGCATTTGGAATAATTGGCAGCAATTTGAACTAAATATAAGTTCTAACATGTTCAAAATTGTTTAGTTGATTTATTTCTCTTACCGCTTAAACACAAAAAGAAATTTATATCATTTATAGAATATCGTTGTGTGAAATATGAAATTGAAATATCTCTCATCACAATATGTAAATCTGTAATGATGTATTTAACCATTTCTTATATACACTATGATATGTCTATGCTCCTACCTTTCTATAAAATTCAATAAAAATTATTATGAAAAAAAAAAAAAGATCATCCCAAATTTCATGCTTGTATGATATTGGGAAGTTAGAGTATTAGAATTGGTACGAAAAAAGGGGGCACCCCTACATTTGCACTTAACAGTGAATTTTCAATTTGTGACTCCTTTACTTTTCCCATTTTGAAACTAAAGAATGCTCCTTCCAAATTTTTTGTTTGTATGACATTGGGAAGTTAGAGAATTAGATTTGGTACATTACATAGGCGTACTTATACTTTTGCACTTAGCATTGAATTTTCAAGTTATGACCTCTTCTTTTCCTATATAGGAACTAAAGAATGATCACCCCAAATTTCATGTGTGTATCATATTGGGAAGTTAGAGAATTAGATTCGGTACATTAAATAGTTGTGCTTATACTTTTGCACTCAGCAGTGAATTTTTGATTTGTGACATATATACTTTTTCTAATTAAGACCTAAAGAGTGCTCCTGCAAAATTTCATGTTTGTACAACATTGGGAAGTTAGATAATTAGATTTGGTGCATTACACAGGGGCACCAATACTTTTGCACTTAGTAGTGAATTTTCAAGTTGTGACACCATTCAATTTTCCTATCTAGGACTTAAAGAATGTTGCTGCCAAATTTTTTTGTTTCTGTGACATCGAGAAGGTAGACAATTAGATTTAGTACATTGCACAGGGGTGCTTATACTTTTGCACTCAGCGGTGCATTTTTGACTTGTGAGCCATTTACTTTTTCTAATCAAGACCTAAACAGTGTTCCTGAGAAATTTTATGATTGTACAACATTGGGAAGTTAGAGAATTAGATTTGGTACATTACACAGGGGTGTCACTGCTTTTTTTTTTACTTAGCATTGAATTTTCAAGTTGTGACCCCTTCACTTATTTAGGACTTAAAGTATGCTCCTTCTAACTTTTTTGTTTGTATGACATTGGGAAGTTAGATAATTAGATTTGGTACATTACATAGGCGTGCTTATACTTTTGCACTTAGCAGAGAATTTCTGAGTTGCCACTCAATTACATTTTCTATCTAGGACCTAAAGAATGACAACCCAAATTTCCTGTTTGTACAACATCGGAAAGTTGTACAACATCGGGGTGCCAATACTTTTGCATTTAGTAGTGATTTTTCAAGTTGTGACACCATTTAATTTTCCTATTTAGGAATTAAAAAATTTTCCTGCCCAATTTCTTGTTTATGTGACATCGAGAAGGTAGAGTATTAGATTTAGTACAGTACACAGTAGTGCTTATACTTTTGACTTAGCAGTAAATTTTTGAATTGTAACATATATACTTTTTTCCAATTAAGACCTAAAGAGTGTTCCTACCAATTCCATGTATGTACGACATTGGAAAGTTAGAGAAATAGATTTGGTACATTACACAGGGGTGCCACTCCTTTTTTACTTAGCATTGAATTTTCAAGTTGGGATCCCTTTACTTCACCTATTCAGGACCTAAAGTATGCTTCTTCTAAATATTTTTGTTTTTACGACATTGGGTAGCTGGAGAATTAGATGTGGTACATTAAATAGGGGTGCTAATACTTTTGCACTTAACAGTGAATTTTTGAGTTTCAACCCTCTTACTTTTCCTATTTTGGAACTAAAGAACGCTTCTGCCAAATTTCATGTTTGTAAGACATCGGCAAGTTAGAAAATTAGATTTGGTACATTACACGGGTGCCACTGCTTTTGCACTTAGCTGTGAATTTTCAAGTTGTGACCTCTTTACTTTTCTTATTTAGGACCTAAAGAATGCCCCTGTTAAATGTCATGTTTGTACAACATTGGGAAGTTAGAGAATTGGATTTGGTACATTACATAGGGGTGCTAATACTTTTGCCCTTAGCAGTAAATTTTTGAGTTGTGACTTCTTTATTTTTCCCATCAAGGACCTAAAGAATGATCAACCCAAATTTCCTGTTTATACAAAATCGGTAAGTTAGAAAATTAGGTTGGTGTATTACACAGGGGCGCCAATACTTTTGCATTTAACATTGACTTTAAGCTTTGACCCCTTTACTTTTGCTATTCAGGACCTAAACAATGCTCTTGCCAAATGTCATGTTTATACAACATTGGGAAGTTAGAGAATTAGATTTGGTAATATCAAAGATACATCAGTTTTATGCACACTGGAAAACTCCCCTATTTTTATGGATTTTATTGGAATTTGTAAATATTGGTAAGTCTGTACCCCCATAATCCCAATCATTACTTACAGTACAGGCTTCTACGTATGCTATTTCCAGGATTAGTGGATTGTCACGTATGCACAGTCATGCTATTCTCACCCCTCTTCTCATGTACAATATGTAGATAAAACTATGACTTACTCTAAACAAAATACAGTCCTGGAATTGTCCGTTTGAAACTCTCTACCCAATGGTTTGGCGAAACGTGTCAACAAGACACCAATGATGAGGTCTCCATCCTGGTAAGTCGGTTTTAACTCTGTCTGATGAATTACTCTTATTTTGAGATCACAGAATGATTGTGTTACAGGAAGCCATGGAAGAACCAGTATAATAAGGAGACTAAGCATCTCCTTGTAGGAATGCGATAGCTATGAAGAAGTATATAGTATTATAAGTAATACATGATGAATGGAAACAACAAGAACAGCAGCGACACAGAGAGCTCACAGGATCAGTGACATTATGCTGACTGCTATCATCTCCCCTCTTTTTATACAGTATGATGGGATATATTTTACATTGTCTGCTCTCATCACACGTCATTCAGGATCCGCTCCCCGGTGATTGTGCCCTGAACCATCTTTACATTAGAGAATCACAGAACAAGATGAAGAAACAGAAATAACCAGTTAGCCGTCCTTGTGTTATACTGATTTATTTCCTGTTACTTTATAACACAAACATATTTTGCAGTTCTGTACAAAAACTGCCATCACTCACAGTAATCCCTGACACCGCCGTAGCTGCCAATCTAATGTTCACTCTAAAGGACACACATAAACACCCAGGCAATTTTATAATAAGACAATTAAAGGGATTATCTGGTTATCGCACAGCCCACTCCCCTCCTCCCCCTTTCCCCAGGTGACAGCTGCAGCAAATCAAAAACCATAGTGCCACATTCTAAAACTCCCGGCATCATGGTACTCAGGATTTGAACATTGATGCCAAGGGAGTGAGAAAACATACTGCAGCTTCTAATTGGCTGCAGCTGTCACCTGACTCCTGGTGACAGCAGCTATCATGACAAATACCAGGACCACAGCATGGCTGCAGTGGTGGATCCCCACACTCTAGTCCACCACCATGGCTATGAGTGGTTTGTTATTTTATCTACCCTTCATTGGGAGGAAAAACTAAGGGGTAGATACTATTCTACCTAGATAGGCCTAATGCCATAGCAATTAGTTAAGGAGAGAGATACTACTCTACCTAGAAAGGCCTAATATGCCATAGCAACTGGTTATTGCAGATGGCTGGATACCCACAAGCAGTCCGCTAGCTGTCACTGTAATGGGCTAGCTAAACAGGCTTATTTGTCACTAGTATCATTAATCCCTGTTTATGGGTGACGATTATACACACTGTTATAGAGGCATGTACAGTGCCATAGGCCTAACTACATCCCTATGTTATCTAGGGCATCTGGCCAGTAACCACCTGCTATCCAGTAAACTATAAGCTTCTTTTTAAAATAAGCCTCTTTGCTATTGGAAACTTGACTGAGTATATTAGCAGATCCTGCTGGGGTCTGTTCTCATTTCAGTGCTCCTCAGCCGTCACTGTAATCCCAGTAAACTGGATCAGTGATGAGTTTGATTGATTCAAAGAAATGTACCAATAACTTCCAGCTGTTCCGTGTAACCCTCGGGTAAAAGTGTTGAAGTTGAAGTGTATAAGGAGTTCCATATATGAATCATAATAATTATTCATTCTAATTGGATAACGTTGAACGGTTACCATCTTCGTTTCCGTTCATGGTTAATATCAAGATAATAAACACCACAAACCTGCTAATACGGAAACTGATAAAACCCAGAATATGCCTGCGAAGCACCCACCCAGAATCAATAGCCAACAAGACTCAAGAAACAATAACCTCATACAACAATGACAAACTATATCCTCTCACAGAGGAAAAATAAATATCACTACTTTCAATGCCAAAGGGCTCAATTCGCCAAACAAACGACACCATATGTTATGGTTACTTAGGAAGAGTAAAACAAAAATCACATTTTTACAAGAAACCCACTTTAAGAGTAACACAATTCCAACCCTCCGAAAAAAACACTTCACACAATGGTTCCACAGCTGTAGCCCGTCCTCGGCCTCCAAGGGTGTATCAATTGCCCTTCACAGAGATCTCCCCTTTCAAAATGAAAAACAACTTGCGGATGCAGAGGGACGTTTCCTATTTGTAAAGGGCACGATAAACGGTTCACACTATACCCTAGCTAACATTTACGTACCAAATACGAACCAAACCAAATGGATAACAGACACATTACTTATACTAAAATCCTTTGCAGTAGGCCATATAATCCTAGGTGAAGACCTAAATATTACACTCAACCCATTATTAGATTCCTCAAGGGGGAGGTCCCAGGTCTCGCAGAGAGCCCTTAAAAGAGTCCACTCAGCACTACAAGAATTAAACTTGATAGACTCGTGAAGATATAGCCATCCGGTAGAAAAAGATTACACTTTTTACTCACACGTTCATACCTCTTACCAGGAACTTGACTGCATCTTTATATCAAATAAACTTGTAAAAGCAATCCATTGTGCCAAAATCTATAGCATCACAATCTCGGACCATGCCCCAATGCACACCAGTATAAATATATTATCTAACAACCTAGGGGAATGGAAATGGCGCATAAACAAGTCGGTCTTAATAGAGGAAGAACACAAACAAGAGCTAATCAAGAACCTAACCGAATTCTTCGAAATTAACACAAAAAAACTATACAACTCCCCCGATAGTCTGGGAAACACATAAAGCCTTTGTGAGGGGCCTCTTCATCTCTTTGGGGTCCAAACTTAAGAAACAGAAACAAAAGAAAATAGACGATTTGCTAACAAAAATAGCTAACCTAGAACAAAAAAGGAAACTCTCGGCAGTAGAAGAAGCACAACCCGAACTCCCTTAGAGACCAATTAAAGTCACTACTAGACAAAAAATACACCAAATCTGCTATATATTATAAACAAAAGATTTATGCCCATGGAGATAAGGGAGGGAAACATGTCCGCTCTCATAAAAAAAAAGCGAGAGAAAAGACACATATTAAAGAAATCAGGAAGGTCACAGGGTCAAAAACTACCTCCACCCAAGAAATAGCAACAGAATTCCACACCTATTTTACGAATCTGTATAACTTAGAAGGAGAACTGCCACAAACCAATCGAGAAGAAAAACACAAAAATATGGAGAAATTCCTTAAAAACCTTACACTCCCCAAAATTAGCTCAGAAGAAGCCAGAAACCTGCTGACCCCAGTGAGTCAGGAAGAACTAACAGAGATTATAAAGAGCTTCCCAAATGGTAAGAGCCCTGGCCCTGACGGTCTTACAATAAGTTATTATAAGACCCTACAACACATACTAGAACCTCACCTCAGAACGACATTAAATGCGATCATGACAGGAGCCCCTTTCCCAAAACAATCACAAGAAGCACACATTACTCTAATACATAAAGAAGGGAAAGACCAAACCCAATGTAACAATTACAGACCAATCTCTTTATTGAATGGGGATATAAAAATTTGGGCCAAATTAATATCCAACCGTTTAAGTAGAATCATCCCCACACTAATATCAGACGAGCAGACAGGCTTTGTGAAGGGTAGAGAGGGCAAAGACAATGCCTCTATACTCCTCCATTCCATACAATATGCCAAGAAAAATAACATCCCACTAATATTCTTAGGGATTGACGCCGAAAAAGCGTTTGATCGCGTAGACTGGTCCTCATGAGGGCAGTCCTTCACAAGTTTAACTTCCCCACTCAACTCATTAAAGCTATCTTTTCCCTTTATGCAAAACTTCACGCAAGATTGCAAATAAATGATACTCTATCAAAACCATTTAGCATTACAAACGGCACACGCCAGGGATGTCCACTATCCCCCACACTATTCATCCTTACTTTAGAAATCCTCCTCCAAGCGGTAAGACAAAACCCAGGGATCAAGGGACTAGAAATTGGCAGTAAAAGCATCCAATCAGCAGCTTTTGCAGACGACGTGCTGTTTCTGATCACAAACCCCATACAAGGCCTTAACAGTCTGAATCACCTACTAGATCTCTATGGTAGCTTCTCCAACCTAAAAGTCAATACAAACAAATCAGTTATTCTGAATGTCTCGCTACCTCCCCACAGAGCAGATGAAGTGAAGAAAACTTCCCCATATATCTGGGCGGAACGCTACATAGATTATCTAGGTATCAAAATCACAAATAATCTAACAAAACTCTATGAAAACAATATGGGGCCGCTACTAACAGAGATAGCAATGCTTCTCTCTGCATACAACTTGCCGATTACCTCTTGGTTTGGAAGGAAAAATCTTATTAAAACTTACACATTACCCAAAATCCTATACAAGCTACAAATGCTACCAATACACATTCCCAATTCTTTTTTCAAGAAAATTAGAACACAATTCTCACGCTTCTTCTGGAAGTATAAACGCCTGATGATAGCATACTCACTAATGTCCAAGAGAAAACAATACGGGGGTGTGGGGCTCCCTAACATGCTAGAATACTACAAGGCAATAAACTTGAACAGGTAGTTGGATCTAATATCCCCGTTAAAAAACCACAAGTTGAGGGAAATCGCACAATTAACCTATGGGGACAACTTCCTCAGGGTCATGTGGCTCCCCAACCCTAAAATATATTGCTCTAAAGGCTCTGATATACTGCTGAGAGGCATCTGTGAGACCTGGGACTCTCTATCACACAAACTAGCACCTCCACCATCCCCCTGTACACCCCTTAACTTACTCCCTCATGTCATCAAGAATCCTAAGCCATGGATTCCAGAGAACCTCTGGACTACCTTTGAAAGATTTTCAATCCATGACTTACAAACAATCATGCACGAAGAACCCACTTCTATAATAAACACACTATGCACACAAAAGAAGCTGCAAGAGCTACACATAGCACACATCTCAAATGTAATCTCAAATTTTAAAAGAGAACATCTCTCAACAAGACCGACAACAGAATTTGAAAGATTAATAAAAAAACAAAACACAGAATCTAGGAGAATATCCCACATAACCAAAAACTTTATATCAACCCACAATTTGATTAGACCGACCTTTATCACGTCCTGGGAGAAGGAACTAGATATAAAAATATCAGATGCTGAACTTAAAACAATATTTAAATTCGCCTACGGTATCTCACCATGCGTACGCCTCCAAGAAAACCACTATAAACTCCTATCCAAATGGCATTGATAAAGAAATTCTAAAGAAGTACACCTAGATCAGGTAAAATAAAGCATACGAGTCACTAGTGACGTTACCCTTAACCAAAACCAGACACGACATCTGAGTGCAGTTAATGGCAGAGAGTGCTTGGCGAGCCAGGCACCCAACTTTTATTGAGTACACAGGAAAGGCGTAATTGACATATTGATGAGGGAAGGGATATTCAAATAAGATATAGGTGAGACATATGGGCATATACATTATTGGCAAATAAATGACTTTCCCAGGCTCTAAATGTCACAATTGACGTAGAAATGTTGGAATTCACAGGTGCTGAGAAACCACACAATTAAAGGATAACCCCTACGCACTCCACAATATCAACGCATCCTGATGCCATAATAGAGATAATTTATAAGCACAAACATCCTTGTACTAATTGCTAGTATGCATGACATGCTAAGTCAGCACACAGTTCATGACCAGGCCAGTGTGTCCTTCTCTGCAGGCCTAAAAGGGATCTGCAGAGTGAACCAAAGTCAGTGAACCAAACTATATCTTTCACAATTCCCTCCTAAAATATCTCCATAATGGCATCTGAGAATGTATCCTAGGCTAGAAGTTTCAAAACAAAGCAGACCTGCTGTCTTTGCTACACTCACTAGCCCTGCCTAGAGAGACCCGCCCCGAGGAAAGTAAGGAGATCTTCCTCCTACTCCTCTGCCCCACCCCCAACTGGGTCAGGTCTCTTCTTTCCCTTCTATGTTTCAAACATGATCCAATGAGGGGTTATCCTACTGCAGTGTATAACATCCAGATATGTTGATTATATGCGAGTAAATAAGAGTAAATGAGTCCAATAAATGTCCTTATAAGGAAATGTCCATGGTATTGCATATAGTCCATAAGGTGTGTGAGTCCTTTCAAGAAAACATAGTCCTTTGGAGGTTGGGATCCTTTAGATCACACTCTCATATCCACAGTACATGCAGTTGTCAAACTTCTGCAACGTAGGCTTTCCACATAGAGTGCAAGGTGCCTTATCAGTGGTCAACACGGTCATAACATGAGTTTCAGCTTTTAATACACCAGGTGATGTCTTAGCAGTTTTTCCTGAAAAACAGTTACAATTAGTGCCCAGAATTTTCTTGATGATTACCATTACAATCTTAATAATGATGGCTAATACAACAATGCACAAAACTCCTTGTGAGAATAGGCCCACTACCCCAGAAATTATACCACCCAAACCTCTAAACCAGTTTACAGGATTCAAGTAAAATAACCACTCAGGCCACTTAGTCTCATCATCAGACATAGCTTTGCGGTACAGCTCCTTTATTTTTCTTGCTTGTTCTAAATCATGAGTGATTTGTAATGTTCCTTCTGGATTTATGTAGTGATAACAAGACGGGCCCACTACCTGGCATAGCCCTCCTTGTGAGGCTGTGAGATAGTCTAGAACCACTGTATGTTGATTGGTGACTAGAATTAATTGTTTAGTATATTCATTCTGGACACCGAGTATATCAAATAGTGTATCAGTGATGTTATCAAAAGCATCTCCCAGAGCCTCTATCATGTGAGTGTTTCGTAATGAGTTAAATATCATACCAATTGGTCCTCCTAGCACTGCTCCAGCCTTCCAGGCCCAATGAGTGTGTGCAAAGTGTACCTTGTGTTCTGGAATGTCACGATTATATAACATATGTGATGGAACATGCTGATAGGGAAACTCATCACCTGTCCAAACCCAGGTGGCTGGCTCTAACTTTGCTAGAGTGAATGTACCTCCAGCCCCGAGAGGGATCCACCTATAAGCCTTACTTCCACATACTACGTACACTCCTTCTGGTAGCTTAAGCTGTGCCCCATGTATGAGAGCACTTGCAATATAAGCCACCAGAACTGTGTCAGGGAATAAACACCATGATGTAGCTTTATCTCCAGTAAGTACTGCATAGTAGGCCTTGAGGTCACACCTTGGTTGTTCATCATCAGAGTGTTCCTGCACTTGTGGCTGCTCACTATCTGTAGTTTGCCTAGGCCCCCGCACTTCTCCCCCCTCCTTGTAGTATCCATGTAGGTCCTTACACTGAGTGGGGTCACTGTCTGGGAACCTTTCAGTAAACTGCCAGGAGATATTGTGTAACTCCCGGAGGAGGACAGAGGGTGTCCTCTGCACCACATTCACTCCTGAGATGACTCTGGATTGGACAATTTTTACTTTATCTTGAATCGAAAAACTGATCTGCAGCTTATCTGTAGGTATATTCCCCATTTCTAACATTTGAAGTGGCTTGTTATGCCATCCAGCACCTTCATCTCTTAACTCGAAGAATTTATTAATCCTAGAAGTTAAGTTTACCTGCCACCAAGGATGTTTTGTCCATCCTGTAACAGGCAATGCAATCACTGTTCTTTTTTGGTCTTCAGGCAGGGAGATAAGAGGGAGGTCCCAACACACAGAAGTCAACAATTCCTGCTTAGTCAAAGGAGAAGCAAAGTATGGCATTGCCTTGGCTGAGACAGGAGAATGTGTACATATCCAACAGTCTGACAGATTTTTCACTCTGGACACAATCCCATGATATTTGATAAACTTGTTATTACAACTCGTATCTAGACCATCCTGTGGATAAACCAGTGTGATTAATGCACATAGGTAACAAAGTATGACTGAATACTTCCTTTTGTTTACTCCTGGTGGCCTGCGAACAACTTGCAGTGGGAAGCATGTATCCATGTCTCTTTCCCTTGCACCTTCACAGAAGTGGGAGTGGTCAATTGGACCTGATAGGGACCTTCAAAGCGAGGCTCCAATGCCCTTCTGACGTGCTTACGTATGGTTACCCAATCTCCTGGTTCCAATTGGTGAGTTCCTGAGAGTGAGGATGGATCTGGAATGGAACTAAAAACACGTTTATGAATCTGCTGCAATGTTTTTTGTAAGGATCCCACATAAGAAGTCAAATCTGAATGTAACATTTGCAGTTGCTGTGGAAAATACAGACCGGTTTTGGGTGGAGCCCCAAAAAGTATCTCATAGGGACTGAGCCCAGTGTGCTTATTGGGTGTTGTACGGATGGAGTACAGGGCTATGGGCAGACACTCTGTCCAGGGTCGCCCAGTTTCTGCTGCAGCCTTAGCAATTTTTGTTTTAAGGGTACCGTTCATGCGCTCCACCCTACCACTGCTCTGAGGATGGTATGAAGTGTGGAACGCCTGTTCGATCCCTAATGCCTTAGTCACCTCTTGGCATATTTCTGATGTAAAGTGTGTACCTCTATCACTTTCTATCACTTCTGGAACACCATATCTGCATACTACCTCAGAAAGTAGCTTCTTTGCAACAGTTTTCGCGTTAGCCCGGCTGCAGGCCCACCCTTCGACCCAGTTTGAGAAGAGGTCCACACACACCAGAACATATTCCTAGATCCCAACCTTGGGGAGCTGAATGAAATCAATCTGCAATCTCTGAAAGGGGTACAATGGCTTTGGGGTGCATTTACGAGGGACCTTCACAGTTTTCCCAACGTTATGGCAGGCACAGATAACACAACCTTGTGTGAACCTGGCAACAGAATGATGGAATCCTGGTGCTACCCAATGCTGACTAACTAAACTCACCATTGCTTCTTTGGATTGATGGGTGGGGCCATGAGAAAGAGCACACATCATGGGGTGCAAGACCCTAAGCAAACAGGTTCAGGCTCCCACCTTCCACAGTCCATCTTCTCCTGGAGATCCGGAGTGTCTAGCCCACTCCTCCTTCTCACGCTCTGAAGCTTGACTCTGGAGCTTTGACAGCAGACCCATATCCACCTTTCCCAAGGCAGTATCCGTTGCCACACAGTATAAAGGGTTGGGCAAAGGCAATAGGGCTGCAGCTTTGGCTGCCAGGTCAGCTCGATGATTTCCTAGGGCTTCCGGTGATCTTTCCTTAGTATGTGCCCTAACCTTAATGATACCTACCTTCTGGGGCAGCTGCAGAGCTCGCAACAACTGCGCTACCAGTGGAGCGTTCTTCACGGGGTTCCCGGAGGAGGAGGTAAAGTTTCTGGCCCGCCATAAGGGTAGGTAGTCATGACATATACCAAAACAGTATTGACTATCTCTGTATATGTTGGCTACACAATGCTCTGCCATTGAACACGCCTCAGCGAGTGCAGTCAGCTCCGCCTCCTGTGCCGACATGGAGGGAGGCAGGGATTCTCCCTTCAGCACTTCATGTTGGGACACTATGGCATACCCTGTGTGTGGCTTACCGTCTTGGTAGAACCGGGATCCATCTACAAACAATTCCAGGTCAGCATTTGGAATGGGAGTTTCGCTGACATTATCAAGTGGTTTAGTCTCAGTGTGCATCAATTCAATGCAGTCATGTGCAGGGATGTCATCATCATTGTCATCCTCTCCTCCTGCATCTGGTAAGAGTGTAGCGGGATTCAAAGCAGTGCACCTTTTGATTGTGAGATTGGGAGGAGTGAGGAGAGCCACCTCATATTTGGTGAGCCTTGCCATTGACAAATGCTTGGTTGTCACTTGTGACAACACTTCTTGCACTGCGTGCGGTACTTGTACCACCAGGGGGTGCTCCAGCACCATGTCAGCAACTTTTTCTTTGAGAACAGCACAGGCGGCAATAGCTCTGATACATGAAGGTGCTCCCCTCACAATCACATCCAGCCTCACAGAGTAATACCCTATGGGTCTTTGTTTAGATCCATGCTGCTGGGTGAGGACACCTTTTGCATGTCCTTCACTTTCGTGGCAAAACAGATTGAATGGCACGTCATAGTTTGGTAGTCCCAGAGCAGGAGCTGAGACAATTGCAGTTTTTAAATTTTGAAACCCTTTTTGTGCTTCAGGTGTCATTTGGAAGGGCTGTCCCTTGTTGCAAGTAATCAGCACATCAAACAGTGGTTGCATCAAGCTTGATGCACTGGGGACCCATTCCCGGCAATAACTCACCAACCCCAGAAAGGCCCGTAGTGCTCGTGCACTGGCAGGCTGGGATGCCTGTGCTATGGCAGTCTTTCTGTTGTCAGTGATGTGTTTCTTTTGCGCCGAGATACAGTGTCCTAAGAACACCACCTTCGTCTGTGCGATTTGCAACTTGTCCCTTGAGACCTTGCACCCTTCAGCGGCCAAAAACAGCAGAAGGGATCGGGTCTCAATTAGACAAATCCTTCTGGTTGTCGTGCACAACATTAGATCATCAACATACTGCAATAGCTGTGTGTCCTGGTCCTCCGGATGCCAGGAGGACAGGACATACGCTAGCGCTTGAGAGAACTCTGAGGGGGATGTGACCCCTCCTTGTGGTAATCTGGTCCAGCACAACTGTCTTCCTTCATGAGTAAAGGCTAACAGCAGTTGGGATTCTGCGTCAATTCTCACACTGAAATAAGCGTTCGCCAAGTCCAATATACTAAAGAACACTGCTGTTGCGGGAATCTGATTTAAAATCGTATGAGGATTTTGAACTATCGGTGCGTCGACAATGATCAATTTATTGATTTCCCGCAGATCATGTACCATCCGATATGTCTGCGGCTGTCCTGGTTGACACTTCTTTTTTACAGGAAATAGCGGTGTATTATAAGGGGATCTGCAAACCCTTACAACACCTGCTTCAAGAAGATCCTCAACTTGCATTGAGATAGCTCCTGTCTGATCCTTGCTCAGGGGGTATTGCCTTATGCACACAATAGCCGCGCCAGGTTTTAACTTGAGTTTTACTGGTGCAACTCGTAACAAACCCATGTCAGTCTTACTCTTGACGAACAATTCATCCGGAATGTCCCGCAACATTTCCTCAATATCTGCATCAAAAATCTGGCATTTGTCATCAATTTGCACAACTCCTATCAGGGTTGTCAGCACCTCCTCAGACATGGGACCAGTCACTGTGACACCCTTCTTACCAAACCGCAAAACAGCATTGATAGCACTCAGTACATCTGCACCAATCAAATTTACAGGACAGTTTTCAGACACTAGCAGCTGAACACAAATGTCAATCGTATCTGCTAGACGGATTTGTAACGGCTTAGTTTGTTGTAGTGAGCACGGTCCATCAATCCCTACTCCCCCCACCCGGCCAGGTTCTATGAAACTGGAAGGTATGTCTTGTCTGCGTATTATTGAACGGCCGGCCCCTGTGTCAATCATGAATCTTTGCTTGTTTCCATGGGGGATGGGGGAGCATTAATTCCACACTGGCATGTGGTCCTGGTTCAGGTGGAACAAGCAAAGTGGGGCTGCCAACTTCCTAGTCTACTTGGGGATACTCAATCCCAAGTAGCTGAGCGTGCGTCTGACCCCGTCTCGATGGACAGTCTCGCTTCATGTGTCCCCTTCCTCCACAGCCATAGCACACTCCAGACCTCCGTGCATCTTCCCTCCTTGGCGGTGGGGGAGGGGCATATGAATCATACCTCCTCACTCTGGCTGGTTTGTATGTGTCAGGATCCTGCCCACCTCTACCCTGTGCTGTGGACAGCGTTAATTCGGGAGGGGCAGTGACAGAGATCATGACTGGTGTTTGCTTCTGACTTTTCTTCAATTTTCTCTTATTGAACTTGTCCTCAATGCTTCTAGCCACCACCAGAGTATGCTCAAGTGGTGTATACATGCATTCAGGACGCACTGCATTCAACTCTGTCTTTATATCTTCACGTAGCCCGTTAATAAAGTATGTGCGAAACAATCGTGCATCTTTACTTGCGGCAGTGTTGATATCATACTCTTGATCAGTAAATATATTGGCACATCGGGCATGGTATTGATCTACTGATTCTTCTGGTCCCTGGACTGCTTCGGGCAGTCCAGATGACAGTTCATTAAAACGCTGCCTGCTCAAGACATGCAGACGCTTAACAAACTGAATCCCAGAGTTTTCAGTTTTCTTATCATCTGGTACAGCAGTGATCTCATCAGCCACTGGCACAGCACGAATCTTAATCAAAAGTGGTGCACCAGCTGCGAGGGAACACAACCCTGCTAAATCACTCCAAGTGGCATCATAAGTTTTCTGAATGCGGTCTATGTGCTTGTAAAACGCAATTGGGCTCTTGTAGCAATCTGGTAACTTACTGACCATTACTAACTGCTCTGATTGACTCCATGGTTTAAACCAGCGTGTAGTTTCTTTGACATTTTGTCCGTCTTGATTGTGTGAGGTAGTTTGTACAATGACTGGATATGCTGTAGGGACAGCAGGGTGGACAAGTCTGATTGCCTTACACTGACTACATTGCCTTAAACTGACTACTGTTGCACATCACTGGGAAGAGTCTTATTACACTTACAGACCCAGGAATTGGAGCGAGTAAGCCTGTTGCTATCATCTGGTGGTCTGCGTTCCCTTCGCTCTTCTTCTTCTCTCTCTTCCTGCTCCCTCTCGGGGTCCACCTGAGGTGAATCTCCCAGAGGACACGGGCCAGGAGAGACTACCCAATGACCCCCCTCCATTCTCTGCATGTGTATGTTTGCCACCCGCCGTGGAGTAACATTATTCCCCGAATGGTGTGCCTGCGTAGGTGATTGTGAGTCTGATGAATCACTTGCAGCTAAGCGCAAGGGATGCATTTGCTGACACAGACTACTGTCCGATGCTGGTGAAGTCTTGTGTTCTGTACTGGAAGCACAGGAAATGTGTGAAGGGGGGTATGCAGCTGAGGGGGATTGTAACTCTGTGTGTAACCGTGATGTGTAATCCTGCAGCTCCTGTAACGGATACAAAGTACTTATGAAAGGGCTTGGTAATGATTAGAGATGAGCGAACACCAAAATGTTCGGGTGTTCGTTATTCGTAACGAACTTCCCGTGATGCTCGAGGGTTCGTTTCGAACAACGAACCCCATTGAAGTCAATGGGCGACCAGAACATTTTTGTATTTCGCCGATGCTCGCTAAGGTTTTCATGTGTGAAAATCTGGGCAATTCAGGAAAGTGATGGGAATGACACAGTGACGGATAGGGCAGGCGAGGGGCTACATGTTGGGCTGCATCCTAAGTTCACAGGTCCCACTATTAAGCCACAATAGCGGCAAGAGTGGGCCCCCCCCCTCCCAACAACTTTTACTTCTGAAAAGCGCTCATTAGCATGGCATACCTTTGCTAAGCACCACACTACCTCCAACAAAGCACAATCACTGCCTGCATGACACTCCACTGACACTTCTCCTGGGTTACATGCTGCCCAACCGCCCCCCCTCCCCCCCCCCACAGCGCACACCAAAGTGTCCCTGGGCAGCCTTCAGCTGCCCTCATGCCACACCACGCTCATGTCTATTTAGAATTGCGTCTGCCATGAGGAGGAACCGCAGGCACACACTGCAGAGGGTTGGCACGGCTAGGCAGCGACCCTCTTTAAAAGTGGCGGAGCGATAGCCCACAATGCTGTACAGAAGCAATGAGAAATAGAATCCTGTGCCACCGCCATCTGGAGCTGCACACGTGGGCATAGCAATGGGGAACCTATGTGCCACACACTATTCATTCTGTCAAGGTGTCTGCATGCCCCAGTCAGACCGGGCTTTTTAATTCATAGACACAGGCAGGTACAACTCCCTATTGTGAAGTCCCTGTCGACCCACAGCATGGGTGGCTCCCTGGAACCCACCGGCGGTACACAAAAATATCCCATTGCATTGCCCAACACAGCTGAGGTAGTAATGTCGTGCGTAATACAGGTGGGCTTCGGCCCACACTGCATGCCCCAGTCAGACTGGGATTCTTTACAAGTGGACACATGTAGGTTTAACTCCCTGTGGACCCACTGCCTGGGTGGGTGCCAGGAAGCCACCGGCGGTACATAGAAATATCCCATTGCATTGCCCAACACAGCTGAGGTAGTAATGTCGTGCGTAATACAGGTGGGCTTCGGCCCACACTGCATGCCCCGGTCAGACGGGTTCTTTAGAAGTGTACAGATGTATTAAAAACTCAGTGTGCACCTACAGCATGGGTGGCTCCCTGGAACCCACCGGCGGTACACAAAAATATCCCATTGCATTGCCCAACACAGCTGAGGTAACGTCAGCTGTAATGCAGGTGGGCTAAAAATTAATTTGATTACACTGTAGGCGAGGGCCCACACAAATTGCTGTATCAACAGTACTAATGTACATCCCAAAAATTGGCCATGGCCAGCCAAGAGGGCAGGTGAAACCCATTAATCGCTTTGGTTAATGTGGCTTAAGTGGTAACTAGGCCTGGAGGCAGCCCAGTGTAACGAAAAATTGGTTCAAGTTAAAGTTCCAATGCTTTTAAGCGCATTGAAACTTATAAAAATTGTTCTGAAAAATTATTTGAGTGAGCCTTGTGGCCCTAAGAAAAATTGCCCGTTCAGCGTGATTACGTGAGGTTTCAGGAGGTGGAGCAGGAGGAGGAGGAGGAGGAATATTAGACACAGATTGATGAAGCAGAAATGTCCCCGTTTTGGATGGTGAGAGAGAACGTAGCTTCCATCCGCGGGTGCAGCCTACGTATTGCTTACGTATCGCTGCTGTCCGCTGGTGGAGAACAGAAGTCTGGGGAAATCCAGCCTTTGTTCATCTTGATGAGTGTTAGCCTGTCGGCACTGTCGGTTGACAAGCGGCTACGCTTATCTGTGATGATTCCCCCAGCCGCACTAAACACCCTCTCCGACAACACGCTAGCCGCAGGACAAGCAAGCACCTCAAGGGCATACAGGGCTAGTTCAGGCCACGTGTCCAGCTTCGACACCCAGTAGTTGTAGGGGGCAGAGGCGTCACCAAGGATGGTCGTGCGATCCGCTACGTACTCCCTCACCATCCTTTTGCAGTGCTCCCGCCGACTCAGCCGTGACTGGGGAGCGGTGACACAGTCTTGGTGGGGAGCCATAAAGCTGGCCAGGCCCTTAAAGACTGTTGCACTGCCTGGGATGTACATGCTGCTCGATCTACGCACATCCCCTGCAACATGGCCCTCGGAACTGCGCCTTCTGCCACTAGCGCTGTCGGCTGGGAATTTTACCATCAGCTTGTCCGCAAGGGTCCTGTGGTATAGCAACACTCTCGAACCCCTTTCCTCTTCGGGAATCAGAGTGGGCAGGTTCTCCTTATACCGTGGATCGAGCAGTGTGTACACCCAGTAATCCGTCGTGGCCAGAATGCGTGCAACGCGAGGGTCACGAGAAAGGCATCCTAACATGAAGTCAGCCATGTGTGCCAGGGTACCTGTACGCAACACATGGCTGTCTTCACTAGGAAGATCACTTTCAGGATCCTCCTCCTCCTCCTCCTCCTCCTCCTCAGGCCATACACGCTGAAAGGATGACAGGCAATCAGCCGGTGTACCGTCAGCAGCGGGCCAAGCTGTCTCTTCCCCCTCCTCCTCATCCTCCTCATGCTCCTCCTCCTCCTCCTGTACGCGCTGAGAAATAGACAGGAGGGTGCCCTGACTATCCAGCGGCATACTGTCTTCCCCCGCCCCCGTTTCCGAGCGCAAAGCAGCTGCCTTTATGGTTTGCAGGGAATTTCTCAAGATGCATAGCAGAGGAATGGTGACGCTAATGATTGTAGCATCGCCGCTCACCACCTGGGTAGACTCCTCAAAATTACCAAGGACATGGCAGATGTCTGCCAACCAGGCCCACTCTTCTGAAAGGAATTGAGGAGGCTGACTCCCACTGCGCCGCCCATGTTGGAGTTGGTATTCGACTATAGCTCTCCGTTGTTCATAGAGCCTGGCCAACATGTGGAGCGTAGAGTTCCACCGTGTGGGCACGTCGCACAGCAGTCGGTGCACTGGCAGCTTAAAGTGATGTTGCAGGGTGCGCAGGGTGGCAGCGTCCGTGTGGGACTTGCGGAAATGTGCGCAGAGCCGGCGCGCCTTTACGAGCAGGTCTGACAAGCGTGGGTAGCTTTTCAGAAACCGCTGAACCACCAAATTAAAGACGTGGGCCAGGCATGGCACGTGCGTGAGGCTGCCAAGCTGCAGAGCCGCCACCAGGTTACGGCCGTTGTCACACACGACCATGCCCGGTTGGAGGCTCAGCGGCGCAAGCCAGCGGTCGGTCTGCTGTGTCAGACCCTGCAGCAGTTCGTGGGCCGTGTGCCTCTTATCGCCTAAGCTGAGTAGTTTCAGCACGGCCTGCTGACGCTTGCCCACCGCTGTGCTGCCACACCGCGCGACACCGACTGCTGGCGACATGCTGCTGCTAACACATCTTGATTGTGAGACAGAGGAGGAGGAGGAGGAGGAGGGTGCTTTAGTGGAGGAAGCATACACCTCCGCAGATACCAGCACCGAGCTGGGGCCCGCAATTCTGGGGGTGGGTAGGACGTGAGCGGTCCCAGGCTCTGACTCTGTCCCAGCCTCCACTAAATTCACCCAATGTGCCGTCAGGGAGATGTAGTGGCCCTGCCCGCCTGTGCTTGTCCACGTGTCCGTAGTTAAGTGGACCGTGGCAGTAACCGCGTTGGTGAGGGCGCGCACAATGTTGCGGGAGACGTGGTCGTGCAGGGCTGGGACGGCACATCGGGAAAAGTAGTGGCGACTGGGAACTGAGTAGCGCGGGGCCGCCGCCTCCATGATACTTTTGAAGGACTCCGTTTCCACAACCCTATACGGCAGCATCTCAAGGCTGATGAATTTTGCGATGCGGACGGTTAACGTTTGAGCGTGCGGGTGCGTGGCGGCGTACTTGCGCTTGCGCTCGAACACTTGCGCAAGCGACGGCTGAACGGTGCGCTGAACTACACTGCTGGATGGGGCCGAGGACAGCGGAGATGAGGGTGTGGGTGCAGGCCATGAGGCGGTAGTGCCTGTGTCCTGAGAGGGGGGTTGCATCTCAGTGGCAGGTTGGGGCACAGGGGGAGAGGCAGGGGTGCAAACCGGAGACGGTGAACGGCCTTTGTCCCACCTTGCGGGGTGCTTGGCCATCATATGTCTGCGCATGGTGGTGGTGGTGAGGCTGTTGGTGTTGGCTCCCCGGCTGAGCTTTGCGCGACAAAGGTTGCACACCACTGTTCGTCGGTCGTCAGGCGTCTCTGTGAAAAACTGCCAGACCTTAGAGCACCTCGGCCTACGCAGGGTGGCATGGCGCGAGGGGGCGCTTTGGGAAACACTTGGTGGATTATTCGGTCTGGCCCTGCCTCTACCCCTGGCCACCGCACTGCCTCTTGCAACCTGCCCTGCTGATGCCCTTGACTCCCCCTCTGAAGACCTGTCCTCCTGAGTAAGCGTTGCACACCAGGTGGGGTCAGTCACCTCATCGTCCTGCTGCTCTTCCTCCGAATCCTCTGTGCGCTGCTCCCTGGGACTTACTGCCCTTACTACTACCTCACTGCAAGACAACTGTGTCTGATCGTCATCGTCCTCCTCACCCACAGAAAGTTGTTGAGACAGTTGGCGGAAGTCCCCAGCCTCTTCCCCCGGACCCCGGGAACTTTCGAATGGTTGGGCATCAGTGACGATAAACTCCTCTGGTGGGAGAGGAACCGCTGCTGCCCAATCTAAGCAGGGGCCCGAGAACAGTTCCTGGGAGTGTTCCCGCTCCTGAGCAGGTGTCATTGTAGTGGAGTGAGGAGGCTGGGAGGAAGGAGGAGCAGCAGACAGAGGATTCGGATTGGCAGCAGTGGACGGCGCAGAACTGCGGGTAGACGATAGGTTGCTCGAAGCACTTTCTGCCATCCAGGACAGGACCTGCTCACACTGCTCATTTTCTAATAACCGTCTCCCGCGTGGACCCATTAATTGGGCGATGAATGTGGGGACGCCAGAAACGTGCCTCTCTCCTAATCGCGCAGCAGACAGCTGCGACACACCTGGATCAGGAGCTTGGCCTGTGCCCACACCCTCACTTGGCCCTCCGCGTCCTCTGCCACGTCCACGTCCACGTCCTCTAGGCTTACCCCTACCCCTCAGCATGCTGTATTACCAGTGATTAGATTTCCCAGGCAGGAAATAAATTGGCGCAAGACTGCAGGCCAAATATAATTTTTGCCCTTTTTGGAAAACGAAAGGCCCCACTGCCTCTAGTGAATGAATTATCAAAGTTTAATAACTGTGCTGTGTCCCTGCTTATGTGTCACAGAACGTGAGGGTAGCAGCGTTATTAACTGTGGCAGAGCAGGTATTTTTTTTTCCCAATTAAGGAAAGCAAATGGCGAACCCAGCAGTAAAGCGTAGCTGGGTGCGTATGATTTAGCAATGTTTTTCACGCAGCTCACACGTGTCCACCGCCCTTAGGACGGACAGAGGCTGGACAAATAGATTTGTTTTCAGTTTTTTCCCACCAACAGGCAGCACTGCGTATATTCAATGAACCTGCGAAGTTTAATAACTGCGCTGTGTCCCTGCTTATGTGTCACAGAACGTGAGGGTAGCAGAGTTATTATAACTCTTGGAGAGCAGGTATTTTTTTTCCCAATTAAGGAAAGCAAATGGCGAACACAGCAGTAAAGCGTAGCTGGCTGCGTATGATTTAGCAATGTTTTTCACGCAGCTCACACGTCTCCACAGGCGTAAGGACGGACACAGGCTGGACAAATAGATTTGTTTTCAGTTTTTTCCCACCAACAGGCAGCACTGCGTATATTCAATGAACCTGCGAAGTTTAATAACTGCGCTGTGTCCCTGCTTATGTGTCACAGAACGTGAGGGTAGCAGAGTTATTATAACTCTTGGAGAGCAGGTATTTTTTTTCCCAATTAAGGAAAGCAAATGGCGAACACAGCAGTAAAGCGTAGCTGGCTGCGTATGATTTAGCAATGTTTTTCACGCAGCTCACACGTCTACACAGGCGTAAGGACGGACACAGGCTGGACAAATAGATTTGTTTTCAGTTTTTTCCCACCAACAGGCAGCACTGCGTATATTCAATGAACCTGCGAAGTTTAATAACTGCGCTGTGTCCCTGCTTATGTGTCACAGAACGTGAGGGTAGCAGAGTTATTATAACTCTTGGAGAGCAGGTATTTTTTTTCCCAATTAAGGAAAGCAAATGGCGAACACAGCAGTAAAGCGTAGCTGGCTGCGTATGATTTAGCAATGTTTTTCACGCAGCTCACACGTCTACACAGGCGTAAGGACGGACACAGGCTGGACAAATAGATTTGTTTTCAGTTTTTTCCCACCAACAGGCAGCACTGCGTATATTCAATGAACCTGCGAAGTTTAATAACTGCGCTGTGTCCCTGCTTATGTGTCACAGAACGTGAGGGTAGCAGAGTTATTATAACTCTTGGAGAGCAGGTATTTTTTTTCCCAATTAAGGAAAGCAAATGGCGAACACAGCAGTAAAGCGTAGCTGGCTGCGTATGATTTAGCAATGTTTTTCACGCAGCTCACACGTCTACACAGGCGTAAGGACGGACACAGGCTGGACAAATAGATTTGTTTTCAGTTTTTTCCCACCAACAGGCAGCACTGCGTATATTCTATGAATAATAACTGTGTTGTGGCCCTGCCTATACAATTCTTTCCCTGCAGTATCAATGGAGGGTGCAATGCTCTGCAGAGGCGATTTTGAGAAGCCCAAAAAAAATGCAGCACAGCCAACAGCAGCCTGGACAGTACTGCACACGGATAAATATGGCCCTAGAAAGGACCGTTGAGGTTCTTGAAGGCTACACTCACTCCTAACACTCTCCCTGCCTATGCAGCACTTCTGTCCCTAATGCCAGGTGCAACGGTCTGCAGAGGCGATTTTGAGAAAAAAAAAAAAATCCCACTGCTAACAGCAGCCAACACACAGCTATCAGTGGCCCTAATAAGGACCTTTGGGGGGTCTTGAAGCCTACACTAACTACCAATTCTTTCCCTACAGCAGCTCCGGTATAAACAGCACTGTCCCTCATCTAACTCACACCGCATCTGAGGCGAGCCGCGGGAGGGGCCGACTTTTATATTAGGCGAACACCTGATCTCGCCAGCCACTCACAGCAGGGGGGTGGCATAGGGCTTAAACGTTGCAGGGGGAAGTTGTAATGCCTTCCCTGTCTTTCAATTGGCCAGAAAAGCGCGCTAACGTCTCAGGGAAGGAAGTGAAAGTAACCAGAACACCGCATGGTGTTCGTCACGAATAACGAACATCCCGAACACCCTAATATTCGCACGAATATCAAGCTCGGACGAACGCGTTCGCTCATCTCTAGTAATGATGTGTAACCTGTAGAACCTGTGGACCCAGTAACACTGTATTGTGGAGGCTGCAATCTAAACCCATCATACTGAATGGGACTGCTTATCCCAGTGACACTGTCACCCGATCCACTAGGAAAAGGAGTGGATGAGGAGACAGGGCGCAGAACTGCTGGAGAACTAAGTGGTGGGATGGGAGATGAAACCTCTGCCCTAACTGGGGTAGACTGCAACTCCCCCACTGAGTCTGCTGGCGACGAGCCCCCACTGGCCGCTGAAGGAGACATAGTAATTCTTTTACGATGTAACTCAACATCATCATCTGCTGGAATAAGGGGATCAAATTTCAAAGATGCATCAACCCATGCTTGAATCTGAGAACCAAAATCACGATCAGCAATCCATCGTGCTTCTTTCAAAGCAAAATCACGCCATGCCTGCAAGTCAAGGCACCCAGTTTTTGGCATGCCCGCCTTGCGAAATATGGTAGCAGCGTTTTTCACCGCAGCCTTCCCAAACGTGACCCTTATCAAATCAACAATCGTTGGCTTGTACTTGGACATCTTATTGAGTTTGGTAAGTATCACATCCATAGCAACCAGTCGGGGAGAGCCAGTCCCGTCTCTGGATATCCTGCTATGTATAATCCTGTGGCACGCAACTGTCAGTGGGTGGCTATCCCAGAGCCCAGTTACGTATTCCTACACTCTATCGGTAGCCAAAAAACCGTAGAGTCGTAGTAACACCGTGGGTAAGGCAAGCGTGAATAAACAAAACAAACAATGTTAACAGATAAACAAAACTAAGCATCAATGCCGGAATCTTCAGCAGAAGCGTCAAAGGTATTAGGACATTCAAGATCCTCAATCCAATGAGGAATGTACCACCGATTGTTAATAATACTAATCCACAAACTACCACTATTCAGAATAGGAACTGCATGGCATGGGACCTCAAGATATAACCTATAATTTAGATAATAGGAACAACGAGAAGTAATATTATGCTGCACATGGGACAACACAAAAGGACTACCAGGAGAATCACGAGTTAGAACTGCAGTACAAATGCAAAAATCACAAACCATACATATATTAAAAGAACCAAATGCGTGGAAGGAAACCAGCTCTATGATTTTTGTAGATAATATAGGCAATCCACAATGACATAAGAAGGATGAGACAAAATGCAAGAACGCACCCTTCCTCACAATATGCATCCACCCACTTTAGAGAAGTATCACAGGGGTGTTGAGTAACATTAGGCATAACGTATGTATATAGTAATGTAACATAACAAAGTTAGGATAGCCCAGGGAAGGACCAACATGTAATACAAGAAGAGTTAATGAAAAACACACATAAAAATAGCAGCGTACATAACAGAGACAAAACATAAAGAAAGAAAAACATATGAAAAGCAAGATATTTTACCTGATAGGGAGCAAGTTCATAAATGCTGAAGCTGTACACCTGGCACTGACACCGCAGCCGACCCCCCTCTCCTAGGTGAAGTCAAGAGAAATCTCTTGCCCCGGGGTACTGCTTCATCCAAGAGAAGTAGGCCGCTGCTCCTTGTTCAGTAAGAAGTGTATAGATATAGCATCTCGCTGGGGCCTCCAACTGATAAAGAAATTCTAAAGAAGTACACCTAGATCAGGTAAAATAAAGCATACGAGTCACTAGTGACGTTACCCTTAACCAAAACCAGACACGACATCTGAGTGCAGTTAATGGCAGAGAGTGCTTGGCGAGCCAGGCACCCAACTTTTATTGAGTACACAGGAAAGGCGTAATTGACATATAGATGAGGGAAGGGATATTCAAATAAGATATAGGTGAGACATATGGGCGTATACATTATTGGCAAATAAATGACTTTCCCAGGCTCTAAATGTCACATTTGACATAGAAATGTTGGAATTCACAGAGAAACCACACAATTAAAGGATAACCCCTACGCACTCCACAATATCAACGCATCCTGATGCCATAATATAGATAATTTATAAGCACAAACATCCTTATACTAATTGCTAGTATGCATGACATGCTAAGTCAGCACACAGTTCATGACCAGGCCAGTGTGTCCTTCTCTGCAGGCCTAAAAGGGATCTGCAGAGTGAACCAAAGTCAGTGAACCAAACTATATCTTTCACAGTATAAACCCCCCGAGTGGCTTTTAACCTATAAACTCTCTGATAAAAACAAGTGTTGGCGCTGCTAAGAGAATGTAGGCTCATACCTTCACATATGGTGGAGTTGCAAGATAATAAAACCTTTCTGGACAGAAATCGAAAAGGAAATTACAATAATTCTCAAGAAAGCCTTCAAGCTATCCCCGGACATGATAATTCTGAGCAAACCAAATAAGACAGTTAACCCTCAAAAAGACAAGCTCATCTCTTTCATGTTAGCAGCAGCAAAAGCACTGATCCCCCTATATTGGAGAAGTACAACACCTCCCTCCATAAAAATGTGGAAAGAAAAGATGGCTCAGATTCATCAGTTTGAGGAGATTCTCAGTTGGAAAAACTCAACATACACGTCCTTCCTTAACATATGGTCGCCTTGGGTAAGCTACCAATCCAACACCGCAACAAGTGATTAGGCTCTGATATTTTAGAGTTCCCCCCTACCGGAACGTAATAAAGCCAAATCATACATGAATATACTATTCCCAAATACTCCTCAGAGAATGAGGATCAGGAAACACAGACTAGGAGGTTGACCACCCCCCTTAGCCAATAGCCTAAAAAAAAAAAAACATCTCGCAACCCTATATATTAATAATAATGGCCCGGAGGCTAAAGTAAGAAATTAGCTTATAAGATAGTGGATCGGGCGCGCCCTCTGAGGGCTGCCTCTCCGTTATCCCCCGGCGGAGACGCAGCAATCTATCCAGACTTTCCTGGTCTGATTCAGATTTCGCTAATAATTTTGGCATCCTACAAACAGAGGGCGCGACGACTCGCAAGCAGAGACACGCACAAAGAAGCAAGGTAACTGGTCTTGGGAGCAACAGGCCATACAGAACGCAGGCAGAAGTTAACACCAACAGAGTGGGTCGGAAACTCTGACTCCACCCCGTGGATAATAGCGCCATCTCCCCCCTCCCCCCCATCCTCTCTCTCCCCGTCCTCTACCCTTCCCCATTCCCCTGCTTAATATTCAATTAACATTAGGTAAAGTTATTACAGATTTCCAGATGCATGAGTGCGCTTGTGGAATGTAGGCAGCGGCTCACTCCGGCCCTGCAAATAAAGCCTTTAAGCAAACAAACCTGGGCAGGAGGGACCTGCTGGTACTGACTCTAGGATATAGATAAAACCTTTGTCTGAGCTGGCTGACAATTTCATAAGCAATATATCTAATTCTTGTAATGTCAAGCTATAATTTTGCAAAGTGCACGTTCAAACTCAAGCATACCTTGTATTCTGAAAACTTTTTCAATAAAAAGTGAATTAATTAAAAAAAAAAAAATGATAATAAACCCCACCGGGTGATACTAAGGCTGATGATTGGCCAACTATCGATAGATATCTTGTGTCCCCAACAACAAGACTTTTCAACCCTATTGTGACGACCGTCACACTCAGTCCATCACGCTTTCAATTGGAAGTTCATAAGGAGTTCTCCATACGAATTACATCAATAGTTCATTCCAACTTAAATGAGACAACGGAGAACAGTCACCATCTTTATTTCCACCTTTTTAATATCAAGACTAGAGATTAGCGAGCACACTCATCCGAGCTTGATGCTCGTTCGAGCATTAGGGTGTTCGAGATGCTTGTTACTCGAGACAAGCACCACGCGGTACTCGAGTCAATTCCATTTCCTTCCCTGCATATTTAGCGCTATTTTTTAGCCAATAGACATGCAGGGAAGGCATTACCACTTCCTCCTGTGACCTGCCAGCCCTATCCCACCCCCCTGCAGTGAGTGGCTGAGTACTTAAAGCGGTCCCGCCCGCGGCTCGCCTCAGACACACACAGGGAGAGCATAGAGAAAGTGCTGCTGCTATAGGGAAAGTGTTATTATAGGATCCTGTCTACAAGAACCCCAACGGTCCTTCTTAGGGCCACATCTTACCGTGTGCTTGTCTGTGTGGCTGGCTGGGAGCAATTTTGCACTATTTTTGTTTTTTTTATCTCGGGCTATGCAGGCTATTACAGCTATAGCGTTCTAAGTCTGTAGTCTGTAATACAGAGTATAGGGAAAGTGCTGCTGGGAAAGGGACAGTGGTAGTGTAGAATCCTGTCTACAAGAAGCCCAACGGTCCTTCTTAGGGCTACCTCTGACCGTCTGCATTTTACAGGGTGTCTGGTGGGAGTTGTAGTGCATCACTTTTGCACAACTAGCCCTTTTTGCAGCCTTCTGTATATTTTTTTTTTCTGGCAGGAGTTTGCGTTACAATACCGCTCTCAGCCTCAAACTGTACGCCAATAATTCCATAATTATTTACACCGGTCTGTGTCTGCAGTGAACTTAATGCACAGTGTACAGCCACAGCCACTGACAGAGGGAAAGTCATATACACGCTATATAGCTTGTATTATTTTTCAAAAAGAAAAAAAAAAGCTCTATCGTTGGGCTACCTCTGACCGTCTGAATTTTACTGGGTGTCTGGTGGGAGTTGTAGTGCATCATTATTGCACAACTAGACCTGTTTGCAGCCTTCCGTATTCTTTGTTTCTGCCTGGAGTTAGCGTTATAATACCGCTCTCAGCCTCAAACTGTACGCCAATAATTCCATAATTATTTACACCGGTCTGTGTCTGCAGTGAATTTAACGCACAGCGTACGGCCACAGCCACTGATAGAGGGAAAGTCATATACACACTATATAGACTGTATTCTTTTTTTTTTTTTTTAATTAAAAAAAAGCTCCTTCGTTGGGCTACCTCTGACCATCTGCAGTTCCCCCGGGACATAGGCCTCGGCCAACAGCTTCAGCAATCGTAGGCAGGAAGCGGACTTTCACTGCACCCAGGACATAGGCCTCTGCACAAACCCTCAGCAATTGCGGGCCTAGAGCGGACTCCAATGCTAGCGTAGCTGTGAACGTCTCATTAGCGTTGTATCGCTCCTCTTGTTTGTCCCAATGCAGTGCCCTGGATAGCTGCAGTAGTGTCAGATAAAATACAGGTTGGCTTCAGCCCACACTGCATGCCCGAGTCAGACTGGGTTTTTTTCATTAATAGTCACAGGCAGGTACATCTCCGCTCTGGGAAGACTCTATTGACCCACAGCATTGGTGGGTTCCAGGAAGCCACCGTCGGTACATTAATAAATCCCATTGCAGTGCCCCAGACAGCTGACGTAACGTCAGATAAAATAGAGGTTGGCTTCGGCTCACACTGCATGCCAGAGTCAGTCTGGCCTTTTTTCATAGGCACAGGCAGGTACAACTCCGCTATAGGGAGTCTGTGTGCACCCACACCATGGGTGGCTCCCTGGAACCCACCGGCCGTACATAAATAAATCCCATTGCAGTGCCCCGGACAGCTGACGTAACGTCAGATAAAATACAGGTGGACTTCAGCCCACACTGCATGCCTGAGTCT
Organism: Eleutherodactylus coqui; assembly: GCF_035609145.1. Taxonomy (NCBI): domain Eukaryota; kingdom Metazoa; phylum Chordata; class Amphibia; order Anura; family Eleutherodactylidae; genus Eleutherodactylus; species Eleutherodactylus coqui. The sequence continues at coordinate 29,012,141 of NC_089843.1, read as the reverse complement.
GAATGGGTTTTTTTCATTAATAGTAACAGGCAGGTACATCTCCGCTCTGGGAAGGCATTGTGGACCCACAGCATGGGTGGGTCCCAGGAAGCCACCGACGGTACATAAATAAATTCCATTGCAGTGCCCCAGATAGCTGAGCTAACAAGAGATAAAGTACAGGTGGGCTTCGGCCAACACTGCATGCCAGAGTCAGTCTGGCCTTTTTTCATAGTCACAGGCAGGTACAACTTCACTATGGGGAGTCTGTGTGCACCCACAGCATGGGTGGCTCCCTGGAGCCCACCGGCGGTACATAAAGAAATCCCATTGCAGTGCCCTGGACAGCTGACGTAACGTCAGATAAAATGCAGGTGGGCTTCGGCCCACACTGCATGCCCGAGTCAGACTGGGTTTTTTTCATTAATAGTCACAGGCAGGTACATCTCCGCTCTGGGAAGACTCTGATGACCCAGAGTATATGTGGGTCCCAGGAAGCCACCGTCGGTACATTAATAAATCCCATTGCAGTGCCCCGGACAGCTAACGTAACGTCAGATAAAATACAGGTGGGCCTCAGCCAACACTGCATGCCAGAGTCAGTCTGGCCTTTTTTCATAGTCACAGGCAGGTACATCTCCGCTCTGGGAAGTCTGTGTGGACCCACAGCATGGGTGGATCCCAGGAAGCCACCGACAGTGCATAAATAAATCCCATTGCAGTGTCCTGGATAGCTGAGCTAACGTGAGATCAAATACAGGTTGGCTTCGGCCAACACTGCATGCCCTAGTCAGTCTAGGGTTTTATTTTTAGGGCCAGATACATACAACACTGTTATGGGAAAAGTTTGTGCATTAGTCACAGAGGCAGAGAAATCCCAAAATATCTTTGCTATAGAAATGCCCTTCACAGTTAGGATTAAAACATGTAAACTTTATTAACGTGTTAAAATAAGAGACACTAGTGGGCGACAAACATTAATAAATAACCAAAAATCCCTCGGGATAGGAATTGATGCAAAGAGTGTAATGACACAAAACCACGTTTTGCTATTGAAGCTAAGGTTGTATGTGTGTATTTTCACTCAATGATAGTTCTAAAAACTATGTTTCTGAACAAAGAGGCAGTCCATCACTTGAATATTAGCCAATAGAACTCTGTCGTTCTTAAAGTTCAGTATAAAAGTAGTTACTTATATACGTTCTGGAGAGCGATCTAATGGTACATGGACCAGAAGATAGTATTAACTCCGCTGATGTGAACTATTACACAATCAATTGTATTGGATGCGATGTTGCCCCAATTTATTAGTGTAATAATTCTAAAGAGAAATACAGTAACTACTTGATGTAGGGTACAGAGGCTCCATTCAGATGGACTACAACAATCCGTAAGGTAAGTAAAGAAGTTTCCTCAATAGGGTGAAAACTCTTATGGAGATTATACTCAATTATAGCGCACTCCTGTGTGCTTGATATGGAGGTGTTTTATATATACTATTGTGACTCGACGCGTTTCTCCGCAAGATGATAGCGGTTCATCAGGAGTATTGAGTTTGTGATGAACTGGTTCGTTAGTTCATTAAGAGTATAACGTATGTGCTGAAGTGGTTCGTTGAAAAACTGAGCTCAACCATTTGTAAGTGGGATATATACAGAGACCGGTCTGTTCTAAAAAATATATATCCTATGTCAGTATATGTGTCCTAGGGCTAGAGCATGTCAGCTTTGAAATAGGTAGCCAACATGCATTAGCCCGGACCAGATTCAAATTCTTTGAGTACTTGATCACGTATTTGCTACTAGGTATGATCACAAAAGTGAAATGAGGAGAAAAGCCTCTAAAGTAGACTTTGTCTATGAGATATTTAGACAGAGCTCGTATTTCGGTTAGAGTCTTAAGATTAGTATGTAGCCAATCAAGCCTCAAGGTAAGTAAAATGTATGAGCCAGAAGGAAAGTTAAAGCCCGAAAAGCCAATGCGATGAACATGGATTGCTGACAAAAAGCATTCCAAATGGCTAGGGCTTTTCAACACTGTGCTCCACAGGTGGGAGTGCAGTGCTCACAGCTCAAGGTAGATGTTAAAGGATCTTCAATGAACACTGACAAACTACTGGGAGCACACCAAACGAACCAGACTTAAATGTGCTCAATTTAGCTTTTGTATTGACCCAGGACATAGAGATAAATGGTCCATGAGGGTTGTTTTGCAGCTTAATGTATGAGCACAAGAAACATAGTATGTTTCCTTCTGGCTCATACATTTTACTCACCTTGAGGCTTGATTGGCTACATACTAATCTTAAGACTCTAACCAAAATACGGGCTCTGTCTAAATATCTCATAGACAAAGTCTACTTTAGAGGCTTTTCTCCTCATTTCACTTTTGTGATCATACCTAGTAGGAAATACGTGATCAAGTACCCAAAGAATTTGAATCTGGTCCGGGCTAATGCATGTTGGCTACCTATTCCAAAGCTGACATACTCTAGCCCTAGGACACATATACTGACATAGGATATATATTTTTTAGAACAGACCGGTCTCTGTATATATCCCACTTACAAATGGTTGAGCTCAGTTTTTCAACGAACCACTTCAGCACATACGTTATACTCTTAATGAACTAACGAACCAGTTCATCACAAACTCAATACTCCTGATGAACCGCTATCATCTTGCGGAGAAACGCGTCGAGTCACAATAGTATATATAAAACACCTCCATATCAAGCACACAGGAGTGAGCTATAATTGAGTATAATCTCCATAAGAGTTTTCACCCTATTGAGGAAACTTCTTTACTTACCTTACGGATTGTTGTAGTCCATCTGAATGGAGCCTCTGTACCCTACATCAAGTAGTTACTGTATTTCTCTTTAGAATTATTACACTAATAAATTGGGGCAACATCGCATCCAATACAATTGATTGTGTAATAGTTCACATCAGCGGAGTTAATACTATCTTCTGGTCCATGTACCATTAGATCACTCTCCAGAACGTATATAAGTAACTACTTTTATACTGAACTTTAAGAACAACAGAGTTCTATTGGCTAATATTCAAGTGATGGACTGCCTCTTTGTTCAGAAACATAGTTTTTAGAACTATCATTGAGTGAAAATACACACATACAACCTTAGCTTCAATAGCAAAACGTGGTTTTGTGTCATTACACTCTTTGCATCAATTCCTATCCCGAGGGATGTTTGGAAATTTATTTATGTTTGTCGCCCACTAGTGTCTCTTATTTTAACACGTTAATAAAGTTTACATGTTTTAATCCTAACTGTGAAGGAAAAAGTTTGTGCACCCATACTATGCACAGACCCCTGTAATATTCCTGTAGCAAAGGTATAAGCTCACCCCACTAACAGTTATGTTTCAGAAGTCTAGGGAGACCCCAGTAACATTTCTGTAGTTACAGTATAGACAGACCCCAGTAACATTTCCATAGCAGCAGTATAGGCAGAGCCCAGTATTAGTAACATTTCAGTAGTAACAGTATACACAGACCCCAGTAACATTTAATTTGCAGCAGTATAGGCAGAGCCCAGTATTAGTAACGTTTGAGTAGTAACAGTATAGACAGACCCCTGTAACATCTACGTTGCAGCAGTATAGGCAGAGCCCAGTATTAGGTACATTTCAGTAATAACAGTATAGACAGACCCCAGTAACATTTCAGTTGCAGCACTATAGGCAGAGCCCAGTAACATTTCAGTAGCAGCAGTAAAGGCAGAGCCCAGTATTAGCAACATTTGAGTAGTAACAGTATAGTCAGACCCCAGTAACATTTCCGTTGCTGCAGTATAGGCAGAGCCCAGTAACATTTCAGTAGTAACAGTATAGACAGACCCCAGTAACATTTCCGTAGCAGCAGTATAGGCATAGCCCAATATTAATATTTTAGTAGTAACAGTATAGACAGACCCCAGTTACATTTCCGTAGCAGCAGTAAAGGCAGAGCCCAGTATTAGGTATATTTCAGTAGTAACAGAATAGACAGACCCAGTAACATTTTAGTTGCAGAAGTATACGCAGACCCCAGAAACATTTATCTAGCAGCAGTATTGGCAGACCCCTGTAACATTTCTGCAGCTGAAGTATAGGCAGACACCTGTAACATTATTGCAGTTCTCCTTGGGCCCAAACAAGTTTCTCTGATAACTGTGGTAACACGAGAGTAAATAGATGATGCACATTGCGGATCCCCTGACCCCAAGCGGGAGGAGGAAGCGGCATTACAAGGCCAAAACACCATGACCAGGACCCGCAATGGTCTGCGTGGGAAGCACGTTAGTGGGCCCATGGTCAGACTCGGTTCCACGCCTTCACCTTGAAATTTGCCTCCATGGGCAAAATCAAACCTTCAGATACGAATAATAGCACAAAGTTTAAGCCAATGAACAAAAGTGGAAGCGACAACAGCTATGTGGAAATGCTAGTATTTTCGGAGACAAGAGGGACATTTGATAGCAATGAAAGGGATATTCTAGGTACTAAAAGTCTGAACTCCTCCTCATCTCAATCAGAAATATGGAAAGGCTTCATTCTATGTTTTTCTGTTGACCATTTCAAAGTGTTAGCAATGCAAGTTTCTGGCTATACCACTCATCTTTGTCAGGAATTACCAAGGATGATCACAAGTAAAGGCCTTATCAATCAGTCCAAAATCAGTCCGGGAGTATGTGGATCTCAGCTGCCCTGCTTCCACCAAGGATATGTACCTGCTACTACTCTGTCCCCAGCCCTGCAGGGATGCGGTGTTCTATAGTCTGCTCTATTCCTACCTCAGCTGTACACTACAATATGTAATTATTTTCAGTACCACAATTTTTGAAGCCGCTATTGCTCTACCAGTCGACTGAATGCTTGAGCCAGGGATAATCGAATACGACCCCGGTTGTATTTAGTTGGTTTTCGGAACTGTGGCCAGGATTAATAGGGACGGGGGGGGGGGAGGGGGAGGGTTTACAGGAGGTGGCATAGCCCACCGCAGATACCAAAACAGAGGAAGGACCCGCAATTCTGGGTGTGGGTAGGACGTGTCCGGTCCCTGGCTCCGACTCAGTTGCAGCAGTATAGGCAGAGCCCAGTAACATTTGCGTTGCAGCAGTATAAACAGACCCCAGTAACATTTCAGTTGCAGCAGTGTAGACACACAACAGTAACATTTGATTTGCAGCAGTTTAGACAGACTCCAGTAACATTCCAGTTGCAGCAGTATAGACAGACCCCAGTAACATTTCAGTTGCAGGACTCTGGGCAGAGCCCAGTAACATTTCGGTTGCAGTAGTATAGGCAGAGCCCAGTAACATTTCAGTATTAACAGTATTGACAGACCCCGGTTACATTTCAGTTGCAGCAGTATAGAAAGACACCAGTAACATTTCAGTTGCAGCAGTATAGACAGACCCCAGTAACATTCCAGTTGCAGCAGTATAGACAGATCCCAGTAAAATTTCAGTTGCAGGAGTATAGGCAGAGCCCACTAACATTTCAGTAGTAACAGTATTGACAGACCCCAGTTACATTTCAGTTGCAGCAGTATAGACAGACCCCTGTAACATTTCAGTTGCAGCAGTATAGACAGACCCCTGTAACATTTCAGTTGCAGGAGTATAGTAGAGCCCACTAACATTTCAGTAGTAACAGTATTGACAGTCCCCAGTTACATTTCCGTTGCAGCAGTATAGACAAACCCCAGTAACATTTCAGTTGCAGGAGTATAGGCAGAGCCCAGTAACATTTCAGTTGCAGGAGTATAGGCAGAGCCCAGTAACATTCCAATTGCAGAAGTATAAACAGACAAACCCCAGTAACATTTTAGTTGCAGCAGTTGAGACAGACCCCAGTAACATTCCAGTTGCAGCAGTACAGACAGACCCCAGTAACATTTCAGTTGCAGCAGTATAGGCAGAACCCAGTATTAGTAACATTTGAGTAGTAACAGTATAGACAGACCACAGTAACATTTCAGTCACAGAAGTATAGGCAGACCCCTGTAGCATTACTGTGGCAGAAGTATAGGCAGGCAGTCCCGTGTTACATTTCTGTAGCAAGAGTGTAGGCCAACCCATGACACATTGGTGTACCTTGAGTGTAGGCGAAGGCCAGAAAAATTACTTGGATTACAGTGTAGGCGAGGTCCCAAAAAATGACTGTACAAACATTACAAATGTACCCCAGAAAAATTGCTCAACCGAGAGGGCAGGTGAAACCCATTAATATTTTAGCTTACTGTGGCTTAATTTCTAACAGAGCCTGAAGACAGCCCTGCTAAAAAATGTGGTTCATGTTGAAGTTTCAATGCTTTAGTTTGAAACGTAGAAATATTGTTTGAAAAAAGTTATATGAGCCTTTAGGGCCGCAGAAAAATTGGCAGTTCAGCATGATGACATGATGTTTCAGGAGGAGGAGCAGGAGGAAGAGGACTAATATCATACACAGATCGACAAAGGTAAATGTCCCTTTTTTACGGTGATAGAGAACAATGCTTGCAATGTTTGGGTAACGCTGCTCTCTGCTGGTGGAGAAGAGAAGTCTGGGGAAATCCAGGCTTTGTTCATCTTTATGAGTGTAAGCATGTCGGCACTGTCACTTGACAGGTGGGTACGCTTATCCGTGATGATTCCCCCAGCTGCACTAAACAACCTCTCTGACAAGACGCTAGTGGCAGGGTAAGCAAGCACCTCCAGGGCATACAGCGCGAGTTCGTGCCACGTGTCCATCTTTGACACCAAATAGTTGTACGGAGCAGGCGCGTCACGGAGGACGGTAGTACGATCGGCTACATACTCCCTCACCATCATTTTACAGTGCTCCCTCCGACCCAGCCTTGACTGGGGAGTGGTGACACAGTCTTGCTGGGGAGCTATAAAGCTGGCAAAGGCCATGGAGAGTGTCCCCCTGCCTGTGCTGAACATGCTGCCTGATCTCGGCGCCTCCTCTGCTACTTGGCCCTCGGAACTGCGCCTTCTGCCACTAGTGCTGTCAGATGGGAAGTTTACCATCAGTTTGTCCACCATGGCCCTGTGGTATAGCATCACTCTCGAACCCCTTTCCTCTTCGGGAATGAGAGTGGAAAGGTTCTCCTTATACCGTGGGTATATCCGTAGTAGCCAGAATGCGTCTAACGCGAGGGTCACGAGAAGGGCATCCTAACATGAAGTCAGCCATGTGTGCCAGGGTACCTGTACACAACACATCGCTGTCCTCACTAGGAAGATCACTTTCAGGATCCCCCTCCTCCTCCTCCACAGGCTCCTCCTCCTCCAAAACATGCGAGATATACACATGAAGGTGCCCTGACTATCCAGGGACGTACTGTCTTCCCCCGTCTCCTGTTCCGACCGCAAAGCGTCTGCCTTTATGCTTTGCAGGGAACTTCTCAAGAGGCATAGCAGAGGAATGGTGACGCTAATGATTGCAGCATCACCGCTGACCATCTGGGTAGACTCCTCAAAGTTTCCAAGGACCTGGCAGATATCTGTCATCCATGCCCACTCCTCTGTAAAAAATTGAGGAAGCTGACTACCACTACGCCGCCATGTTGGATTTGGTATTCCACTATAGCTCTACGCTGCTCATACAGCCTGGCCAACACGTGCAGCATAGAGTTCCACCGTGTGAGCACGTCGCACAGCAGTCGGTGCACTGGCAGATTAAACCGATGTTGCAGGGTCCGCAGGGTGGCCGCGTCCGTGTTGGACTTGCGGAAATGTGCGCAGACCCGGCACACCTTGACGAGCAGGTCTGACAAGTGTGGGTAGTTTTTCAGAGACCTCTGAACCACCAAATTAAAGACGTGGGCCAGGCATGGCATGTGCGTGAGGCTGCCGAGCTGCAGAGCCACCACCAGGCTACGGCCGTTGTCACACACAACCATGCCCGGTTGGAGGCTCAGCGGTGAAAGTCAGCGGTCAATCTGCTCTGTCAGACCATGCAACAGTTCGTGGGCCGTGTGTATCCTAAGCTGATTAGTTTCAGCACGGCCTGATGACACTTGCCCATCGCTGTGCTGACGCACCGCGCGACACCGACTGCTGGCGACGTGCTGCTGACACATCTTAATTGCGAGGTAGAGGTTGCATAGGAGGAGGAAGAGGAGGAGGAAGGGGAAGGTTTTGTGGAGGTGGCATACACCTCCACAAATACCAGCACCGAGCTGGGGCCCGCTATTCTGGGGGTGGGTAGGATGGGAGCAGTCCCAGGCACTGAATCGCTCCCAGCCTCCACCAAATTCACCCAATGTGCCGTCAAGGAGATATAGTGGCCCTGCTCGCCTGTGCTTGTCCACGTGTCCGTTGTTAAGTGGACCTTCCCAGTAACCGCGTTGGTGAGGGTGCGTACAATGTTGCGGAAGACGTGGTCGTGCAGGGCTGGGATGGCACACAGGGAAAAATAGTGGCGACTGGGGACCGCCACCGCCATCATGTTTTTGAAAGCCTCCGTTTCCACAAGCCTGTACGGCAGCATCTCCAGGCTGATCAATTTGGCAATGTGCACGTTTAAAGCTTGAGCGTGCGGGTGCGTGGCGGCGTATTTGCGCTTTCGCTCCAATGCTTGTGCTAGCAACAGCTGGATGCTGTGCTGAGAGACATTGCTGGATGGGGCCGAGGACAGCGGAGGAGAGGCAGTGGTGTGACCCGGAGGCGGTGAACGGCCTTCGTCCTACGTTGTGGGGTGCTTGGCATCGTTTGCCTGCGCATGCTGGTGGTGGTGAGGCTGGTAGTGGTGGCTCCCTGGCTGATCTTGGCGCGACAAAGGTTGCACACCAGTGTTCGTCGGCCGTCTGCGCTTTCAGTGAATTACTGCCACACCTTTGAGCACCTTGGCCACTGCACAGTGGCTTGGCACGAGGGGGTGCTTTGGGAAACAGTTGGGGGATTATTCGCTCTGGTCCTGCCTCTACCCCTGGCCACCCCACTGCCTCTTCCAACCTGTCCTGCTGCTGCACTTGCCTCCCCCTCTGAAGACCTGTACTCTGTTGGCTTATCAAACCAGGTGGGATCAGTCACCTCATTGTCCAGTGGCTCTTCCTCCGAATCCTCTGTGCGCTCCTCCCTCAGACTGACTGCCCTTACTACTGCCTCACTGATAGACAACTGTGTCTCATCATCATCATCGACCTTGTCACCCACTGAAAGCTCTTGAGACAGTTGCCGGAAGTCCCTAGCCTCATCACCTGGACTCCGGGAACTTTCCAAAGATTGGGCATCGGTCACGAAAAACTCCTCAGGTGGGAGAGGAACCATTTTTTCCTAATCAAGGCAGGGGCCCAAGAACAGTTCCTGGGAGTCTGCCTGTTCATCAGAATGTGTAATTTTCATGGAGTGAGGAGGCTGGGAGGAAGGAGGAACAGCAGTGAGAGGATTCAGAGTTGCAGCAATGGACGGCATAGAAGACTGGTTGCTGGAGAGATTGCTGGATGCACTTTCTGCCTTCCACGACAGGCCTGCTCACACTGCTCGTTTTGTAATAAAGGTCTACGACGTGGACCCAAAAATTGTAATATGTAGCTGGTGACCCCAGAAACGTTCCTCTCTCCTAATCCCGCAGCAGCTGGCTGCGATTCACCTGGACCAGGAACTCGGCCTATGCTCACACCCTCACTTAGAACTTCGCATCCTCGCCCGCCTCCACGTCCTCTAGCCCTACCCCTACCCCTCAGCATGGTGGATTATGAATACAGCAGACACAGAGCGGTGTAAAAATTTTTAGAATTATTGGCGTGCAGTTAGAGGGAGACAGCACTTATGTTACGCAAAGTGCAGCCAGAAAAAAGGTTATACACAAGCCTGCAAGCAGGCCTAGCTGTGCAATATGCAATAGTGAGGTACTGCAACTCCCACTAGCCATGAGTGAAATGCAGACGGTCACAGCTAGCCGTAAGAAGGATTTTAATTTTTTTTTGGAATGCAATGCACGCTATATAGCGTGTATCTGACTTCCCCTCTATCAGGGGCTGTCGCCATGCGTGCAGTTGAGGGCAGACACACAGTGGTGTAAAATTTTTTAGAATTATTGGCGTGCAGTTGGAGGGAAACAGCTCTTATGTTACACAAAGTGCAGCCAGAAAAAAAAAATTATACACAAGCCTGCAAGCAGGCCTAGCTGTGCAATATGCAATAGTGAGGTACTACAACTCCCACCAGCCACGGAGTTAAATGCACATGGTCACAGCTAGCCCTAAGAAGGACCGTTGGGGTTCTTTTAGACAGGATTCCACACTACCCACCGTCCCTGCCTGACCAATACTGCCCCTATACTATGTAGTACAGACTACAGCCTGAGAACGCTATAGCTGTAATGGGGCTGCACGTCCGATATACTAAAACAAAATTTTGGTGCAAAACTGCTCCCAGCAGCCATAACAGTAATGCACACGGTCAGATGTGGCTCTAAGAAGGACTGTTAGGGTTCTTGAAGACGCTAACAGCCTAACACTCTCCCTATTGCAGGAACAGCACCTTCTCTAATCTCTGCCAGGTGTGTTTGAGGCGAGCAGTGGGTGGGGCTGCCTTATATACTCGGCGGTCACTTGATCTCGCCAGCCACTCACTGCAGGGGGGTGGGATAGGGCTGGCACATCACAGGAGGAAGTTGTAATGCCTTCCCTGCATGTCTATTGGCCAGAAAATGGCGCTAAACTTTCAGGGAAGGAAATGGAATTGACTCGAGTAACACATGGTGCTCGTCTCGAGTAACGAGCATCTCGAGTACCCTAATACTCGAACGAGCATCAAGCTCGGACGAGTACGCTCATTCATCTTTAATTATCATCTTTAACCTCCTCTTTACTCATTGTCCAGCTCTTCTTCAGTGGATGCTATATCACAGTGAGCACTGGAATCAGGCACAAATGTTTCAACATCCCCCTTAGTACACATTGCCTGTAAAGGACTCACCACATGCTTTGACCCACACTCATCTTTCGCTTCAGAGGATAAAAATGGTTGAACATTAGTGCATTCAATGTCTTGGTCTTTCTGTGTCTGGTTGTTTGGACTGCCTGGATTACAAGAATTACACTGAATGATCAAACAGCTCCTCAGATTGATCTATGTGAACTGCTGTGAAGAGTGTGGGGGATTTGGCATGGGTAAAGTAAACGAGAGGTGGTAATGGCCAACTGGTGCAGACTGACTGCTGTGTTCCTGTGACTGGGAGGAAGAGGTGGTGGTGGTATTTGAGACTTCCACTCTATGATCTGTTCTGCATCCTTCAGATGTAACCAACTCTAAGGAATTGCAGCGGGCTTGCCTTGCATTCTGCAAAATTGTGGACATTTTACTTCAGTAGGAGACACTTGAAGTGTCAACTAAGCCTGGCCTCTACCACCTACACTACCATCACTGACATATCTCCTACCCATTGCTTTATTCATGTTTCCTTTTTATTTAGGTTTTGTTTTCTTTTTATTGTAGTAACTCACCAGCTATTTTGTAGTTTTGTAGATGTTTGTGTAAGGCCTTCAAATAATTTGTAGTGGCAGGACTGGCAAATTTGAATGACTTCTCAATACTGTGTGTATTTGCTGTTTCCCTGTTTAGTTTTCTTTCTGTTTTATTTAACCTCTTGCTGACTGCTGATACGCCTTTTGCTGGCATGTATTAGAGTTCTATGTATGAAACTCCCTGCGAGGCTCTGCTAAACTCTCTCCCACTTCCCTCTCCCCCTCTTAACACCTTGTCGGCTGCCAGCAAGGGGAGGGGGCAAGACAGGGTGGGAGATTAAAACACTAGCTCCCGCCTTGTCATGCCCCTTCCCCTTGCCGGCAGCCAACAAAGGGGCAGAGAGGGGGAGGAGGGAGTTTGGCAGAGCTAAACTCTTTACCTCCTACCTGACAGGATTCCAGGCTGCAGAAAATATACAGGACACTCGGCCCATCTGAACGGGTGTTTAATCGGGAGATGCAACCGCAATTTGGTTGTGACTGCCTCCCAGTCACATGATTTTTGGCCGCAATGGAGTTTGACCCTTGGCATATAAGAGAGCTCTCATAGGTTCTTTTGCGTAATGGACCTCTTTTTCCACTCATTACACAGTCATAGAAAAGATGTAAAGGGACAACAGTATCCAAGGATATGGATATCACATTATGGTGATGAAATCAGTGTTGTTTTACAGTATATTGACCTAAAACACTGTTTAAAAAAAAAAAAAGACTTGCAGAGCAGAAAAATTACAACATGGAATGATTAAAGGAAATTTAATTACAAGAAGGCTGTTATTCCCAGATCTAACTTGCTGGACTTGGTACATACTACTACACAAAGCCACAGTTGAGCTAATTATGTATATATACATATATATATATATATATATATATATATATATATATATATATATATATACACATAATTAGCTCGACTAATAATGAATATTATATGATGTTTGTGTATAGATTCCAACCACTGTATCGCTCAAAAGAAAATACATCTGATCATGTGTAGTTTCACACATTTTTATATGCCTGTTGTATACTTGTGGTTGTTCAATAAAGACTTTAAACTTTTAATAGTGTGCTGTGTACAATTTTAGATGGCTGCCAATATTATCACCATTGAGGGTGTTGGAGAGAATAGCACAGGCTCCAGTGTGGAAAAATTAAAGGGGTTGTCTCGCGAAATCAAGTGGGGTTATACACTTCTGTATGGTCATATTAATGCCCTTTGTAATGTACATCGTGCATTAAATATGAGCCATACAGAAGTTATTCACTTACCTGCTCCGTTGCTAGCGTCCCCCTTCGCCATGGTTCCGTCTAATTTCGGTGTCGTCTTGCTTTTTTAGACGCACTTGCGCAGATGGGTCTTCTCCCTCCGGCTCCGCTCGGCAGCATCAGCGTTTTGGCTCCGCCCCCTTGTACACGTCATTGCGTAGCTCCGCCCCATGACGTGTGCCGGTTCCAGCCTCCTGATTGGCTGGAATCGGCACGTGACGGGGGCGGAGCTACGTGATGACACGTACAAGGGGGCGGAGCCAAAACACCGATGCTGCCGAGCGGAGCCGAAGGGAGAAGACCCATCTGCGCAAGCGTGTCTAAAAAAGCAAGAAGACACCGAAATTAGACGGAACCATGGCGACGGGGACGCTAGCAACGGAGCAGGTAAGTGAATAACTTCTGTATGGCTCATATTTAATGCACGATGTATATTACAAAGTGCATTAATATGGCCATACAGAAGTGTATAACTCCACTTGATTTCGCGAGACAACCCCTTTAATAACTCCAGTGCCAGGAGAAACTGATTGAGTGATTGGCTGGGCCCTCACTACTGCAGAGATGGGGGGTGGACTGATCAGCTGTACTTAAGGGTGGGGCCACCTGCACTACTACATGGAGTGGGGGATAGGTTGACGAGATATAAGTGGGTTGGTACATGTCTCTTTCCTGAGAATGGGTGGTTTGACGAACCACGTACATGCTGTACTACTGTATATTATCAGGTGGCAATATTTTGCCAACATTACTTCTTTTTCCCAGCAGATCAATTTTTCTATTCATTTCAGATTTGAACAAAATGATAAAACATTTAGGGAGAAATACACAACCTAAAAGTCCAGCGCTGGATGCCATTACTGCAAATATCTCCACCACCACCATATATTTCCCTCTGGTGCTCAGATAAGCTGGGATCATGGAGATCCAGACACTGCAGAACATCAGCATGCTGAAGGTGATGTACTTGGCCTCATTAAAACTGTCAGGTAATGTCCTCACCGTGAAAGCCAGAACAAAGCTCACTGCTGCCAGGAGCCCCATATAACCCAACATGGAGTAAAAGCAGATATTTGATCCTTCATTACACTGAATGATGATCTTCCCAGGATAAGACTGAGTGTCCAGATCCTGGTATGGGGGAGAAATAGACAGCCAGATAACACAGATTACAACTTGAATAGATGAACACAACAGCACTATGGAATAGGGCAGCTTCACATTCAACCATTTTCTCCAGGGGCTTCCAGGCTTGGTGGACTTAAAAGCAACACAAACCATAGTAGTCTTGGCGAGAAGTGAAGAGACGGCTATTGAGAAAAAAATCCCAAAACTGGTTTCCCGTAATCTACAAGTTACGTCACTGGGACGACCAAGAAACAAGAAGACAGAGAGGAAGCTGAGGATGATGGAAACCAGGAGGAGATAACTCAGGCTCCGGTTATTAGCTTTAACAATAGGAGTGTCCCGGTAGAAGATAAATATTCCAAAGATGAAGCCAGTCACAAGACACCCGAAGACCGTGACACCGGAAAATACAGAAGCCATTGTGTCATTCTGGTAAGAGATGAATTCCAGGACTTTGGGCAGGCATTGGTCTCTCTTCTCATTTGGCCATTCATCACTTTGGCATTTAACACAGTCCTCAGCATCTGTAGAAATATTTCATAACACATTGAATATTATATTCATCCATCTTTTGGTATAAGCTTTACCAAGATGACTTATTTCCTGGGCAATGCCAAAAGTTATTTAAGCTGGTTTCATGGTTTTGTTGCATTTTTGAACCACAATTAAAAATATATCACAAAACTGCATGCCATAATTAAAAACTACATGCATTTGTAAGAAACTGCATACTCTATTAAAATGGCATGTGGATTCAAACAACACTGCATTCAGGTTTTTATGTGTTTTTTTTATTGTATATAAAGTGTGACATCATATACAGGAGATACCCAGGTTATACTAGCATGGTACATATTACCACATACAGGGAGCTGCATTAACCTATACCAGCTGTGCATATATAATTATATGTAGAAAATACCCAGGTTATACCATGGCGATCAGCGAGTGACGACGACAGCAGGACTGTGAAATCTGGAAGCCCCTAGCCACAGACTGGCACATGGGTGCTGGCTATGAATTCAGTTGTTCTATTGTAGTGGACCAGAGTTAGTGGAGCCTCTCCATAATATTATATGTCTGTCTTGTGTCATTGTCTTGTCAGTATCTTGTTTGCAGAGTGCATTAGATTTATGTATATTGAATATCTGCAGGACTGAAAGGGTTAATGTCGGGAATGTTCTGTCCTGTCTGGAAAATGAATCATTATGTATGTACCATTTATGTGCATGTGGTATGGATAGATATATGTGTTTGCTGGAGATTCAAGAGAGAGAGGAGATTCTGGATGTTCTGGAACTCAGATGCACAAGAGGAAGAGACAAGTTTGTCTGTGTATGAAGTCATGGAGGAAGCTGAGCAACCTCCTTATGCTCAGCATGGGCCCGTTCGACCCAGGAGTCCTCGATGCTTCTGATGAACACTGAGAAATAGATAAGCCACTCCATAGCGAGAGAGAGAGTGTGTTTGCCGGTAGAGAGATAATTGCTGGTAGATAAATCTTATCGATAACAGACTGTAGATTATGCAAATGCCCCAATAATCCTCCCAGGTAAGCCACTATGACTTGTTTTCTGTATAAAGACTGTTTATTTGGATCTACGTTCGGGAGATTCAGTAAATGGACAGAATCTACTTTTCCCGGTTCTTGTTCAGAAGTTACCCTGTGTGTGGACTACTTTATTACATCTGGGAGATCCGCCGCAGAGTACAGAATAGTGTCGCCATGAGTGTCAAATAGTCTACATGTAACCTCTGATTACTGCACAGCAAGAAGGAGTTGAAGCAGCTCTCTATAGGAAGAAAAAGAATTATGCAGACAGCCTCCACAATGAGGAGGATGGTGCAGCAAGGGATATAGCAAAAGAAAGAGAACCAATATCGAATATCAACTCTTTAGCTAAGGCGGCATTGGAATGCTTCATAAGAGAGATGATCTTAGCATTAAAAGGATCACTATCAAAAGGCTGCAATCTGGAATTTCCTATTTAGAGATAAAACTTTCATACAAGCTGGAAAAAATGCCAGAAGTGAATCTAGATCCACTAATTAGTGACCCACAAGAAGAACTGAGAAGTTTTACGAGGAAAAAACCTTCCGATTTTGAATTTATTTTGTACAAAATTATGATACTTCCCAGGACTCTCTACATCTTGCATACAATGATAGTCCCCATTCCCTTAAAGTTAATAAATATACTTAAGAAACAACTACAAACATTTATCTGGAATGATAAGCAACCAAGCGTAGCAGCATCAATATTATATGCCCCAAGTAAAAAAGAGGGGTTATAGGAGTACTAAAGATTTCAGCATATTCCAACACAAATTTAATTAACAGGAGGTGTACCATTACATGCAGTACTTTGACGTATGCTTGGGCACCAAAACATTTTTCTCCAGAAATTATGGCCTGCCTCCAAGTACTTAAACAATCTAAAGAATCCCTCCCAAGAAAAGAGGTCCCTCTACCAATTAAAAGTTTGGAAGCTATGATTACAACTTAAATTTGGGACCTGGAAAAAGAGAGGGATTAGATATATTAAGAATATAACATCTGTAAATAAAATGAAAAGCTTTGAAGACCCTAGAAAGGAATACAATATTCTAAGATTAGAATGAAAATTATTTACAATCTATGTATTGGAGGGAAGAAGAAGGAGGAAAAGAAATACAAAAAGCCCTATATATTATTTTGGGAAAGGGACCTTAAGTGAAAATTCACCACGCCCAACCCAATGGTCAAAAGCCTTCATAGAAGCCAAAAACAGACATGTCTTGTGCCAATCTGTTGGAAGTTCACTTTCAAGTGGTCACAGGATTATATTACTCCCTCAATAGACTGGTCAGACTTTTCCCAGAACTAGTGGGACTTGTTGGAGAGGTTGAGATGCACCTGGCTCCCTATTATGCATTTTCTGGGCATGCAAGAAGATTGCATCTTTATAGGAAGAAATGACCAGACTAATATATAGACTAATAGGGATAAAGGTTCCACCAAATCCCCAATAAACAGGATACTACTGGGAATCGATCAAATTCCAAGGGAAGCTAGAATTCTCATGGCTCACATCCTTCTGACTGTAAAATTATTGATAGCTAAAGGATGATATCACCCAATACACCTACCATGAGACAGGTCATGGAACTAATAAGTGAACACTGTTCATATGAAAAAGCCTTGGCAGTAATAGATTGCCAGCTTTAAAGGAAATATGGAAGAGCTAGATTAAAAACATGGCTAGCTGAGTGAAAAAGAAAAACAGGGATAACATAAAATAAAACACTATGCATTTTGCATGGAAAATAATAAGATACCATATGTGAGAAGTGGTTTGACTTTCCCCCTTCTTTCCCTTCTCACTCTATCTTCTACCTAATTCTCAACCACTCATTCCATTAGTATTTATTTAAAAAAAGGTATAGAAATAGAGAGGCGTCCTCTCTTTCAAAGGTACAAATTGAAGGTTTATTAGTAGGACATGTTGAAATATCAACCAAAATGTGACAAAACAAAAATTATAAGGTGTTTTAAGGAAAGTAGACTTTCCTGCAATGTTACTTTAAAAATGCTTTCAAATGTATGTTGTAACAATCTTTCAATAAAAAACAATGGAATTAAATATAAATTAACTTCATCAAATTGAACATTCAGACACTATTGGACAATATGGACAATGAACGCCCTGAGCGCAGAACCTCTATTGTATCAGGGGAGCTGAAGTGCTTTAACATCGATATAGCAGCACTTCAAGAAACCCAGAGAGCAGGAGAGGGAGAGCTGAAGGAATAAACAGGATGCTGCACCTCTTTTTGGGATGGCATGCCTGAACAAGAATTTAGAAATCTCTGGGTTGGCCTTGCAATTAAAAATAACCAGGGGAAGTATCTATCTGAAACACCCATCAGCATCAATGAACGACTCTTGACCCTCTGAATTAATCTTGCCCAAACCCAACAGGCAACTATCATAAGTGCCTATGCATCAACTGACGAAGACATCAAGTAAAAATGTCACTGTTAGCTGGACACCATCCTATCAGAGATACCCAAGAAGAACAAAGTTATCCTCCTCAGTAATTTTAATGCAAGAACTGGATGAAACTTCAAACTGTGGCCAGGGACTACAGGAAAAAAATGGAGTTAAAAACATCAACATGAATGGCATCCTACTACTTACCAAATGTGCAGAACATAACCTTGTTATCACTAACATGCTGCTCCACCATTAAAGAAAAATTTAAGACATTATGGAAGCACCCCTGGTCAAATCATTGGCGCCTCTTAGACTATCTAACTATACATGCTAGAGACTGCTGCAATGTACTTCTAACAAGAGCCATGACAGGGGCTGATGTTTGCTTGACAGACCACAGGTTAATTCGATCTACGATGGCCATCAAGATTGTCCTCAAATGTAGACTCTGAGGCAGAAAGATGTACAATGAACATCCAAGCATTTCAAGAGCCTTCTAAATGCACCATTCTCCAAACAATACTCAAAGATCATCTATTAGAGGTGAGCGAACACACTCGTCCGAGCTTGATGCTCGTTCGAGCATTAGGGTACTCGATATGCTCGTTACTCGAGACGAGCACCACGCGGTACTCGAGTCAATTAAATTTCCTTTCCCGCATGTTTAGCGCCATTTTCAAGCCAATAGACATGCAGGGAAGGCATTACAACTTCCTCCTGTGACGTTCCAGCACTATCCCACCCCCCTGCAGTGAGTGGCTGGCGAGATCAAGTGACCGCTGAGTATTTAAATCGGTCCCGCCCGCGGCTCTCCTCAGACACACACTGGGAGAGTAAAGGGAAAGTGCTGCTGCTGATATAGGGAAAGTGTTAGTGTAGGTTCCTGTCTTCAAGTCCTACATCTGACTGTGTGCATTACTATTGTGGCTGGCTGGGAGCAGTAGTGCACAATTTTATTTTTTTTTCATCTTGGGCTGTGCAGGCCATTACAGCTATAGCATTCTCAGTCTGCAGTCTATTATCCCACTAAACTCGCATCGCAAGGCTCTATGTTTTGTGGCTGTCCTGCGTTTTTTATATCACAGCGTTTTTGACACTGACTGCTGTGCCCTTCCCCTCCTCCTTGCCTGAGAGGAAAAAATCACAGCGCAATCGCAACGCAGTCGCGCATGCGATTCTGCGATGTGCGGTGCACTTTTACGGCACCCATTGACTTGCATGGGCGAGGGAAAAATCGGACATCGCACTAATATAGGGCAGTCGCAATCGGAAAAAAATGGCGCCCGCGCTGCGAAAGAAAATCGCAAATGTGCATAGCCACATTACAACTCATTTGTTTCAAACTAGAATGTTTTTAGCGCTCTATTGCAGCGCTAAAATATTGCAAATCGCTAACGCAAGTGGGTGGTAGCCTCTAGTGTAGGATCCTGTTTTCAAGAACCCCAACGGTCCATCTTAGGGCTATATCTGACCGTGTGCATTTTACTTGGTGGCTGCTGGGAGTTGTAGTGCGTCCATTTTTGTATTACGCAGCTAGGCCTGTTTACAGCCTTCCGAATTATTTATTTCTGTCTGGAGTGTGCAGTAAAATACCGCTCTCACCGTGAAAGTGCACACAAATAATTCCTAGCCTGCTGGAAACATACTTATTTATACCATTCTCTGTCTGCAGTGAATTAGACAGCGGTCTCACCGCTAAACAGTACTGTAATATTACCGGGGCCACTGCAAAGTATTTTCGCTCAGCCGCTGTGCAGAGCATCTCACAATACCCTTTCCTTGGTGGGGTTGAGATCGCCGCAGTTACCAGCACTATCCACTGGCTTTAGAGTCTTCTCCCACTCCACACAGCCTCTATAATCTACAAGTTTCTGCAAGCAGTAAATTACCCCTAGGTATCAGCGCAAGACAGCGGGTAACTTTTTTCTAGTCACAGCATAGAGTCTCAGCTATCTACAAGTCTTGAATTAAGGCCCAGTTGTCAGTGCTGTATAGTTGGGTAATTTATTTGGCCCCTGCTCTATTCGTAATCAGCCATGATGAAGAGTAGGGGTGAGCGTCGAGGGCATGGACGTGGATGCGGACGTCCAAGTGAGGGTGTGGGCATAGACCGAGTTCCTGGTCCAGGTGAATCACAGCCGACTGCTGCAGGATTAGGAGAGAGGCAAGTTTCTGGGGTCCCCAGCTTTATATCACAATTTATGGGTCCACGTGGTAGACCTTTATTACAAACAGAGCAGTGCGAGCAGGTCCTGTCATGGATGGCAGAAAATGCATCCAGCAATGTATCGACCACCCAGTCTTCTACGCAGTCCACTACTCCCAGCTTAGGGACTGCAACTCTGAATCCTCTGGCTGCTGCTCCCCCTTCCTTCCAGTCTCCTCACTCCATGAAAATGACATTCTGATGAGCAGGCAGACTCCCAGGAACTGTTCTCGGGTCCCTGCCATGGGTGGGAAAAACAGGTTCCTCTCTCACCTGAGGAGTTTGTCATGACCAATGCCCAATCTTTGTAAAGTTCCCGGAGTCCGAGTGATGAGCCTGGGGACTTCCAGCAACTGTCTCAAGAGCTTTCAGTGGGTGAGGAGGATGATGATGATGAGACACAGTTGTCTATCAGTGAGGTAGTAGCAAGGGCATTAAGTTCGAGGGAGGAGCGCACAGAGGATTCAGAGGAAGAGCAACTGGACGATGAGGTGACTGACCCCACCTGGTTTGCTAAGCCTACTGAGGACAGGGCTTCAGAGGGGGGGGGGCAAGTGCAGCAGCAGGACAGCTTGGAAGAGGCAGTGGAGTAGCCAGGGGTAGAGGCAGGACTAGGCAGGACTAGAGCAAAGAATCCCCAAACTGTTTCCCAAAGCACCCCCTCGCGCCAAGCCTCCGTGCAGAGAGCTAGGTGTTCAAAGGTGTGGATGTTTTTCAGTGAGAGTGCGGACGACCGCCGAACAGTGGTGTGCAACCTGTGTCGCACCAAGATCAGCCAGGGAGCCACCACTACCAGCCTCACCACCACCAGCATGCACAGGCATATGATGGCCAAGCACCCCACAAGGTGGGACGAAGGCCATTCACCACCTCCGGGTCACACCACTGCCTCTTCCTCTGTGCCCCAACCTGCCACTCAGATCCAACCCCCCTCTCAGGACCAAGGCACGAGCGCCTCCACTGTCCTCCACTCCATCCAGCAATGTCTCTCAGCGCAGCGTTCAGCTGTCGCTAGCACAATTGTTAGAGAGAAAGCGCAAATACACCGCCACGCACCCGCATGCACAAGCTTTAAATGTGCACATTGGCAAATTAATCAGCCTGGAGATGCTGTCATACAGGCTTGTGGAAACGGAGGCTTTCAAAAACATGATGGCGGCGGCGGTCCCGCGCTAATCGGTCCCCACTCGCCACTACTTTTCCCAGTGTGCCGTCCCAGCAATACACCAGCACGTCTCCCGCAACATCAATCGTGCCCTCACCAACGCGGTTACAAGGAAGGTCCACTTAACCATGGACACGTGGACAAGTACTGGCGGGCAGGGCCACTATATCTCCCTGACGGCACATTGAGTGAATTTGGTGGAGGCTGGGACCGAGTTAGAGCCTGGGACCGCTCACATTCTACCCAAACCCAGAATAGCGGATCCTTCCTCGGTGCTGGTATCTGTGACGGTTTATGCCACCTCCTCTAAACCTTCCTCCTCCTCCTATGCAACCTTTACCTCTCAATAAAGAAATGTGAGCAGCACGTCGCCAGCGATCGGTATGGCGCGGCACGGAAACACAGCGGTGGGCAAGCATCAGCAGGCGATGCTGAAACTAATCAGCTTAGGTGACAAGAGGCACATGGCCCCCGAACTGTTGCAGGGTCTGACAGAGCAGACCGACCTCTGGCTTTTGCCGCTGAGCCTCCAACCGGGCATGGTTGTGTGTGACAACGGCCGTAACCTGGTAGCGGCTCTGCAGCTCGGCAGCCTCACACAAGTGCCATGCCTGGCACATGTCTTCAATCTGGTGGTTCAGCGTTTTTTTAGAAACTACCCTCACTTGTCAGACTTGCTCGACAGGGTGGGCCGCATCTGCGCACATTTCCGCAAGTCCATCATGGACGCTGCCACTCTGAGGACCCTGCAACATCGGTTTAATTTGCCAGAGCACCGACTGCTGTGCGACGTGCCCACATGGTGGAATTCTACGCTGCACATGTTGGCCAGGCTGTACGAGCAGCTTAGAGCAATAGTGGAATAGCAACTCCAACATGGGCAGCGTAGTGGTAGTCAGCCTCCTCAATTTTTACTGAGGAGTAGGCCTGGATGGGAGATATCTGCCAGGTCCTCGGAAACTTTGCGGAGTCTACCCAGATGGTGAGAGGCGATGCTGCAATCATTAGAGTTACCATCCCGCTGCTATGCCTGCTGAGAAGTTCGCTGCAAAGCATAAAGGCCGATGCTTTGCAGTTGGAACAGGAGATGGGGGATGAAAGTATGTCACTTGATAGCCAGACCATCCTCATGTTTATATCTCAGCGCTTTTTGGAGGAGGAGGAGGGGGAGGAGCAGAAGGAGGAGGGGGAAAAGACAGCTGGGCACACTACAGAGGATACCCATGCTACTTGCCTCTCATCTATTCAGCGTGTATGGGCTGTGGAGGAGGAGGAGGAGGAAGAGTATCCTGAAAGTCATCTTCCTAGTGAGGACAGCCATGTCTTGCATAGTGGTACCCTGGCACACATGGCTGACTTCATGTTTGGCTTCCTTTCTCGTGACTTTCGCGTTAGACGCACTATGGTCAACGTGGATTACTGGGCGTATAATGAGAACCTTTCCACTCTCATTCCCAAAGAGGAAAAGGGTACAAGAGTGATGCAATACCACAGGACCCTGGTGGAAAAAGTGATGCTAAAGTTCCCATCTGACAGCGCTAGTGGCAGAAGATGCAGTTCTGAGGGCCAACTAGTAGGGGAGGCGCGGGGATCAGGTAGCATGTCCAGCGCAGGCCACAGAACACTCTCCAAGGCCTTTGCCAGCTTTATGGCTCCCCAGCAAGACTGTCACCAATCCCCAGTCAAGGCTGAGTCGGAGGGAGTACTGTAAAAAGATGGTGAGGGAGTACGCAGCCGATCGTACCACCGTCCTCCGTGATGCCTCTGCTCCATACAACTATTGCGTTTCAAAGCTGGACATGTGGCCAAACGTGCGTTGTATGCCCTGAAGGTGCTGGCCTGCCCTGCCGCTAGTGTCTTGTCAGAGAGGGTGTTTAGTGCAGCTGGGGGAATCATCACGGATAAGAGTACCCACCTGTCGACTGACAGCACCGACAAGCTTACACTCATAAAGATGAACAAATGCTGGATTTCCACAGACTTCTCTTCTTTACCAGTGGAAAGCAGCTGATCATAAAGATTCTTTTTGCTGCAACTGGAGAAAAATGCATCCTCTATCACCCCAAAAAAGGGGAGAAGTAGCTTGGTCTATCCCTCTCGGATATTACTCCTCCTCTTCCTCCTCAAACAGCATGTCATCACGCTGAAGTGCCATTTTTCTGCATGCCAAAAGGCTCTTTTAAAACCCTTTTTTTTAGAGGGCTGCCCCCAAGCTGTGTTACAATTGAAGCAACAACAAGCAGTATCTATACTCTTGCTGCAGAAAGGTCTGAAGGGTTTGACTATACTCTTGCTACAGAAATGTTTGAGGGGTTCACCTATACTCTTGCTACAGAAATGTGTTTCAGGGGTCCGCTTATACTCTGGCTACAGAAATGTTTCATGGATCCACCTCTACACTTGCTGCAGAAAGGTTTGAGGGGCTTGCCTCTACTCTTGCTACAGAATTGTGTCAGGCGTCCGCCTATACACTTGGGTTAGCCTATACTCTTGCTAAAGAGACGCTTTTCTGGTGTCCGCCTATACTCTTGCTACAGAAATATTTCAGGGGTCCACTTATACACTTGCCACTGAAAGGTTTGAGGGGTTAGCCTATACTCTTGCTAAAAAAATGTTTGAAGGGTTCACCTATGCACTTGCTGCAGAAAGATTTGAGCCTATAGCCTTGTTACAGAAATGTTTTTCAAGTGTCTGCCTATACTCTTGGTTCAGAAATGTTTCAGGGGTCCACCTATACACCTGCTACTGAAAGGTTTGAGAGGTTCGCCAATACTCTTGCTACATAAATGTTTTTCAGGGGTCCGCCTATACTGTTGCTACAAAAATGTTGGAGGGGTCTGCCTATACATTTGCTACTGAAAGGTTTGAGGGGTTCACCTATACTCTTGCTACAGAAATGTTTCAGGGTTCCACCTATACTCTTGCTACAGAAATATTTCAAGGCTCCGCCTATACACTTGCTGCAGAGAGGTCTGAGGGGTTTGCCTATATTTTTGCTACAGAAATGTTTCAGGGGTCCGCCTATACACTTGCTGCAGAAAGGTCTGCGCGGTTTGCCTATACTCTTGCTACATATATGTTTTTTAGGGGTCTGCTTATAACCTGGCTACAGAAATGTTTAAGGGGTTCACTTATACTCTTGCTACAGAAATGTTTGAAGCGTTCAATTATGCACTTGCTACAGAAAGGTTTGAGGGGTTCACCAATACTCTTGCTACAGAAATATTTTATGGTTCTGCCTATACACTTGCTGCAGAACGGTCTGGGGGCTTGCCTTTACTCTTGCTACTGAAATGTTTCAGGGGTCTGCCTATATTCTTGCTACAGAAATATTTCAGGGGTCCTCCTATACACTGGCTACTGAAAAGTTTGAGGAGTTCGCCTATACTCATGATACAGAAAAGTTTCAGGGGTCCGCCTATACTCTAGCTATAGAAATATTTCAGGGGTCCGCCTATACACTTGCTGCAGAAAGGTTTGGGGGGTTCGCCTATATTCTTGCTACAAAATTTTTTTTAGGGGTCCGGCTATACAGTAGCTACGGTAATGTTTGAGGGGTTCGCCTATACTCTTGCTACAGAAATGTTTCAGGGGTTTACCTATACTCTTGCTACAGAAATGTTTCAGGGGTTTACCTATTCACTTGCTGCAGAAATTCTTAAGGGGTCCGCCTATAAACTTGCTATGGAAATGTTTGAGGGGTTCGCCTATACTCTTGCTGCATATATGTTTTTATGGGGTCCGTCTGTACTCTTGCTACAGAAATGTTTCAGGAGTCCGCCTATACTCTTGCTACTAAAAGGTTTGAGGGGTCCGCCTATACTCTTGCTACAGAAATGTTTCAGTGGTCCACTTATACTCTTGGTACAGAAATGTTTCAGGGGTCCGCCTATACATTTGCTGCAGAAAGGTCTGAGGGGTTTTTTTTTTTTTTTTAAAACAAATTTTATTGAGTTTTCCATGAACAATATAGTCAAACATCACACATCATATGTCAACCTTTTACATAACCACTCAAGTCAGCGTCCGATATCTATATCTCAAGTACGCGGTTCTAAGAATATGGTTAAGTTTCACTTGGCTCCAGTGGCGCCTCTGAATGCCGATGCGTTGCGACAGAGACAACTCCACATCTTCATGAGTGAATAAAACATAGCAATCTCAAATGTAAAGACATTAAAGAGGTATGGGGGGAGTATGGGGGGGGGGGAAAGGGGGGGGGGGAAAGATCGGGAAAAGGGGTAGGGGGTCTTGAGAAACAGATATAACAGGCTATTTTGGACTATGGTTACCTGACTATCTTTCCGGTAAAGTAGCTCCTTTTCCAGGGAGCTTTCTTTAAGATGTGTATTCCGCTGGTCGCATCGCCACTATATTGCCAGTGTATCGAGCCATGGTTGTCCTTCATCCGTCCGGGCCAAACCCTCCAATGTTGGAGGGCTAGGTAGGTGTGGGTAGGTTGTGATGTTCGGGTGGGGTCACAATTGCCACTTCTCCCATCGGCCAAAGAAAGGGTAGAATTTAATTTGTATTTATTTGCCTCCAGGGGTGCCAGGTGGTTATGAATTGCTCATGCGTTCCCTTATTCCAACTGTGTAGTTCCTCCATGTTGTATATGGAGTCTACTCTTAACTTCCAGGCCGCCAGCGTAGGAGGTTCTTTTTGTAGCCATAGTAAAAAGGCTAGTAGTCTATCCCTCAGGGGGTGGAAATTTGCTGAGGGTCTCCAAAGAAATAGAGCTTCCGGTGTGATCTGAAAATTGGGTTTTAGGCGATGTAACTCCCCTTCCAGCCCCCTCCAGAACCTGGACAGCTTCCTACATTCCCACCAGATATGGGCGTAAGAGCCCGTTTCCACGTTGCACCTCCAACATTTGTCATGGTCCGCTAATTTATGTGTGAAAAGCCACTGTGGCGTTCTATACCAGCGGACCAAGATTTTATAATGGCTTTCCTGGAGCAGAATGCAGGGTGAAAGGCCAAAGGCAGTTTGTAGAATTGACTTAATATCTGATGTGGTGAGAGAGATTTTGAGTTCTCTCTCCCAAGAGGACAAGAAGGCCGGCTTGTAAGATTTCTCTGGGTTGAGAATCTTGTTGCGAATTATAGATATAGATTTGTGCCTGGACTGTTCGCTGACCAGAATTTTCTCAAATGGAGTTTCTGGTCTAGTGGATTTGAATGTTTTCTGGAGCTCCTTGAAAGCCTGGAGTATGTGCGCCTTTTGTAGGAAAGAAAGAGAGAGCTGTGGCGCTAGGGTGTCTAAGATCTCATTGGGTTGTTTGTGGGCAATAACTTGCCATTCTTTTACTCTCAGGGGGGTAAATTTCCTCCAGAGGGCTCTAACATCCCTATCGGTCGATCTGCCTAGATGTTTGCTTATAATGCTTAATGGCGCTACAGGGGAAATATCTGGCGCTAGAATCTGCCTGAGTTTGTCCCAGGTCTCGCAAGGGCCACGTAGTAATGGGTTAAAATTTTTAGCTCTGTAAACTTTTTTAGCAGGATACCAAAGGTCCTCGAGCAAGGTGTCTTCCTCGTTTCCCCTGGCCAAAGATTGAAGTAGACTATCTCCAGATGGGGAGGTAAGGTCTATCCAATATCTGATTTGAACTGCTTGATAAAAGTCGTGGACGCATGGCAAGCCAATCCCTCCCTCGGTTTTCCTTTTGGTCATTAAGCTGAAGGCTAGCCTCGGTCTTTTCCGTCTCCATGTATACCCTGTAAAGGCTGCGCGTAGAGCTTTAAAGAAGGACTGTGGGAGATGGATAGGTAGCATTCTCAATTTATAGAGTATTTGCGGTAAGACGTACGTTTTTAGGATGTTTTTCCTGCCAAACCATGAAGCAAGCGGTATGTCATATTTCTGTAGAAGTAATTTGATTTGGGATAGCAGGGGTATAAAATTGGCACTGAATAGGTCTTCTGTTTTTTTGGTGATTTTTATGCCAAGATAATCTATTGAAGTGTCCGACCATTCGAAGGGTGAGCTGGACCTGATACGGTGACTACGCTCCAGTGGGATGGAGATGTTTAGGATAGTGGACTTCGAGTAGTTTATCTTAAAGTTTGATATGTTTCCAAAATAGTTCAGGAGGGTAATCAGGTTGGGAATTCCCTTTTCTGGTTCGGAAATAACGAACATAATATCGTCCGCAAAAGCGGCCGTATTTAGATTAGTTGAACCAACTCTCAGTCCACTGATCCCTGAGTCCGCTCTAATATTCCTCAGTAGAGGTTCCAGCGAAAGGATGAAAAGGGTCGGGGAGAGCGGGCAGCCCTGACGAGTGCCGTTCCTGATGTCAAATGGCGGCGAGAGTAAGTTATTGACTTTCAACCTTGCGTATGGTTCCTTATATAAGGAAAAAATAGCAGCAAGGAAGGAAGGTGGGAAATTAAAAGAGATCAACACTCTCTCCATGTAGGTCCAGCTCACCCTATCGAACGCCTTCTCAGCGTCTGTCCCCACAAAAGCCAACTCTATATTATGTGTTTGAGCATATCTGATAGCGTGGAGCAATCTGTAGCAATTATCCCTGCCCTCCCTATTCTTAACGAAGCCCGCTTGTTCTTTATCTATCAGAGAGGGGATAAGGTTTTCAATTCTTTTGGCTAATAGTTTTGCCCAAAATTTGACGTCCACATTGATAAGGGAGATGGGCCTGTAACTGCCACAGAGCTCCGGGTTTTTGTTCTCCTTGTGGATGAGCGCTATATGAGCCTCCTGTGCTTGTTTGGGTAATGGCTTGCCCGACATGAGGGCATTCATTAGGTCTTTTAGTCTAGGGGCCAGTGTCTCCTTAAAGGTCCTGTAATATTGGACTGGATAGCCGTCAGGGCCAGGGCTCTTACCCGTGGGGCTGTTTTTTATTAGATCCTCTACTTCTTGCAGGGTAATGGGAAGTGCTAAGGCTTGAGCCTCTGAGTCCTTTATCTTGGGGAGGTCTACTGATCTTAGAAAGTGGTCAATTTGCTCTTTGTTACAGATGGGGTTTATATTAGGATTCGAGTCATTCAGGTTGTAAAGCTCTGTATAAAATCTTTGAAAGGCCTCTGCTATTTCTTTTGATGACGATTTAAGTGTCCCTGTGTGGTCTTTAATGGCTGAGATATGATTTTTAGTTCTGGCCTTCTTGATCATGGATGAGAGTAGTTTGCTCCCTTTGTTGCCATGTGCATAGAACTTGTATTTAAGGTACAAGTGCTTTTTGTTGTATTTGGAGTCTAGCCTGGATTTGAGCTCTCGTCTCAACTCAGTTAATTCTTCTAAGCTGCTTGTGGCTAGGGATAGTTTGGAGTGGCGCTCTGCTTTTGCGATTTTGAATAAAAGGTTATCTATCTCAAGCTGTTGTTGCTTTTTATTTTTGGAACCTAGGGAAATGAACAGGCCCCTCATGTACGCCTTGTGTGCCTCCCATACGACCGGAAAATCGAGGTCGCCGGTGTCATTTATTTGGAAAAATTCCTCCAGCATACACGAGAGGCGGTCCGTCTCCGGCCCGGAGTCTAGCAGGGAAGGATTAAGTCTCCAGATCCATTCCTTGTGCCCCTCTGTGGTTAGGCTAAGGTCAATATGTATTGGGGCATGATCTGAGATGGTTATAGGTTCTATTTTAGCCCCCTTTACCCTTGTCAGGATATCATGCGAGACAAACAAGTGGTCCAGCCTCTGAAAGGATGTATGGACCTGAGAAAAGAAGGTGAAGTCTTTTGTCGAGGGATTGAGTATTCGCCATGCGTCCACGACCCCCATCTCTTGGAGTGTTTTAATAAGCCTACTGACCTGTCTTTGAGCGATCCACGACCTGCCTTTTGACGAGTCTAGTGTAGGGTTAAGGAAAACATTAAAGTCTCCTCCTAGCACAATTGGTCCCTCTGCAAATTCTTTCAGAGTGTTTAATTGCTCGACCAGCCAGCCTACTTGATTTGAATTGGGGGCATACAAATTCGCTATCGTTAGCTTTTTGTTTTCGATGGACCCTTTTAGGTATAAAACCCTTCCCATTTCATCTGAATATTTGGCCTTCAGGGAGAATGTGACGGACCTGTGGAACATAATAGATACACCCTTTGAAGCGGAGGTGGGATGTGTGCTATGGAAGCACTGGGGAAAGAGTCCCCCTGGGAGATGATAGCTATTGTCCGCTTTAAAGTGTGTCTCTTGAAGTAAGAGTATTTTTGTGCTGAATTTTCTGATCATGTGTGAGACACTGTACCTTTTCTGAGGAGTATTCAGGCCCCGGACGTTGAAGGACGTGACTCTCCATGGCTTCGCGACCCTTGGAATGTCCATTATAGCTCTTAACCAGCCGATGTAACCTTACGACCAAAAGGAAAGGAGTATATATTAGACAGTCAAGTTACCTCACTATACACGTGGGTGTTATCAAGGACGGTACTGTCACCGCCGGCTATTCCGCCCTTTCAGGGGTTGTTGTCTGTGGTGGTTTGTTACCTGCTATCTGTTATGTGGTAGGGGAGGGGGGAGGAGAGGACCAGGAGAGAAGGGGTATGGAAAGAAAGGTGTAAACAAGGTTAATAACAATCTCAATGAAAAATATCTTCAGTAGTGCTTAAATGTTGCGGGTTTACGGGGTGGCTCCCCAAAACTCTGGAGCACAGCCGTAAAAGTGGGGTGAGCGAGAAAAAAGAAGTAAAAGACAATTTTGAAAAAAATTAACTAAAGGTGTTAACTATTGCCTGATCGGGGGAGGCACAGATTAGGCACCTGCAATTGGGTAGAAAAATGGGAAGGGGGGAGAGTCCCGCTTTAGAAGGTTAGAGACAGAAAAAGACCGGCTTTGTCGTGAAGATCCATAGATCCGCCGGTAGAGTCCAGCATGTGGAAGCCCTCAGTTCTTTCGGAAAAAAGTTCTCCTGATAAGTCGAGGGGAAAGTGTCGTTCGTATGGACTCGGTTATGCTGTTCAGCTCCTTTTAGTACAGAGGACGATCGTCCGAGAAATTCAGGTTTCGCCCGATGCATTCTCCTCTCTCTGCTTCCTTCGCTGTTTGCCACGGGGAGACTTTGAGGATGTAACCGTACGCCAGGCCTCCTGTGTAGGTAGGTTAGGGAGAGTTGGGAATTCCGGCAGGGGAAGCCAGTTGGGGAGGTCTATGGGTTCCAGACCCAAGTGGTGCCAGCACTCCTGGAGGTCCTCTGGGGAGCGTATATTAAGTCTCTTGCCTTTGTGGGTCACTCCCAATCCAAAAGGAAACAGCCAAGCGTATTTAATATTCTTGGATTTCAGGGCCTCCAGCAGGGGGCGCAACAGTCTGCGCTTGGCTAGGGTGGTTGGCGAGAGATCTTGAAATATTTGAATATCTGTGCCCTCATATTGGAGGCTTCTAGTGCTGCGTGCCGCATTTAAAACTGCTACCGCATCAGGGAAGGACAGGAGTTTGCACAATATGTCCCTTGGGGGGTCCGCCGGGGCTGGCAGGGGTCTCAGAGCTCTGTGCACCCTCTCTATTGAGATCTTTGATGCTCTGTCCTCACCTAGCAGTCCTGTGAATATCTCCACTGTGACTTTGTGCAGTGTCTCATTAGCCCAGGACTCCGGCAGCCCCTTTATACGCACATTATTACGGCGGCTCCTATTTTCCAAATCCTCCTGCATGAGGAGCGCCCTGTTTAAGTGTGTATGTTGCTCTTTAACTGCCGCTGCCAGATCTCCTGTGTGGTTCGCAATGCTGGCAGTGGAGCCCTCCAGATCCTCCACCCTCCTCCCCATACTCCTTACTTCCTCCTTAATGGCTGTTAACTCTGCTAGCAAGGGCCCCATGGATGTTGCCAGGAGTTCTCTCATGAAACCTTTTGATGGTGGTTCGTCCTCTTCTCCCTCGGAGGAGCTCTCTCCCTCCCGCGCCGAGCCCAGCGCCGCTGCAGCCGCCGGCGCCATCTTGCCTGCAGCATGAGGAGAACGGGCACTTCTCTCCTTGAGGAACCGCTGCATGTCGGACTGGCCCCGAGCGAGGCGGGGGGTCCCTGCGTGATCCCCAGTCTTTTCCTTGCTGAGCTTGCCCATTTTCTGTGCAGATAGCGGCTGTTAGGTGCCTATATGTGTGCCGTGGAGATGGAGCACAAACTCTATGCGGCCATCTTACTCCGCGGTCAGGCCACGCCCCCAGGTCTGAGGGGTTTGCCTATACTCTTGCTACAGAAATTTTTTAGAGGTCCGTTTATACCATAGCTACGGTAATGTTTGAGGGGTTAATCTATACTCTTGCTAAAGAAATGTTTTTTAGGGGTTTGCCTGTACTCTTGCTAAAGAAATGTTTCAGGGGTCCACCTATATTCTTGCTACATAAATATTTTAGGTGTATAGGGGATTGCCTATACATTTTCTACTGAAAGGTTTGAGCGGTTCGACTATACTTTTGCAACAGAAATGTTTTTCAGCGGGTCACCTATACTTTTGCTACTGAAGTGTTTGAAGTGTTCAACTATGTATGTACTGCAGAAAGGTCTGAGGGGTTCGCCTATACTCTTGCTACAGAAACGTTTCAGGGGTCCGCCTATACACTTGCTACAGAAAGTTTTGAGGTGCTCGCCTATACTTTTGCTACAGAAATGTTTAAGGGGTCCACCTATACACTTGCTACAGAAAGGTTTGAGGTGTTCGCTTATACTCTTGCTACAGAAATGTTTGAAGTGTTCACCTATATACTTGCTGCAGAAAGGTTTGAGGGGTTTGCCTATACTCTTGCTACAGAAATGCTTCAGAGGTCCACTTATACTCTTGTTGCAGAAAGGTCTGAGGGGTTCGCCTATGCTCTTGCTACAGAAATGTTTCAGTGGTCCGCCTATACACTTGCCTTAGAAAGGTTTGAGGGGTTTGCCAATACTTTTGCTACAGAAAGGTTCTTCAGGAATTCGCCTATACTCTTGGTACAGAAATGTTTTAGTGGTCTACTCATACACTTGCTACAGAAAGGTTTGAGGGGTTCGCCTATACTCTTGCTACAGAAATGTTTCAGGGGTCCACCTATACACTTGCTACTGAAAGTTTTGAGGGGTTCGCCTATAATCTTGCTACAGAAATGTTTGTAGTTTTCACCTATATACTTGCTGCAGAAAGGTCTGAGGGGTCCGCCTATACACTTGCTGCATAAAGGTTTGAGGGGTTCACCTATACTCTTGCTACAGAAATGTTTGAGGGGTCTGCCTATATTTTTTCTACAGAAATGTTTTTCAGGGGTTCACCTATACTCTTGCCACAGAAGTGCTTCAGGTGTCCGCCTATACACTTGCTGCACAAAGGTCTGAGGGGATTGCCTATACACTTGTTGCAGAAAGGTTTGAGGGATTTGCCTATACTCTTGCTACAGAAGTGTTTCAGGTGTCCGCCTATACACTTGCTACAGAGATGTTTTTTAGGGGTCCCCCTATACGCTTTTTACAGAAATGTTTCAGGGGTCTGCCTATACACTTACTACAGAAAGGTTTGAGAGCTTCGCCTGTACTCTTGCTAAAGAAATGTTTTTCAGGCGTCCACCTATAGTCTTGCTTCAGGAATGTTTCAGGATTCCACCTATACTCTTGCTAAAAAAAATGTCTGTGGTCCGCCTATACAGTTGCTGCAGAAAGGTCTAAGGAGTTTGCCTATACTCTTGTAGTAGAAATGTTTCAGGGGTCCACCTCTACTCTTGCTACACAAATGTTTCAGGGGTCCACCTCTACTCTTGCTACACAAATGTTTCCGGGGTCCGACTATACACTTGCTACAGAAAGGTTTGAGGGGTTTTCCTATACCTTTGCTACAGAAATGTTTAAGGGGTTCGCCTATACATTTGCTATTGAAAGGTTTGAGGGGTCTGCCTATACTCTTGCCACAGAAATATTTCAGGTGCCCACCTATACTCTTGCTACTGAAACGTTTGAGGGTTTCACCTATACTCTTGCTACAGAAATGTTTGAAGTATTTACCTATATACTTGCTTCAGAAAGGTCTGATGGGTTCGCCTATACTCTTGCTACAGAAACGTCTCATGGGTCCGCCTATACACCTGCTACGGAAAGGTTTGAGGGGTTCGCCAATACACCGGCTATTGAAAGGTTTGAGGGGTTCGCCTATACTTTTGCTGCAGAAATGTTTTTTCAGGGGTCCGCCTATACACTTGCTACACAAATGTTTGAGGGGTCCGCCTTTATACTTGCTACTAAAAAGTTTGAGGGGTTCACCTATACTCTTGCTAAAAAAATGTTTTTCAGGGGTTCGCCTGTACTCTTGCTAAAGAAATGTTTTAGGGGTCCACCTATATTCTTGCTACATAAATATTTTAGGTGTATAGGGGATTGCCTATACATTTGCTACTGAAAGGTTTGAGGGGTTCGACTATACTTTTGCAACAGAAATGTTTTTCAGGGGGTCACCTATACTTTTGCTACTGAAGCGTTTGAAGTGTTCACCTATATATGTACTGCAGAAAGGTCTGAGGGGTTCACCTATACTCTTGCTACAGAAATGTTTCAGGGGTCCGCCTATACACTTGCTGCAGAACTGCTGAGGAGATGGCCTATACACTTGCTACTGAAAGGTTTGAGGGGTCCGCCTATACTCTTGCTACAGAAAAGTTTCAGGGGTTCGCTTATACTCTTGCTACAGAAATGTTTGAGGGCTCCGCCTATACACTTGCTACTGAAAGGTTTGAGGGATTCGCCTATAGTCTTGCTACAGAAATGTTTTAGAGGTCCGCCGACACTCTTGCTACAGAAATGTTTCAGGCGTCTGCCTATACACTTGCTACAGAAAGGTTTGATGGGTTCACCTATACTCTTGCTACAGAAATGTTTTTCAGGTGTACGCCTGTACTCCTGCTACGCGAATGTTTCAGGGGGCTACTTATACACTTGCTGCAAAATGGTCTGGGAGTTTTGCCTATACTCTTGCTACAGAAATGTTTTAGGGGTCTGAGGCAATTGCCTATAGACTTGCTACTGAAAGATTTGAGGGGTCCGCCTATACACTTCCTACTGAAAGCTTTGAGGGGTTCGCCTATGCCCTCTCGTGTTATAAATTACCACATTATCCAAGATACTGGATTGGAGCATTCCCAGGAAGCGCAAGTTATTTAATGAGACTTTCACAGGGTCACTGTATACCTGTGGTGGCTGCCTTTGCGACACCTCCTGCTTCAAACCAATCTTTGGTGTTAGTCTACACTACTGCATTGTGGAGATGTGTAGAATTACTGACAACTCAGCTCCCTTTATGCCCACGTTTGCGGCTCCTGACAATTTTGTGACAAAGGTGGCACAGGATGTGAATTATGATCATACGCCAATTTCTCATCAATTCTCATCAGCATTGTAGGCTATCTGCCACACTTTCAAAGAGTGTCACTGGCAGGCGCTGCCAACCCCCTGCAGTATGTGTTTCTGATTCATCCTCATCCAAGGCGCGGAAGGCATAAGGTCAGCTGATGCGGGGGGGGGGGGGGGAGGGGATGGACAGCAATGCCAGTATGTAACCCAGGAGAAGAAGCAGTG
The DNA here is from genome assembly GCF_035609145.1 of Eleutherodactylus coqui. Classification (NCBI taxonomy): domain Eukaryota; kingdom Metazoa; phylum Chordata; class Amphibia; order Anura; family Eleutherodactylidae; genus Eleutherodactylus; species Eleutherodactylus coqui. Next base: position 28,977,464 of record NC_089843.1, on the reverse strand, counting down.
GTGTCACCCACAGGCGGTGATTGGCCTTGGTCGCACCTAGTATAGTGCTTAGCTAAGATGTTCCAGCGCGTGTGCCTTGCTGATAAGGATTTGGACCCAGTAAATTGTTTGGGGGGTGACCACCAGGCTCTTGCCCACTATTTGGCTTAATAGTGCGACCTGGGAGCCTCAGATGCATCAATGCATGCTGCCCCTGCTGTTCCCTATCCATTTCTGTGGAGTTTCCATCACTTTCTGATGTTTTCAGGCGATTCACGCAACCTCCCCTATGCGGAGGTTGCTTGAGTCTTCCATTGACTTCAATGGGGTTCATTACTCGAAATGAGCTCTCGAGCATTACGAAAAGTTCTGTTCGAGTAACGAACGCCCGAGCATTTTGGTGCTTGCTCATCTCTACTCAAAAGTATTAATGAATTGAAAAACATTTACAGGATGAAATGACCCAAATGTTCTAACTCAGTGATGTTTGCAAATCTTATTTGCAGCTCCTGGACATGTTTAGTGATGATAGCTGCTAAAGGAGGATCTGTATTTTATTAACCATTAAGTGACCAAGCCTATTTGCGCCTTAAGTCCAGTCCAAATTTTGGAAATCTGACGTGTCAATTTAACAATTTAGCAAAGGTTTTGCATACCCAAGTAATTCTGACAGTTTTTCCACCACATATTGTACTTTATTTAGGTGGTACCAACAGACTGATAAAATTTGTGCATGGAAGGCTGAATCAACCTTGAGCCAGCTACCTGAACCATGTTGGGACTGAACCTGCAACGGTCAGGTCGTGAGCGAGAGTTTAGGACTGCATATTGAATACCATCATTTTGATATGGTATGAGATACTTTGTGAAATCCTTTACTAAGGTCAATATTTAATTATCCGGATATAATATGGAAAGTCGAAACCTGCAAATCTCACAAAGGATGATAAGTTCTTAAGAAAAATTAAAGATAACTACCTTATCCAACTTGTGTGGGAGACAACTAAAGGGAGGGCCACTCTGGACTTATTATTAACGAACCAGACAGAATCTCGGGGTTGCAAGTTTAGGGACACTTGGGAAATAGTGACCACAATATAATTAATTTCCAGCTGTCATTCAACAAGAAGCGTAATCAGGGAGTGACAAAAAAACTAAACTTTAGTACAGCAAAATTTGATCAGCTCAGAACTACTATGTCTAAAATTAATTGGGATAATGCCCTTAAAAATAGCAGTACAGTCTACAAATGAGAAAAGTCTAAAAACATTCTAATGACCTCATGCGAACAGTTCATACCCTTTAAAAATAAGAACTGCAAGTAAAAGGAAACCAATGTGGCTCACCAAGACTGTAAGGGGGGCAATAAATGAAAAATAGAAAGGATTTAAACTACTAAAACAAAAAGGCAGCAAAGAAACTCTAAAATCATACAGGGGAAAAACAAATCATGTAAGGAAAAGATCAAAATTGCTAACGAAGAGGTAGAAAGACTGATCTCCAAAGGGAGCAAAATAATCCTAAACTGTTCTTCGATTACATAAACAGTAAAAGGATTTGCACTGACAGCACTGGCCCTCTAACAAATAATGCAGAAGAAACCATAGAAGACCATTGGGGGAAGGCAAATCTATTAAATAGTTTCTTTTCAAGTGTATTCACGAATGAAAATGAAATGCCACACAAGATGTAGGTGAATAAAACGACCCCCCCCCCCCCCCCCCGCTAAATATTGCATGCCTAACACAGGAGAAAATGCAGAGTCGGCTAAAGAGGATCAAAACCTCTAAATCGCAGGGCCCGGATGAAATACACCCAAGGATTATAAGGGAACTAAGGGACATGATAGCTAGACCACTATTTTTTTTATATTTATGGACACTATTAAGACCGGGGTTGTACCACTAGACTGGTGCATTGCCAGTGTGGTTCCAATATATAAATAGGGGTCTAAAAGAGAGCCAGGTAACTACAGGCCGGTAAGTCTTACTCCAATAATTGGAAAAACATTTGAGGGCTTTCTGAGAGATGTCATCCTCGACTACCTCAAGAAAAAAAAAAAAAAACATAACTCCTCATCAGCATGGGTTTATGACGGGTCAATCATGTCAGACCAATTTGATCAGCTTCTACGATGAAGTAAGTTCTAGGCTGGACCTGGGAGAGTCTATTGATCTCATATATCTGGATTTCCCTAAAGTATTTGACACTGTGCCGCATAATAGGTTGGTATGTAAAATGAAACAGCTCGGTTTGGATGAAAAAAAGTGTGTATCTGGGCGAGGAACTGGCTCAGAGATAGAAAGCAGTGGGTGTAAATAAATGATTCCTACTCTGATTGGGCCACTGTTGCTAGTGGGGTGCCACAGGGTTCAGTATTAGGCACCATTCTGTTCAATATATTTATCAATGACCTGATAGGAGGACTACACAGTAAAATATTAATATTTGCAGATGACACAAAATTATGCAAGATAATTAATACAACAGAGAATAATGTACTGCTACAAAAAGACCTAGATAAACTGGTGGCTTGGGTAAAAAAATGGCAAATGTAATTCAATATTGATAAATATAAGGTTATGCACATGGGCAGGAGAAACAGATGTCACCAATATACACTAAATGGGATACTGCCCGGGAAAAGTGATATGGAAAAAGACCTGGATGTACTATTTGATTGTTAACTTAACTGGAACAATCAATGCCAGTCAGCTGCTGTGAAAGCTAATAAAGTATTGGGGTGCATTAAAAGAAGTATACGGATGAGGGGCGAGAATATTATTCTTCCACTAGTTAAGGCACTTGTCAGGCCTCACAAGAAATACTGTGTAGAGTTCTGGACACCGGTGCTCAGGAAAGATGTTGCAGTGCTCGAGGGGGTCCAAAGTTTTTTTTTTTCTATGCTGCGCATGAAAATGAGGATTTGCAGCCAAAATGGATTCCACTGTTTGTCCTGTGTTGAGAAACATACCTGTTATGGTCCTAATCTTGTGGTGGCCAAAACAAAAGGAGCAGTCGGTGGCTTTTAGAACAAAAAATTTTGCATGACAGCGTTATAGGCCCCATTGCACATTTGTGGAAGCCTTGAGTGACCAAAACGATGGAGAACCCCCACAAATAACCCCGTTTTTGAAAACTAGACCCCTTAACGAATTCATCTAGGGGTGTACTGTGTATTTTGACCCCACAGTTTTTGAATGAATCTAAGCAAAGCAGAAAGGAAATATGGTTTTTCATTTTTTGGGCAGTTATATCATTCTAAAAATAGGGTTTTTTTTGTACAGCACATATATGAATGAAGAGTTTCACCCCAAAATGGATACCCCTGTTTCTCCTGTGTTCAGAAACATATCCATTGTGGCCCTAATCTTATGTCCATATGCACAACGGGACCCAAACCGAACAAAGCATCAAACTTCAACTGTCTTAACTTTTACGTGATCAACATTATGCATTGGATAACAGCAATCTCGTGACCGGAGACCGCTCATCACGGCCCTCGGTCACTGTTCTAGGCTATCAACTACCTTTAGTAGCCAGAAGCAAAGAGATTTTAAATTTCCTGGGCCATCCGTAGCTTCCGTGCTTTGCATCTGTCATTTTGGCAAAGGGTGCATGCGCCAAAGCTGGGGATAGGTCTGCGGATGAGGATCACATCGGGGGAGATCACTGTAGGCCTTAGGTAAGTAATTTCACCTTCCCTCATGGATCAGATTCGTGACAGGAGGTGAAACTAACTTTTTTTCACTTTTATGTGATCCCCATTATCCTTTGGATAGAAGGAACTACATGACCAAGCACCATGTACAGTGGCCCTCCATGAAATCTCTAGCCTATCGGCAATGTTCAGTTGTCATGATCAGTGAAATTTTCTATTACCCCAGCAATCTGCGGCTTTTGTGCATGCGTCTGCTATTTTGGCGACGGGCACATGCGCAGAAGCACGGGTAACATCCACTGATAAATACGGGGGCCTTAGGTATGTAGTTTTATATGATTTGTGTGGGGAGAGGAAATACATTTTTTTTTTTACACTTTTTTTAACTTTTACATGATCGCTCTTATACATTGGATAGCAGCGATCATGTGACTAGGAACCTCATACAGTGGTCCCCAATGGCAGCTCCCTGCTCTCAGCTACTCATACTAGCCAGAAGCAGGGAGTTTTTAAGTTTCCCAGGCTTCCTTGGCTTCTGCGCATGCATGTATTGTAATGACGCCTGGCACACATTCGCAGTATACCGGTGTCAAGTCCTGGAGGACCAGAACGCCATGGGACATCACGGAGAATGGAGATGAGTATCATCAGCTCGGCTTAGGTTTCCGATCCGTAAGGGGAGCTGAAACTTTTACTTTATTTTACTTATTCACTTTAATGTGATTGGCGGTACCCACTAGATACCAGCAATTGCGTTATAAGGAGGGGCTTCCCGTGGCCTCCCATGACTGCTCCAAGATATCAGCTACTTACTGTAACTGACAGCAGAGAGCTGTCACGTCCACAGCCTGCAGGGCTTTAATACCCAGGGGAAGCATATTTTTATTGCCCTGGTGCCCTGGGGATTAAAGTTCAGCAAAGCACAATGTAAAAAATCTATGAGGTAGTCACTAAGGGGTTAAAGGAAACCTGCCACCTCCCTACAACATCGTGTACTAAATTATGATGCTGTTAAGGCATGTGACACAGTCATTAAATTTTTTTATACACACTCTGTTCCTGCTACTGACGTCAATGCGGCACACAAATAGCGGACTCTTTTTGGATTGCTGTTTGTGCTGTCTCCCATAGACGTCTATACGCACACACGGCAGTCTGAAAAGATATTTCAGTTCACTGTGTGACTCCAGGGCTGAGAAACGCAGGAACCAGGGAGCAGGTGAGTATAAAATTAACGATGAGCGAGCACGCTCAGTAAGGTCAGTTACTCTGATGATAACAATGCATCTGAAATCTCTCTCACTCCCCCCCCCCCCGCTTTCCCCCGCCGCCCTCCGCCTCCTGCTGCACCCCGAGCACGCTTGGACGAGAAGGCAGTTACTCGAGATGAGCGATGCTCACTTGAGTAACTGACCTTACCGAGCATGCTCGCTCATCTCTATAAAAAACATATATCACCCGGCTCCCCGTCACCTCCCTAACAGGACCAGGACTTACTTTATGGTGTTGTAGGGAGGTGACAGGTTTATTTTAAATTTATAGGTTCACATACTTTTTCTCCATACATTCTGGTTGTTTATTTAAAGTGTACAATAAAATATATGAATGGTAGAAAATCATTGTTTTTAGATTAGTTTGACTATGTTTTTCTATTTGTCTGGACCCGACAGATTTTATTAGTAATGATTGCAGAAATACTGATAATTCCAAAGGGTTCACTTATTTTTTCTTTCATATGTGCACCCTTTAGTAAATCATTGTTATCATCACCTACTGCTCATGCTACGATATACCGGTTATATTGGATATCTCCCCTTCTGCACACGGGACGCAGTCATAGCAGCAGGCATGGATTGTTTCTCTTGACTTTTTTCTGCTTCCAGGTGAACATTGGTCGGAGCAGCGGGATACTGGGATCTGTAGGAAAAGACAAGAACCTTTACTACAAAGATAAAACACACATGTATGATAAGAGGATGTAAACCATATAATGATGTTATAGAGCGGACAAGATTTACATAATCACCTACATAATATAACTCTTCTCACCTCCTTTGTGTGTTTCCATGTTATAGACTGCCGATTTATGTGAAGCTTTTCACCACTGACGGCCCACGGAGTATAATTCCCTACTTCAACCTCCTGTATGGCCCTTTCTATATATAACCAGTTTATTATCTTATATGGATGTATGGCTTCCCTCTGCTCATTAAAGTAATATGAAGGCCTCATTGGATCCGGTGAGGACTTCATCCTTTGTATGTAGTGCTGTAACTTCCGTCTGTAGTGTAAAAATCCAGTTATTGAGTTTTCTTCATATTTGTCCTTTATAAATAAGAACATTTCATGTAGAGCTTTTGCCAGAACTTCTACTGCAGAATACAGTCTTGGGACGACCCCTGATGTAAGGCTATCCGTCAGATTTGGTACAGTATAGTTCTGAGTGTAGTTGTGCTCTTTACTGATGACATAGTCTGATATGAAGGAATCTATATCATAACTCTTAGCTAGATCATGTAGCAATCTCCAGTAAGACTGTATTTGGTTCATATCATCTTGTTTTCTGTATATTTTTTTAAAATTCTCCAGACCTGGAAAAAATGATGAAAACTTCACTGCTAGACTTCCATTATATACCAATAGCTCTTCAATAAACCCTTTAGGAGCAGTAGAGGTCCAGGATGGTGAAAGTATGAAGGTGGTGTCTGAAAATATAAATTCATAGTATTCCATTAAAACAATTATATGAGGAAAGAAGGTCCCGCACATTATAAGGATGGTGACTTGTGGATCGTTTACAGCTTGTAAAATCCTATTATAATTTTTACTTGTAAGTGTTATGGTGAAGGCGGCACAGATCCCGCGCTCTCTCATGTACTTTGTTAGTATCTGCAGCTCATCCTCTCCAGTTTCATCATCCGATACTATAATCCCAACCCAGGTCCAGCCAAAGTGCTCCAGCAGTTCGGTGATCGCCATATTGTGGATGTGGTAATTTTGGACCATTCGGAAAACGTGAGGATAGAGGAGTCTATCAGATAATGAGGGGTCGGAGGCTCCATAGCTGATCTGCAAAACACAGAAGAAAACTAAGATCATTTTGTACAGACTGTTCTCAGTCAGTTAGTTAGTAGGACGTTCCCGGTGATCCAAAACTCCACATACAAAACATATTCTGTTAGGGTGTATTTAGATGTGCTGCAGCAAGTTGTGCCCGAGAGTCTCGGATGCAGAACACATCACACGGCACATGGACACCCCATCTGTGTGCTGTGCAAGGTGCCAGAAACCTCACATTACATGTCCCATTGTCTAGCGAGATTCACACAAAGATAGGTACTGAAAGTACTTCAGAGCAGTTCAGGAGAAGAAGCAGCTGGACACACCTGAGCCCCGGCAGCTGCAGAGAGGTGAGTATATATATATATTTATTTTTTATTTATTTTTTTTTTTACAGATTTTAGGGATGAATGTCTGGGAAGAGCTCATATTAAAAGTCCTTCCCAGAAAATCACTGCGGCTCCATTGAATTCAATGGGATAGAATTGTGGTCCCCTGCCACAGCTGTGACAGAGGATGGCGTTCTATTCTGTATGTCAATGAGGCCGCCGCTGCTGCTGCTGGCCCCACTGACCACAAAGTGAAACCCCTTGATGTGACAGCATCCAGGGGTTTGACATCCCAGGACTCCCCTGCTGTAGCTCTGACAGCCGTAGCAGGGGATTGCAGGCAGCGCACTTTATGTGCGCATAAACACAGCTTTGTGCGTTTTTTTCAGCGTGATGCCCGCTTTGGTCACGCAAAGTTTTTGTGCATTTGCGTTCTGCGCAAAGAGATGTGCAGCAAACAAACACCCGTCTGACTGAGCCCTGAGGAGCGGTGAATTCCACAGTGGAAACGGCAATAAAACAGACATGCTGCAGAATTGGTTTTGTGCAGGTTATTTGTGGATAACCTGTGGATGACATTTTCAGAATGTTATCTACTTTGCTGCTGCTGTAAATGCCGCAGAATTTCCGTGCGGAGGGTCAGCAGAGAAATCCCACTGCAAATCTGTCCTGTTTGAAACTCACCCAAATGGTGCAGAAAATCTGCAGTTAAACCCACTCTGGTAATTCTGCAGCATTTACAACCCATGTAAAGGCGGCTTAAGTCCAGCTTCACATGAACGTAGGCCTGTGTGCGCATGAGCGCCGCGTATTTGTGGAATTAATAATGCTTTTTTGCACGTGCATTACTGTATATCCTGCAGGCATGTGCATTTGTGCAGGCAAAAAAAATATCACCGATGTCCCCAGTAATTTGAATGGCTAATTATTCTAATAAGTTCAAGATGTGCTATTTTTTTCCTGTGGAATTCCACATTTTTTCACGCATCTCCCAGCGTATTGTGCATGCATTTGCACATCCCCACTGACTTCTATGGGGACATTTGGTGTGCAAATGCACAGGAATATAGAGAATGCTAAATTTTTGTTATTTATTTGAGCCACCGAAATGTGCACGTGAGAGAACCCATTGAAATTAATGGTATCTAGTCACTGCGTATCGCCAGTGCAAATTTTGTGTTTGTAATTACGCACACAATTATTCCAGAAATAAGCCGGCCTAAGGGTGCGCTCACATGCTGGAGACTCGTTGTAGAACTGGATGCAGAGAGGAAAGGAATTGTTTCTACATGAGCGTGCCACATTTAGATGAAGGGAGCGGAATTTCTGTATCAAATCTGTCATGTGAAGCTGATGAAGTCACTGTACAGAGTAATACACGTGGGATCCATATATATCAGCTGCACACAGTAATATATGTTGGGTCCATATATAACAGCTGCACACAGTAATACATGTGGGGTCCATATATAACAGCTGCGCACAGTAATATATGTGGGGTCTATATATAACAGCTGCACACAGTAATACATGTGGGGTCCATATATAACAGCTGCACACAGTGATACATGTGGGGCCCATATATAACAGCTGCACACAGTAATACACGTGGGGTCCATATATAACAGCTGCACACAGTAATACATATGGGGTCCATATATAATAGCTGCACACAGTAATACACGTGGGGTCCATATATAACAGCTGCACACAGTAATACATGTGGGGTCCATATGTAACAGCTGCGCACAGTAATACATGTGGGGTCCATATATAACAGCTGCACACAGTAATACACCTAGGGTCCATATATAACAGCTGCGCACAGTAATACACGTGGGGTCCATATATAACAGCTGCACACAGTAATACATGTGGGGTCCATATATAACAGCTGCACACAGTAATACACATGGGGTCCATATATAACAGCTGCACACAGTAATACATGTGGGGTCCATATATAACAGCTGCACACAGTAATACACGTGGGGTTCATATATAACAGCTGCACACAGTAATACATGTGGGGTCCATATATAATAGCTGCACACAGTAATACACGTGGGGTCCATATATAACAGCTGCACACAGTAATACATGTGGGGTCCATATATAACAGCTGCACACAGTAATACATATGGGGTCCATATATAATAGCTGCACACAGTAATACACGTGGGGTCCATATATAACAGCTGCACACAGTAATACATGCGGGGTCCATATATAACAGCTGCACACAGTAATGCATGTGGAGTCCATATATAACAGCTGCGCACAGTAATACACGTGGGGTCCATATATAATAGCTGCACACAGTAATACACGTGGGGTCCATATATAACAGCTGTACACAGTAATACATATGGGGTCCATATATAATAGCTGCACACAGTAATACACGTGGGGTCCATATATAACAGCTGCACACAGTAATACACGTGGGGTCCATATATAACGGCTGCACACAGTGATACACGTGGGGTCCATATATAACAGCTGCACACAGTAATACATGTGGGGTCCATATATAACAGCTGCACACAGTAATACATGCGGGGTCCATATATAACAGCTGCACACAGTAATACCGGTGGGGTCCATATATAACAGCTGCACACAGTAATACCGGTGGGGTCCATATATAACAGCTGCACACAGTAATACATGCGGGGTCCATATATAACAGGTGCGCACAGTAATGCATGTGGGGTCCATATATAACAGCTGCATACAGTAATATACGTGGGGTCCATATATAACAGCTGCACACAGTAATACATTTAGGGTCCATATATAACAGCTGCACACAGTAATACATGTGGGGTCCATATATAACGGCTGCACACAGTAATACATGTGGGGTCCATATATAACAGCTGCACACAGTAATACACGAGGGGTCCATATATAACAGCTGCACACAGTAATACATTTAGGGTCCATATATAACAGCTGCACACAGTAATACATGTGGGGTCCATATATAACGGCTGCACACAGTAATACATGTGGGGTCCATATATAACAGCTGCACACAGTAATACACGTGGGGTCCATATATAACAGCTGCACACAGTAATACACATGGGGTCTATATATAACAGCTGTACACAGTAATACACGTGAGGTCCATATATAACAGCTGCGCACAGTAATACACGGGGGGCCCATATATAACAGCTGCGCACAGTAATACACGTGGGGTCCATATATAACAGCTGCACACAGTAATACATGTGGGGTCCATATATAACAGCTGCACACAGTAATACACGAGGGGTCCATATATAACAGCTGCACACAGTAATACACATGGGGTCCATATATAACAGCTGCACACAGTAATACACGTGGGGTCTATATATAATAGCTGCACACAGTAATACACGTGGGGTCCATATATAACAGCTGCACACAGTAATACATGTGGGGTCCATATATAACAGCTGCACACAGTAATACATGTGGGGTTCCTTTAAAGCAGCTGCAGGCAATGGCTTTACTTTATCTGCTGCATCTTTGTTCCCACAATTTTGTTAAATGTATTTTTTTGAAACTAGCTGATATACCCGGCTTCACCCGAGTTAATTTGGTACTGGTGTTTATCTGGTGTTCACACGGAAAAGCTTATGAAGTCGTGGATACTGAGGAAAAAAAATATGTTCACCATTTTGCATAGTTCTCTGCGTTACCCAGGAAATACCACGGGGAGGTAACCATGCAACGTTTCCTTTATATAAAATGACATCAGGAAGTGAGAGAATTTGATTACGTACATAAAATTTGGACGCTAATTCTTTTGCGCATAGAATTAAATAATCGAGTTGGGACCCATAAGCGTTTCCTATTTATGGCATAATCAATGCTCGTGCCAAACTTCCTGTTTCTATGACACCGGAAAGTGAAAAAATTACCTTCCGCACGTAAAATTTGGACGCTAATTCTTTTGCGCTTAGAATTGAATAATCTAGTTAGGACCCATTAGCTTTTCCTATTTATGACATAATCAATGCTCCTGTCAAATTTCGAGTTTCTATAACACCGGGAAGTGAATTAGATTCCGTACGTAAAATTTGGACGCTAATTCTTTTGCGCTTAGAATTGAATAATCGTGTTGGGACCCATTAACTTTTCCTATTTATGACATAATCAATGCCCGTGCCAAATTTTAGGTTTCTATAGCATTGGGAAGTGACAGATTTAGATTATGTATGTAAAATTTCGACGCCAATTCTTTTGCGCTAGAATTAATAATCGAGTTGGGACCCAATTACTTTTCCTATTTTGGAGATAATCTATGCTTGTGCCAAATTTCATGTTTCTACGACATCGGGAATTTGGAGAACTTTTGGGGAGTCAGTGAGTCAGTGAGTGAGTTAGTGAGTCAGTGAGTGAGTCAGTGAGGGCTTTCGTCTTTATATATATAGATGTAATGAAAATGATATGTGAAGGGGCGGGGCCTGACCACAGCGGAGACTTTAGCTCATTTCTAAGTTCTGTTCAGCAATTGCCTTTTAATCAATTTAAAAGTGTCCCAGAGACTGGAGAGTGAATCCACAGACAAAAGAATCCCTAATGCTGAGAGCCATGATGAAAAGAAAGCCTCTTAAGCCTCAGCCACAACGGGTGAGGGATTTCTTCACAGTGCGGAGCGCTGACAGGGACCATGCTGTGCAGAGCCGTGGGTCCCCTTCTTCAGCATCGGAGGAAAGGCATCCGGAACATCCTGATTCTCCTCACCGCTCTGAAGGAGCTGCATATACTGCGGACGACACAGAAGAAACACAGAGCCGATCTTCTATCCAGGAAGGGGTGAGTAGCTCCTATGCAGGAGCGGACCCCTGTCCCGATGCTCCCAACAAAATGGCGCTGGCACACACACATTCTCCCTCCGGCATATTAACCCCCTCTGAAAGTCCTGAAAGACAGAGACCGAGAATGTCACCTAAGTCCCCAGCAGCAAAACTTCCTCTGCCACAGTTAAACAATTAAACAGCCTGCTTCTGAAGAATTCATTAAGAATATGATTCTTGCCCTGAAGGGATCACTGCATACCGATATATACATAATGTCTGCTGCTTTCAATTCCTCTATACAAGAATTGGGGGACCGCACAGACCCCATGGAAAGCAAAATGAAGGAAATAACTACTTCACATAATTCTCTGATAGATGCACATTATGCACTGACTGAAGAAGTAGCAGTTATGAAAAACAAAATGGTCAATATAGAAGATAGAAGCAGACGTAACAATATAAAAATGAGAGGAATCCCTGAAAGCGTCAGTCAAAGGGAATTAAAAGAATATCTGTCAAATCTTATTTCTGCCCTGCTCCCAAACACCCCTAAGCAAGATCCTATAATTGACCGAATTCATAGACTACCTGAACCAAGTCATATTTCCGAAAAAGTACCGAGAGACAATATTGCAAGAATTCACTTTTTTCATGTTAAAGAGGCCTTGATGCACGCCTCGCTGCCTGCACCATATACCAACATCCACATCTTTGCAGACCTCTCCCCTGCAACCATGCAAGGCATTTTTGCCCATCACACTTACCTTGCGGGCAGCAAAAATCCCATACAAATGGGGATTCCCCACAAAGCTTCTAATATACAAAGACGGTATCCTGCATATAGTAACCTCCCCAGAAGATGGGAAAAAGATTATATCTAAATGGGGATTATCGATCGACAACAACCAAAAATCTGAACCACTGCAAAGATCCAAAAAGATCACTACCGAATGGTCTTAACCTAATCCCCCACAAAAGGGAGTCACATCTAGTCTCGCTGAAAAATGCTAGACAAATAATGTATCCTAATTAATTGGGACACACTGAATAAGAACACCTACTGTAAAGGACAAACACTGCCAGGTGGACTATTATTATCGCCTTCCAACCTTTGCAGGCAACAATTCCTGCTCTAACATTTGTTTTGTTGAATTGTTTTTTTTTTTTCAGTTTGCCGCCCAGAGATGCTGCAAGTTATTGAAGAAGCTATTCAGTGGCGACAATCCTGTTCTTTCTGTTGATGTTTGTATTTTGGTAACCTCTACACTCTATCCCAGCGCAGTAAGTTTTCAAGCTTCCACAACAACATACCCACTTTTCAAACACAATGACAGTTAAAATATTGTCACAAAATGCTAGAGGGCTAAACTCCCCCTTTAAAAGGTCACTCATGTGGAAAGATGCTAGCCGCACCAAAGCTGATGTATTGTGTGTCCAGGAAACACATTTCTTGCTCAACATGGATACTAAATTCTCTAACAAACAATACCCCTGGATTTATACAGCTAGTGCCTCTAAAAAAACACGAGGAGTGCTGATAGCATTTAAAGCAAATGTAAGCTTCATAGTAACTAAACAAATTGCAGATACAAAGGGAAGATACCTTATCCTAGTGGGAACACTTAATGGGGGAAAAATTACCATAGCAAACGTATACGCCCCTAACAACGGCCAAATTTCATTTTTGAACAAAACTATAAAAAAAAAAATTTAACAAATACAAATCGGAGATTTGATCATATGTGGAGACTTTAATTTAATCTCAGGCAAAACAATAGATACTACAGCTAAACATAGAACAGCCCCTATACTACTCCCCTGGTTACATAAAGAAATGTTATACGATTCCTTTAGATGTCTCAACTCCTCCTCAAAAGAATATACATTTTTCTCACCACGTCACAATTCATTCTCACGAATTGATATGTTCTTAGTTGATAGGTGGGCTCTCTCTAAAATTGCTACTTCTGAAATAGGACTGACCACCTGGTCGGATCATGCCCCGATAATGCTATCCGTCAATATAGGAGAGGGCCAGGGAAATGCAAAAATATGGCGAAATAATGTAGCACTTCTTAAACTCCCCCGAAATATTTCCTCAATCAACAACCACCTGACAGAATATTTTAAAATAAACACAAACTCAGACGCAAGTGTATTTTCAGTCTGGAATGCTCATAAGGCCTTTATTAGAGGAATTTTAACAAAAATAAGTGCCCAATACAAGAAACATAAACAGTCACAAATTAATAATCTTCTAACCCAAATACAAAACCAAGAAAAAGCACTACAAATCCACGCAACACCAAACAAACAAAAAATACTACTGTCCTTGAGGAGGGAGTTGAGGACAATCTTACTAGCTGAGCACAACAAAAATACAGATCTGATGCGAGCGAATTACTATTCATCATTTGATAAACCCTCTAAACTAATGGCTAACATAGCAAAGAAAAAACAAATCAAAACCAAAATTCCTTTTGTGTTGAAAGCAGATGATCAAACAACAAAACTATCCCAGCCACAAGATATTGCAGAAGAGTTTGCAAAATTCTACAGCAAACTTTACAACCTAAAAGATGACACATCTGTACCTCAACCAAATGTAGACTTAATCAATAAATTCTTGAACAAAATGAACCTCCCTAAAATAGATAATTAAACACAAAAACTAAACGAACCCATATCCATAGAAGAAGTCCAAAAAACCATTAAAACTTGGTTTTCGAACGAATACTACAAGACATTTCTAAATACACTATCCCCACATCTTGCTACGACATTTAACGAAGCCATCTCCACAGGAAAGTTTTCAGCCGAAATGTTGCAAGCAATCATAGTGACCATCCCTAAACCGGGTAAATCTACAGACTCTACAGCAAATTTCAGGCCAATTTCACTATTAAATGTAGACATAAAAATTTATGCAAAGATTTTAGCCACAGGACTTTCACATATTTTACCTAGTATCGTGCATAGTGATCAAGTAGGATTTGTTAGAGGCAGACAAGCGGCAGACGGTACTAGAAGGGCACTTAATTTGGTGGCCAACATGGGATCGAGTCAGATGCCTTCTCTGCTCCTTGCCCTGGATGCGGAGAAGGCGTTCAATAGACTTCACTGGGAGTACGCATTTGCTGCCCTTGGAACATTTGGAATAAACAAAGATTTCCTGAGAGCAATCAAGGCGCTGTATTCTGCCCCTTCCGCCAGAGTTTTAGTCCACGGCACCCTGTCAACCTCCTTCAGTATAACTAACGGAACTAGACAGGGGTGCCCCTTGTCCCCCTTACTGTTTATATTAACCATAGAACCTCTGGCAGAACTGATTAGAACATCTCCGGAAATAAGAGGAGTTCCCTTAGGCAACAGATCACATGCAATAAGTCTCTTTGCAGACAATGTCCTTTTAACCCTGACAGACCCCTAAGGCTCCCTCAGAGAAATGACAAAAAATATAGAGGCATTCGGGAAAGTTTCATACTACAGTCCTAATATAAGTAAATCTCATATATTAGGTATAAATATTAACCAAATCCTGAGAGGAGACATACAAAGAAAATGTTCTTTTCTATGGCCTTCTTCAATACCGTACCTAGGTGTAAAAATCTGCTACCCATTAAAAGATATCATTCCTTTAAATTTTGACCCCATCCTCTCTTCTACTCAAATAGAGTTAGACTTGTTGAAAAAGAAGGACCCATCATGGTTTGGTAGAATTATATGGTACAAAATGCTCATACTTCCAAAAATCATATACTTATTCCGAATCCTAACATATCCAGCTCCACGCAGCACCATAGATAATTTTCAAAAACAATTATTGAACTTTGTATGGGGAGGGAAGAGACCTAGAGTCGTAGCAAATATCCTATACTTCAACCGCAAACAGGGAGGACTGGGGGTGCCCAACCTATGGTCTTACTATCAAGCGATAAACATAAAGCAATCAACCTTGTGGCTTGGGAACCCCCAGATGCTACCTTGGCCTCATATGGAAACACATATAAACCGCAATAGGACTCTGGCATCTCTTTTACAAGCTTCAGTTCTTAGCACTGTCAACCCGAATCTTCATCTATCCCTTGACATACAATCTCTGTCCCCCCTATGCTAACATCTCTCCAGGCCTGGAACATACATACTCATAAACTCATAAAATCTCCAGAAAGGAAACCCATGAAAAACCCACTGGAGATAATTACTTACTATATACCTGATATTTCAATTGGTGGTTGGACCAGAAAGGGCATTAAACTCATCATCGATCTCATAGAAGATCAAAAGATAATTAAATTCCCAAAGCTCAAAGAAAGATACGACCTTTCTGCAAATGATTTTTTAATGTATAATCAGATCCAATCATTCTTAACCAAACACCATATAGAAAGCTATATGTTCCCGGCTGAACTAACCACAATATTCTCCAAACCCCTAGATACTCAAAAAAATACAACAAGAAAATGGTATAACACTCTGTCGGGAGATATGGGAGAAAATAAAAAAGTTCACCTACTCAATTGGGAAAGAGACATGGGAGAAAATTTCACATTACCACAATGGCTTCTTTCCTTCGCATGGGTAAATAAAGCCACTCTAATCGCAAACGTCATTCAAGTCCACTACAAATTGCTTACAAGATGGTACTCCACACCATCCAAATTAGCTAGGAAATTCCCTGGAGTAAGCAATCAGTGCTGGAGAGAATGCGGAGGAGAGGGAAATATATTACACATTTTTTGGGAATGTCCCTTGATCCAATCCTCTTGGAAAGAAGTCTTCTTGATGATCTATGGTGTAATTGGTATTAAGATTCCCCAGAACTCAAAACTAGCCCTGTTGCTGCTGGAATGTAATCTTATACCACATGAATACAGGAAATGGCCATTGTTTACTTACGGAAAACGTAATAATTACTAGAAAGTGGAAATCAAAAAACTCTCCTAGCTCTACCGAATAAATTGAAACTATTATAGATCGTTATACTCTTGATAAAATTATTGCCAACAACAATAACGACAGACATAATTTTGACGCTAGATGGAAGTTGTGGCTGTGCTTTCTTTCTAAACAATAATTGTTTTAGTTTACTAGTTTGGATGTTTTATTACTATAATTAAAAGTATTCCATATGTGGTAAGAAATACGAGATACATATTATTGCTTCAATAATCAAAATGATAATCTGGATATACACTGTTATATATTAATTGTTTATTGTCGTACATCTGTAATATGTGGAATCAAAAACATAATAAAAATTATTTGGTAAAAAAAAAATATGTGAAAGGGTTAACTTCACACATTAGTGATGCATATATCTATATTGGTACGCTAAGGCTCTAAGGGGAGGTGGGAAATATATCTGTCATGGCTATCTATATATGAAGATTAGAGATGAGCGAGCACCAAAATGCTTGAGTGCTCGTTACTCGAGTCGAACTTTCAGTGATGCTCGAGAGTTCGGTTCGAGTAACGAACCCCATTGAAGTCAATGGGCGACTCGAGCATTTTTGTATATGACTGGTGCTCCGCTAAGGTTTTCATTTGTGAAAATCTTAGCAAATCACCAAAGTCATGTAAAAAACACAGAAATGGATAGGGCAGGCGAGGAGCAACATGCAGGGCTGCATTTCGGGCTCTGAGGTCTCACTATTAAGCCACAATAGTGGCAAGAGTGAGACCCCCCCCCCCCCGCACTGTCAGCATAAAGATCGTTCTCCTCTGCCACAGCTGTAACAGCTGTGGCAGAGAAGAACGATGTTAGCCCATTGAAATCAATGGAGCCGTCAATACAGCCGGCTCCATTGAAAGCAATGGGCTGCCGGCGAGTGCGGGATGAATTTTCAGGAAGGGCTTAAAAATATAAGCCCTTACCTGAAAATCATCCTAAAATGTTTAAAAAAAAAAAAAAAATGTATACTCACCTTTCCACTGCAGCCGGAGTTCAGCCGCGTCTGGCCGGCAGTTCTCCTGAACTGCATTCTGTAGTATTCAGCAGGTGGGGATGTAAAATCCCCACCTGCTGAATGAGCTGCCCTCTGATTGATCACAGCCTCACCAATCAGAGGCAGCTCTCACTCACCCTGATTGGTCCCTGCGCTGAGCCAATCAGAGGCAGCACTCACTCACCCATTCATGAATTCATGAATGGGTAAGTGAGAGCTGCCTCTGATTGGTGAGTCTGTGACCAATCAGAGGCAGCTCATTCAGCAGGCGGGGATTTTAAATCCCCGGCTGCTGAATACTACTCAGAGTAGTTCAGGAGAACTGCCAGCCGGCCGCGGCTGAACTCCATCTGCCGGGACCAGGGGAGTATATATATTTTTTTTGTTTTTACACATTTCTGGGTGAATTTCAGGGAAGGGCTTATATTTTTAAGCCCTTCCCGAAAATTCATCCCGCGCTCGCCGGCAGCCCATTGCTTTCAATGGAGCCGGCTGTATTGCTGGCTCCATTGAATTCAATGGTCAGTGCTCGTTTAATCGAGACGAGTACCGCATGGTGCTAGTCTCGAGTAACGAGCATCTCGAGCACCCTAATACTCGAACGAGCATCAAGCTCGGTCGAGTATGCTCGCTCATCTCTAATGAAGATCTCATGTAAAAGACCCACCTACTGTTTACTATATAATGTGCTTGATCAGGTGTTAGGGGATCCGTTGGTGGGCACTATAGCTGTGTAACACACACAACAAGGACATGGACAAAGAACTGAAGGACAACAAGAGACCCTTATTTGTCTAAAGTTATTCAACTGAGGCTACATTCACACGAGCGAGCAAAATATCAAGTGGAGAAACTCATTTTCACACCGACATGAAGTGTTTTGATCAAAAAATGTCTTGCATCACTTCTGGGAAGTTGCGATTCTCAAGCAGGTGTTTCACCGGCGTCTAAGGATTGCAAGTGTTTGCCATTGATCTCATTGGTAAACATCATATCACACTTTCATGCACATCATATGGGTAGAGAAGAAAAAGATGCTGATTGAGTGCCACAACCTCTTTTCGAAAATTGTGCACATGCTTGGATATTTAGAAGAAAGTGTCACTTTATTTTGAAAAAAAAAACAGCCGAGTACATTGTAGAAGGAATATAACGAAGGTCTAGAAACAATCAATGTGTGAGCAAATTTTGAAGGTTTCAGACAGAGCTTACAAATTCCATTTTCTTGTGCTCTCTATGTTCAAACACCATTTACATTTTGGATTCTTACATCTGAAACCTTCCAGATTTTTGGATAAAAGTTATCACAAACTTTTGAGGCTTTTGGGTGGTTCTCTAGGTTACTAGGTGCCAAAATGTTCTCAAGGGTCCGTGTTTTGTCTGAATGTGATCAAAGATGTGGGCAGAATGATTTTCGCAAGATAGGGGTCTTGCTTACAGATGGGCCAATATTTTTTAAGCTTGGACCTAACTATGGAGTGTGAGGAGTTATACGTGGTTAGGAAGCTAAGGTTGAAATATTGGTTGGTGGATCTGGATAAGTTCTTGTGCTCTTTTTTAATGCTTCTTCCTGGATTTCTTGCTTTGCTCCATTCAATGATTAGGAGATTAGCTCTGCAGCATAGCCTTTGTCTTAAACTATTTTTTACAATATTGCTTTGCTTCATAATTTCCTCAATTATTGTACAGTTACGTATCAGTCGTTTAAATTAAGGCAGGTTGGTTTTTGATTGGATTTTTCTATAATTCCTTATACGTTTTATCATGCAGGACATCACGGACCAATTTTTCATACAGAAAGGCATCCATAACCACTATCTTTCCTCCGTTATCAGAATTTTTGATGACTTAATTCTTATTATTTTGTAATGAGTTTAACTCTTAGTGTTCCTTGATACAGAAGTTATTCTTTTCCCCCCATTTTTCTGGGGACACTGTGTGAGAAAGTACCCTTAATTCACGTTCCATGATGTCCTGAAATTCATTAAGTTGTTTTACTCTGGATTTGAGAGGGTAAAATAAGGGATTAGGTTTATTTCTGGGTAACATTTGAATCAGTTGTGTGTCATTACCCTCACTCTCCCTCTGCAAATCCTGGAGATCCAACAAGTACACACAATCCTTGTTAGATGTTCTTCTGAAATTGTTTTCCACTGGCTCAAAATATTCTTATGATGTGTCTGATAGTGTTTGATTTTCTTCCAAAAACGTTTTTAACTGTTATCAACCTCACAAATTTGTTCATATCCTCCAATATTTGAAACAAATTGAACTCTAAATATGAGTGGAGGCTGAGACCCTTACTGAGCACTCTCAGCTGCTCTTTTGATAATATGCAATTGGTTAATAAAACTACATTTGTGTCCCATAAGTCATTCTGCGACTTGGATATCACCTGTTTTTTCTTTTTTCTTCTCTGTAATCGTTTTTTACTTTTTTGCACTCTGGCCTTTTCCAGATTCATCCGTTTATGAAGATGTTGGAAATGTAACTTTAGAATAATTATTTTTGTTGGACCTTGATTTTTTTAGGATAGATTTTGGTTTGAAGTATATTGTTATCTTCCATGTATAGATCTCATTTCTTGCATAGTCTCCCTGATCTCTTTCCAGTTATGTACATTTTATTTCCATGATTTCTTTCTCCATTTTTTAAAGATTTCTGTCTATTTTTATTTTCAAAGTTTCAAAGCACCCATTGTCTTCTTCTGCTGAGATTTTATGCTGTACTTCTCGTATATTATCTCTGAGAGCTTCTAATTTTTTGTTCTCAGCTTGTACAATATGTTTTAAAACTTCTAATGAACAATTGGACAAAATATTATTCCACTGATCGCGGAAGGTAGAAGAAAATATAGTTGTGGATTTTTTCTTCAGTCTTAATCCTCTCTGAATTAGTTTCAGCTCTATATATTTTTGCAGGGAATTTTTATCCCACCATAGACAAAGTTCTTGCTTTTTAAAATTTTCCAACATGTAGTGCAAATTCTTTATTGAAAGGATTATTATATCTTTCTCTTTGAATATAAAAAACTTACACAGAAAAACAGAGGACACATCTGGTACATTCTACTAAAAAAATAATTGTGGTCTGGGGAAGTAAGGATATTTACTAAAAATGTACTAACAAAATATCAAGCAAGAATATTGTAGATATTAATTTCAGAAACAGAACAGGAAGTAATAAACCTCTAATTAGACTAACAGTTCCTAATTCTCCTGTTAAAAATAAAATTGAAATAATAAGAAATTTGGGGGAACCTCCTCAGGACAACAGTGATGGATTAATACAAATTTAAATAGACAATACCAGGATCAGCATGATCCCGCATATTTCATCACCCTCCCCATGACAGTAATAGTGGACTAACACAAACAGACAACACTAAGCCAAACCTAATTCTACCATCCACTCCTCAAAATTAAATACTTGTACGAGATATATAATTTTTCACACTAAACCTGATGCATAACCCCACAGAATTAATATTTTCTAATTCTCCAGTTTTGGACTCTCTCCCTAATTTTCTGGAATTCTGCATCTTCAATTCACAATTACTTGGACCACCATCAACTAAATCAGTTGATGGCAGATTAGTTGTGGAATTTAGGAATTTATAGTAACTGTAGCATCAAAGTGGATGATAATCAAATTTTCCAAAAGCCCAGAAATGTACCTTGAGAGAACTAGCTAGTCAGGATAATATTGTTATAAGGGAGGAGGTATTGTAATCATGGGCTATGATCACTGCAATAAAAAAAAGTTTGAGTATACTTGAAGACGATAAATATGAAAATTTAGAAAAGAACCCTACAAAAGTAGTATCTATTAAACTACAGAACATGATTAACCAAACATTATCATCCAATCATCCTGTCTAAACAAGAAGCAAGATACATTTACATCACTAATCCAGATACTCCCTAATTTTACCACCTCCCCAAAATTCATAAGAACCTAACCGAACCACCAGGAAGACCCATCATTGCAGAAATAAATTCAGTAACTAGTAACTTCTTAGAGTATATAGACCGACAACTCCAAAGATATGTGACCCAATTACCGTCACACCTTAATGACACAGCACATTTATTGGATTTATTGAAGAACACAAAGTGGAAAAATACATATAAATGGTGTACATTGGATATAGATGCATTATACTCTAACATACCATACAGGCTGTTGAATCATTTTTAATTGAAGATCAATAAATGTCATCTAGCCAAAGGAATTTATTTTCTTTAACTAATATATATATTTTTTTATTTAAATTTTTTTATAAACAGATACAGGGGACGGCAATCGGGATTGATTTTGCACCACGTTTGGCCAATCTTTTTATGGGGCGTTTGAACAGGAATATTTTAAAGATCCACATATTGTTTTTTTCAGTAGGTTTATAGATGACATTTTAATTATTTGGGATGGGGAAGAAGGAGGTCTTAAAGATTTTATCCAACACTTGAATAGGAATACATGTAATTTGCATTTTAAGGAGAATATTAACAGTAATAAAACAATATTTCTAGGTCTGGAATTATCTTCCTCAGTGGATAACATCACAATGAGGACCCATTTAAAAAAAATCAATACAAATAGTCACCTAGACTTTAATAGTTGCCACCTAAAGCAATGGAAAATGAACATACAGTATGGGCAATTTAAGAGGATAAAAAGGAATAGTTCATCTGTAAAAGTATTTAAGGAACAGGTGTTAATTCTAAAAATGTGATTCAGGGAAAAGAATTATCCAGAGAGTTTAATAAAGGAAGTCTATGAAAAAATATTAAAGAAAAACATTCAGCAATATCAGGATCTAGTGATAAGACAGCGAGTATAGAGATAGAAAACAAGAAAAAATTAAAAAAATAAAGAGATCCCGAAAAAGGTCAGGAGAACAACATTTATAACTAAGTGCAGCTTTAAACATAAATTTATAAAAAAAAACAAAAACTAAAAATTGGAAGATCCTAATGAATGATCCATACGTAAAAAAAGAAATTGCGGATAAACCAACCTTGATTTTTAGATAGAAAAAAACACTGTAAAATGTTTTAGCACCATCCCGCCCATGGAGAAAAAAAGAAAAAAACAGGCCCAAAATAAATCTAAATGCCCACCAGTCACCTAATAGGTTCAAACCACAAACAGGAAATAATTAAATTTAATATAATGAAAACAAAGGTTTGGTACCGTGTTAGCCAGTAGAGCAGAATGTGATTGTTCCCAGCAAAAGAAACCACGTAATCTTGTAGATATGATACCTTTTAAGGGCTAACAAACATACATGATGTAATAGCGAGCTTGCAAACCTCTCGAGCTCTTCGTCAGGCTAAAAAAATAGAAGAGGCATGAATATTTATACACACTTATAACATACATACTTAGGCCTTGTCATAAAAATATGTAGGCAGAACCATCAATGCCATTCGCGCACGATTATCAAAACATAGGTCCAACATTGAAGATCAATTCTTAAAATATAGTGAATCCCGACTATTCTCCTCCGATTCGCGATTTGTCAAGGTGCAGTCCTTCTCTGAAGTAAAAAAGAAAGATGTTTTGGATTTTTAGATTGGATACCCTCATGCCTAATGGCGAAAATGAAGTCTAGGAGAAAATTTTAAATAGGAAGCACCAGTATCTCCCTGTGTAAAGGCTAATATCCCCAATTATTTTCTTCCAAGATTCTACATAGGTTATGAATGTGTATATATTTACAACTATTTATTTATAAATAATATTTTTATACCCCCGTACTAGAATACAGTGAATCCCGACAAGAAGGTCCCCCAAAGTCTCCCTTTTGTAATTGTTAATCAATGAATTTATGAATAAGGGTGATAACTAAAGATGAGCGAACGTGTCCGTTACGGACACATCCGCACCCGGACACCGTCTTTGCCGAACACTGCAGTGTTCGCGCGTAAAGGTCCGGGTGCCGCCGGGGGGCGGGGAGATGCGCGGCGGCGCGGGCGGCAGTAGCGGGGAACAGGGGGGAGCCCTCTCTCTCTCACTCTCCCCCCCACTCCCCGCCGCACCCCCCCGCGCTGCCACGGCGGCCCCCGAACTTTTTCGCCCGAACACTGAAGTGTTCGCAAAGTTCGGTGTTCGGGCGAAAAAGGGGCGGGGCCGAACGTGTTCGCTCATCTCTAGTGATAACCGTACTACACTCCTTGAATCATATTTTCCTCAGTAATCTATATTAGTGTTTTTTGTTAATGACACTTTTTAAAATAATGCTTCATGTATAATTTTGTATTTGTTTTTCTTTTATATCATAATATTAGCTATCTTTGTTAAAATAGCAATGATTGTGATTATCAATATTGGATTCTTTATTGCACAGTGATTGTAAAACAACAATCTAATATCTGCAGAGAACGCCGGTGACTCTGCAGTGACGTCAACACAAATCGATGAAGCGCACGTAGCGCTCCATGAGTGTCACATCACTACTTTTGAGACACACATAGCGTTCCATTCAGAACGTTCCACATCAAAGTCAAAGGTAACCACCCACTCCATGGATGACATCACAGCTGCAGACCCCGGCATCCAAAGTGGAATGGAGCAACAACCAAAAGTAAGTCTGTTTAGTGCTTATGTATGTGTGTATGTATATATATATATATATATCATGACATCGTGCATCCTTTACGATTGAAAAAAGGTGCATCATAGCACTGAAACGCGTTACATAAATAATTGTATTATTTTCCCTAAATAAATGATGACATTTGATTATACTGGTTGATTGGCTGAACCCCGTTCCAATCCATAGAGCGCAGGGAACTTCTTGCTTTTTTCATTGGAACTTTGTGCACTGTCGAACTGAGGAATTTTAATCACCTTGATCACTCTTTCCCTCCCTCATGTGCTAGTTCCTAAAGAGCAGTTAAGAGTGATGTGTATTCATAGAGATTAGAGATGAGCGAGCACCAAAATGCTCGGGTGCTCGTTGCTCGAGTCGAACTTTTCGTAATGCTCGAGAGCTCATTTCGAGTAACGAACCCCATTGAAGTCAACGGGCGACTCGACCATTTTTGTATAGGACCGATGCTCCGCATAGCTGATGACTTGTCAAAAGCCAGAAAAAAACTGAAAGTCATGGAAACACCACAGAAATGGAAAGGGAAGGGCAGGGGCAGCATGCATGGCTGCATCTGAGGCTCCCAGGTCCCACTATTAAGCCAAAATGGGGACAAGAGTCTGGCGTCACCCCCCTAGCAATTTACTTTGGACAAACCCTCATTTGCAAGGCACACGAGCCTGCACATCTTAGCCAAGCACCACACTACCTGCAACCAAGGACAATCACTGCCTGCGGGTGACACCGCTGCCTCTTCTCCTGGGTTGCATGCTGGCATTGCTGTCCAACCCACTGCGTGACTTTGCATCCACAGCGCACACAAAAGTGTCCCTGCGCAGCATTCTGCTGCCCTCATGCCACATGCTCGCTTCATAGCTACACCACCCTCGTGTCTATTTATAAATGCGTCTGCGATGAGGAGAAACTGGAGGCACACACTGCGGAGGGTTGGCAGAGCCAGGCAGCGACCCTCTTTGAAAGTGTGGGCGATAGCCCATAATGCTGTTAAGAATTGATAATAGATTGACGTACGATCATCATTCCAATCCTGTGCCACCTCTATCACAAAATTGTCAGGAGCCGCAAACGTGGGCATAAAGGGGACTTAGGTGCCAGCACTTGTACACATCTCCACAATGCAGCAGCACATACTACAACCAAAGATTGGTTTGAAGCAGGAGGTGTCGCAAAAGTAACCACCACAGGTATACAGTGACCCTGTGAAATCTCATGAAACTAACGCTTCCTGTGAATGCTTCAATCCTGGATCTCGGATAACTGTGGTAATTTCTAGCACGAGAGATTATACATGCCAACCAACGCAGATCCCCAGACCCCAAGCAGGAGGAGGAGGTGGCATAATAAGCCAGAGAAACCATGGCCGAGGTAGGACCCGCAATACTCTGTGTGGGAAGTACGTGAGCGGGCCCTGGGTCAGGCTCGGTACCAGCCACCACTTTGTGTGACCCAAGGTGCCGCGAGTTACGTAGCAATGGGAAATCCAAGTGTCCCCACACTATTCATTCTGTGTAGGTGTCAGATAGCTGAACAACACAATTGGAAAGCCATCTGCACTCTGCACCCTACGCACGTCAGTCAGTGTATTTGTGCCAGACAGGTAAAACACCGCTATGGGAAGTTTTTGTGCACCAACAGCATAGATGAGCCAAAGGAACAGAATGAAAGTATTAAAAATGAAGCAATTACAGTGCCCAAACATGGCAGACTTTCACTCCACAGAGGACCTCGGCCTCTGCACACCCCCTCAGCAATCGTGGGCATAAAGCGGACTCCGATGCTAGTACAGCTGTGAACGTCTCATTAATGCAGTTATGGTTGCTTTCTTAGCTCCAAAGACTGGATGAACCAGGAACAAGTTCCACGGGCCAAACCTGGTGCAGTTGCATTTCCCCCAGGACTTCGTCCTCTACCCACACCCTCAGCAGTCGTGGGCATAAAGCGGACTCTGATGCTAGTACAGCTGTGAATATCTCATTAATGCAGTAACGCTGCTTTTGTTGGTCTGAAACCAGTGTCTCAGATAACTGTGGTAACACGAGAGAAAACACATGTTGCCCAGTGCTGATCCCCTGACCCCAAGCAGGAGGAGGAGGTGGCATTACAAGGCCAAGAAACCATGACCGAGGTAGGACCCGCAATAGTCTGTGTGGGAAGTATGTGAGTGGGCCCAGGGTCAGGTCGGTCCCAGCCTCCACCCTGTGTGACTCAAGGTGCCCTGAGTTACATAGCAATGGGAAATCCATGTGTCCCCACACAATTCATTCTGTGTAGCTGTCAGATAGCTCAACACCGCAAGGGGAAGTCTTTGAGTTCCTAGGGCTCGCCTATGCTGTCAGTGCACAAATATGGTATTACACAGGAAAAAATCAGAGTACCCAAACATGGCAGAGTTTCACCCCGCCAAGGACCTTTGCCTCGGCCCACATTTCTGCCCTAGTCAGTCAGTGTATTTGTACCAGATAGGTAAAACACCGCTATGGGAAGTCTTTGTGCACCCACAGTATAGGCAGACCCCTGTAACATTTCTGTTGCAGAAGTATAGGTAGACCCCAGTAACATTTCTGTAGTAAAAGTATAGGCAGACCCCAGTAACATTTCTGTAGCAAAGGTAAAGGCAGACCCAAGCAACATTTCTGTAACAAAGGTATAGGCAGACTTCAGTAATACTTCTGTAGGAGAAGTATAAGCAGACCCCTTTAACATTCCTGTAGTAAAGGTATAGGCAGACCCCAGTAACATTTCTGTTGTAAAAGTATAGGCGGACCCCGGTAACATTTCTGTAGCAAAGGTATAGGTGGACCCCAGTAACATTTCTGTAGCAAAGGTATAGTCAGACCATGTAACATTTTTGCAGCAGAAGTTTAGGCAGACCCCTGTAACATTTCTGTAGCAGAAGTATAGGCAGACCCCTGTAACATTTCTGTAGCAGAAGTAGAGGCAGACCCCTGTAACATTCCTGTAGTAAAAGTATAGGCGGACCCCAGTAACATTTCTGTAGCAGAAGTATAGGCAGACCCCTGTAACATTTCTGTAGCAGAAGTAGGGGCAGACCCCTGAAACATTCCTGTAGTAAAAGTATAGGTGGACCCCAGTAACATTCCTGTAGCAAAAGTATAGGCAGACTCCTGTAACATTTCTGTAGCAGAAGTATAGGCAGACCCCAGTAACATTCCTGTAGCAAAGGTATAGGCAGACCCCAGTAACATTTCTGTAGCAGAGGTATAGGCAGACCTCTGTAACATTTCTGTAGCAATAGTATAGGCGAACCCCTGAAACTTTGATGTACCATGAATGTAGGCGCAGGCCAGAGAAATTAGTTAGTTAACAGTATAGGTGACGACCAGAAAAATTGGTGTACCAAGAGTACAAGTGTACCTCTGAAAAATTGCTCAACCGCGAGGGCAGGTGAAACCCATAAACTTTTTTTCTAAAGATACAGATCGCTGTTGCTTAATTTGTAACAAAGCCTGGAGGCAACCCTGTGAAAAAAAAAATTGGTTTCTGTTAAAGTATCAATACTTTTGAAACTTTGAAAAATTGTAAAACTATTGTAAACAGAGGCTTTTGGGCCGCAGAAAAATTGGCAGTTCAGCGTGATGACATGCTGTTTTAGAAGGAGGAGTAGGAGTAGGAGGAGGAGTAATAATATCTGAAAGTGATTGACAATGCTAATTCCCCCTTTTTTCCAGTGATAGAGAATGCTTTTTTCTCCGGTTGTAGCAGAAAGAATCATTAGGTTCCGCTGCTCTCCGCCGGTGGAGAGGAGAAATCTGGGGAAATCCAGCCTTTGTTCATGTCTATGAGTGTAAGTTTCTTGAGTCCCCAGCTTCATATCACAATTTACGGGTCCGCGTGGTAGACCTTTATTGCAAACAGAGCAGTGTGAGCAGGTCCTGTCGTGGATGGTAGAAAATGCGTCCAGCAATGTATCGACCACCAAGTCTTTTACGCAGTCCACTACTCCTGGCCTAGGGACTGCAACTCTGAATCCTCTGGCTGCTGCTCCTCCTTCCTCCCAGCCTCCTCACTCCATGAAAATGACATGTTTTGATGAGCAGGCAGATTCGGTGGAAGAGCAGTTGGACAATGAGGTGACTGACCCGACCTGGTTTGCTAAGCCTACTGAGGACAGGGCTTCAGATGGGGGGGGAGGGGGCAAGTGCAGCAGCAAGACAGGTTGGAAGAGGCAGTGGAGTGGCCATGGGTAGAGGAAGGGCCAGAGCGAAGTATCCCCCAACTGTTTCCCAAAGCACCAACTCGCGGCAAGCCTCAGTGCAGAGGGCTGGGTGTTAAAGGGTGTGGATATTTTTTAGTGAGAGCACGGACGATCGACGAGCAGTGGTGTGCAACCTGTATCGCACCAAGATCAGCCGGGGAGCCACCACTAACAGCCTCACCGCCACCAGCATGCACAGGCATATGATGGCAAAGCACCCCACAGGTGGGACGAAAGACATTCACCGCCTCCGGGTCACACCACTGCCTCTTCCCCTGTGCCCCAACCTGCCACACAGATCCAGTCCCCCTCCCAGGACGCAGGCACGAGCGCCTCCTGGCCTGCACCCACACCCTCACCTCCACTGTCCTCCACTCCATCCAGCAATGTCTCTCAGTGCAGCGTTCAGCTGTCGCTAACACAAGCATTGGAGCGAAAGCGCAAATATGCAACCACCCACCTGCCTGCACAAGCTTTAAACATGCACATTGCCAAATTAATCAGCCTGGAGATGCTGCCGTACAGGCTTGTGGAAACGGAGGCTTTCAAAAGCATGATGGTGGCGGCGGTCCCACGCTACTCGGTCCCCAGTCGCCACTATTTTCCCGGTGTGCCGTCCCAGCCCTACACCAGCACGTCTCCCGCAACATAAATCGTGCCTTCACCAATGCGGTTACTGGGAAGGTCCACTTAACCACGGACACGTGGACAAGTACTGGCAGGCAGGGCCACTATATCTCCCTGACGGCACATTGGGTGAATTTAGTGGAGGCTGGGGCCGAGTCAGAGCCTGGGACGACTCATGTCCTACCTACACCCAGAAAAGCGGGTCCTACCTCGGTGCTGGTATCTGCGGCGTCTTATGCCACCTCCTCCAAACCCTCCCCCTCCTCCTCCGCCACGTCTACCTCTGAATTAAGAAGTATGAGCACTTCACCAGCAGTCGGTACCGCACGGCGCGGCAGCACAGCAGTGGACAAGCGTCAGCAGGCCGTGCTGAAACTAATCAGCTTAGGTGACAAGAGGCACACGGCCCCCAAGCTGTTGTGGGTCTGACAGAGCAGACCAACCTCTGGCTTTCGCCGCTGAGCCTCCAACCGGGCATGATCGTGGGTGACAACAGCCGTAACCTGGTGGCGGCTCTGCAGCTTGGCAGCCTCACACACGTGCCATGCCTGGCCCACGTCTTCAATCTGGTGGTTCAGCGGTTTCTGAAAAACTACCTCCACTTGTCTGACCTGATCGGCAAGGTGTGCCACGTCTGCGCACATTTCCGCAAGTCCACCACAGACGCTGCCACCCTGAGGACTCTGCAACATTGGTTTCAGCTGCCAGAGCACCGATTGCTGTGTGATGTGCCCACACGCTGGAATTCTACGCTGCACATGTGGGCCAGGCTGTACGAGCAGTGTAGAGAAATAGTGGAATACCAGCTGCAACATGGGCGGCATAGTAGTAGTTAGCCTCCGCAATTCTTTACTGAGGAGTAGGCATGGATGGCAGATATCTGGCAGGTCCTTGGAAACTTTGAGGAATCTACTCAGATGGTGAGCGGCGATGCAGCAATCATTAGCGTTACCATCCCGCTGCGTTGCCTGCTGAGAAGTTCGCTGCAAAGCATAAAGGCCGACGCTTTTTGCGGTTGGAAATGGAGACAGGGGATGACAGTATGTCACTTGATTGCAAGACCACCCTCATGCCTATATCTCAGAACGTTTTGGAGGAGGGGGAGGAGGAGGAGCAGGAGGAGCAGGAGTAGGGATAAGAGACAGCTGGCCACACTGCAGAGGGTACCCATGCTGCTTGCCTCTCATCTGTTCAGCGTGTATGGGCTGTAGAGGAAGAGGAGGAGGAGGATCCTAAAAGTCATCTTCCTAGTGAGGACAGCGATGTGTTGCATACTGGTACCCTGGCACACATGGCTGACTTTATGTTAGGCTGTCTTTCTCGTGACCCTCGCGTTAGACGCATTCTGGCCAACACGGATTACAGGGTGTACACCCTTCTCGACCCACGGTATAAGAAGAACCTTTCCACTCTCATTCCCAAAGAGGAAAGGGGTACGAGAGTGATGCAATACCACAGGGCCCTGGTGGAAAAAGTGATGCTAAACTTCCCATCTGACAACTCTAGTGGCAGAAGGCACAGTTCTGAGGGCCAAGTAGCAGGGGAGACGTGGAGATCAGGCAGCATGTCCAGCACAGGCAGGGGAACACTATCCAAGGCCTTTGCTAGCTTTATGGTTCCCCAGCAAGACTGTGTCACCACTCCCCAGTCAAGGCTGAGTCGGCGGGAGCACTGTAAAAAAAAAAAGGTGACGGAGTACGTAGCGGATCGTACCACCATCCTCCGAGATGCCTCTGCTCCATACAACTATTGGGTGTCAAAGCTGGACACCTGGCACGAACTTGCGCTGTACGCCCTGGAGGTGCTGGCCTGCCCTGCCGCTAGCGTCTTGTCAGAGAGGGTGTTTAGTGCAGCTGGGGGGATCATCACGGATAAGCATACCCGCCTGTCAACTGCCAGCGCCGACATGCTTACACTCATCAAGATGAACAAAGGTTGGATTTCCCCAGACTTCTCTTCTCCACCTCCTCCTCCTGCTTTGGGTCAGGTGATTAGCACTGGGCAACATGTATTTTCTCTCGTGTTACCACAGTTATCTGAGACACTGGCTTGGGCCTAACAAAAGGAGCATTACTGCATTAATGAGACATTCACAGCTGCACTAGCTTCGGAGTCCGCTTTATGCCAACGATTGCGGAGGGTGTGTGCAGAGGCCGAGGTCCTCGGCAGAGTGAAAGTCTGCCATGTTTGGGCACTGTAATTGCTTCAGGTTTATTATTTTCCTTGGGTTCCTTTGGCTTGCCTATGCTGTGGGTGCACAAAGACTTCCCAGAGCGGTGTTTTACCTGTCTGGCAGAAATACACTGACTGTCTTGGGTAGGGTGCAGAGCTCAGATGGCTTTCCCCTTGCGGTGTCGATTGAGGTATCCGACACCTACACAGAATGAATAGTGTGTGAACACATGGATTTCCCATTGCTATGTAACTTGCGGCACCTTGGGTCACACAAGGTGGAGGCTGGGACCCAGCCTGACCCAGGGCCCATTCACATACTTCCCACACAGACTATAGCGGGTCCTGGTCATGGTTTCTTGGCCTTGTAATGCCACCTCCTCCTCCTGCTTGGGGTAAGGGGATCAGCACTGGGCAACATGTATTTTCTCTCAAGTTACCACAGTTATCTGAGACACTTGTTTGGGCAAAACAAGAGGAACGTTACTGCATTAATGAGACGTTCACTACTGTACTAGCATTGGAGTCTGCTTTATGCCCACGATTGCTGAGGGTGTGGGCAGAGGCCTTTGTCCTGGGGGAAATGCAACTGTGCCAGGTTGGGACTGTGTTACTTGTTCCTGGTTAATCCAGTCTTTGGAGCGCTGAAAGCAACCATAACTGATTTAATGAGACCTTCACAGCTGTACTAGCATCGGAGTCCGCCTTATGCCCACGATTGCTAAGTGTGTGGACATAAAGCCTATGTCCTGGGGGAAATGCAACTGCGCCAGGTTGGGCCTGTAGAACTTCTTCCTGGTTAATCCAGTCTTTGGAGAGATGAAAGCAACCGCAACTAATTAAATGAGACGTTCACAGCTGTACTAGCATCGGAGTCCGCTTTATGCCCATGATTGCTGAGGGTGTGTTCAGAGGCCGAGATCCTCGGCGAAGTGAAAGTCTGCCATGTTTGGGCACTGTAATTGCTTCATGTTCAATACTTTCCTTGGGTTCCTTTGGCTCACCTATGCTGTGAGTGCACAAAGACTTTCCATAGCAGTGTTTTACCTGTCTGGTTCAAATACACTGACTGACTTGGGTAGAAATGTGGGCCGAGGTCCTTGGCGGGGTGAAACTCTGCCATGTTTGGGCGCTGTGATTTCTTTATGCGTAATACCCTCTAAGTTCCTTGGGCTTGCCTATGCTGTGGGTGCACAAAGACTTCCCATTACGGTGTTTTACCTGTCTGGCACAAACACACTGACTGACTAGGGCAGAAATGTAGGCAAGGCCCTTAGCCGGGTGAAAGTCTGCCATGTTTGGGCACTGTAATTGCTTCATGTTTAATACTTTCCTTGGGTTCCTTTGGCTCGCTGATTTCCTCATGTGTAATATCATGCTTGAGTTCCTTGGGCTCTCCTATGCTGTGAGTGCACAAAGACTTCCCATTGCGGTGTTTTACGTGTCTGGCACAAATACACTGGCTGACTAAGATAGAAATGTGGGCCAAGGACCTTGGCCAGGTGAAACTCTGCCATGTTTGGACACACTGATTTCTTCTTGTGTAATACCATCTTTGTGCACCGACAGCACAGGCAAGCCCCAGGAACTCAAACACTTTCCATGGTGGTGTTGAGCTATCTAACACCTACACAGAATGAATTGTGTGGGGACACATGGATTTCCCTTTGCTATGTAACTCACGGCACCTTGGGTCACACAAGATGGAGGCTGGGACCGAGCCTGACCCTGGGCCCGCTCACGTGCTTCCCACACAGAGTATTGCTGCATTGTGGATATGTGTAGAAGTGCTGGCACCTGAGTCCCCTTTATGCACACGTTTGCTGCTCCTGACAATTTTGCGACGGAGGTGCCACGAGATTGGAATGATGATCGTACGTCAATCTATTATCAATTCTCAACAGCATTGTGGGCTATCGCCCACACTTTCAAAGATGGTCGCTGCCTGGCCCTGCCAACCCTCTGCAGTGTGTGCCTCCAGTTCCTCCTCATCCAGTACGTGCTTATAAATAGACATGAGGTTGGTGTGGCTATGAAGCGAGCATGTGGCATGAGGGCATCTGAGCGCTGCGCAGAGACACTTGTGTGCGCTGTGGACGCAGGATCGTGCGGGGGGGGGGGGGGGGGGAGGCTGTTGGACAGCAATGCCAGCATGTAACCCAGGAGAAGAGGCAGCAGTGTTACCCGCAGTCAGTGCTTGTCCTTGGTTGCAGGTAGTGTGGTGCTTCGCTAAGGTGTGCCTTGCAAATGAGGGTTTGTCAGAAGTAAAAATTGTTAGGGGGGGTGACGCCAGACTCTTGCCCCCATTTTGGCTTAATAGTGGGACCTGGGAGCCTCAGATGTAGCCATGCATGCTGCCCCTCCCTATCCATGTCTGTGGTGTTTCCATGACTTTCGGATGTTTTCTGGTGTTTGACAAGTCATCAGCTATGCGGAGCATCGGTCCCATACAAAAATGCTCGAGTCACCCATTTACTGCAATGGGGTTCGTTACTCGAAACCAGCACTCGAGCATAGCGGAAAGTTCGACTTGAGCAACGAGCACCTGAGCGTTTTGGTGCTCACTCATCTCTAAAGACGAGTCATCAGGCTGCAACATATCTAGCCCGCAACCATCAGATGTTAGAAATATAAATCATTTAAAGACAAAAAAAATGGAATAAGAGAAACATCCAATGTCAGGAGGTATCAAACAGGACCAGGAAACAGAGAATAATAATGTTATTTTTTCTGACTCCACGCATTATTTTGTTAGAACAAGAACACTATCTAAATAAAGGACTTCATTTTGCTCCGAATAAAAAACTAATAATAATAGTTTATTTGACACAATTTTGGACATTAATAGATTCATGAGGACTTTAACCATTCAAAAAACATTTTTTGAAAAACAATGAACGAAACGTAACAACAATAATGTGGAATATCGAACAAAAAAATCAAGATCTGGTTGTTTCCAATGAATTTGTGAACAGGCGTTTCAAAGAAACAAAGGCATTGCGGGATCTGGTGGATTTAGAAAAATAAAATTATATAAATTACGTGGAAGGGAGTTCTTTTAAAGCTATAGAATTCCATGTTTACAATCATGCATTTTATCTCATATCATCCAGCGCAAAATGCATGGAATACTTCCAATACATCATTGAAAAGGAATTAATTAAATTACAGAAGAATAATTAAAAAGAACGTCTTGGAAAAAATAATCTCTCCATGCAAGAAAAAGAAGAGTTTAACAAATTATCAAAGAATACGAATGTGGTTATAGTAAAATCCAATAAAGGGGGTAATGTGGTTGTTTTAGATGCTGATTTATATTTCAAACTGGTACATAGAATATTGGATAATACTGAAGTGTATAGAAGGGTCAACTGCAGGAATGTATAGCTCAATTAAGAAAATTGCTGGAGGAGGGGTTAACAAATGGACATTTTGAATGAACAGAGGTTTCTTTTCTTCGGCCGTCACATCCATCCAGGGCTATTTTCCATGGTCTACCCAAATGGCATAAGGAAAAATTCCCTCCTCTATTGCGTCCGATAGTTGCAGGGATCAATTTCCAATGTGAGAGATTGAGCTCATGGGACGATTGATACCAGCAACCGCATGTATGGAGAGTTCCTGGATTTTTGCTGGACAGCAAGAATGTCACACAGCAAGTGCAAATGCAAATGGCTGCTATTTGATGTCAGGAATTTGTATTTGAGCAAAACCACACCATGCGGCTATTGAAGTAGTTAAGTTTTATTTAAAATAATATAGTGATTATACAGCACAATTAAAATAATTCATTATTTGGTGTATGGATTTTCTTCTTAGGCCTCGGTCAGACGGGCGTTTTTTCGCCCTATTTGCGCATGCATCCGGCGATTTTATAAAACCATTGCTTTGCAATGGTATCGGACACATGAGCGCTTTTTATGCGCTCGTCCGATAAATTATAGAACAGAAATCGCAGATCGCACCTATCTGCGATTCCTGTTCTCTTCTCTATATGCGCTCAATGGGGCCGGCGGCAGCAGCGCCGACCCCATTGAGAACATATAGTAGACAAACCATTCTCCTCTGCCACAGCTGTAACAGCTGTGGCAGGGAAGAATGATGTTTGCCCATTGAATTCAATGGAGCCGGCAATACAGCCGGCTCCATTGAAAGCAATGGGCTGCCGGCGATCGCACGATGAATTTTCGGTAAGGGCTTAAAAATATAAGCCCTTCCCTGAAATTAATCCAGAAATGTGTAAAAACAAAAAATATATATATATACTCCCCTGGTCCCGGCAGATGGAGTTCAGCCGCGGCCGGCCGGCAGTTCTCCCCGCCTGCTGAATGAGCTGTCTCTGATTGGTCACAGCCTCACCAATCAGAGGCAGCTCTCACTTACCCATTCATGAATTCATGAATGGGTGAGTGAGTGCTGCCTCTGATTGGCTCAACGCAGGGACCAATCAGGGGCAGCTCTCAGTTGAATTCATCGTGAGATCGCCCGCAGCCCATTGCTTTCAATGGAGACGGCTGTGTTGCCGACCCCATTGAATTCAATGCGCTGGACAGCTCCGGCCCGTTTCTAATGAAACGCGGCTAGGAGCAGTTTTTCGGGCGATTTTTCGGCCCCGGTCACGCGATTTGCGGATGCGCATCCGTCATGTGATCCGCAAATCGCGGGGAAAAACGCCCGTGTGACTAAGGCCTTAAGCATAATTTTTTAAAATTTGATGGTAATTATTATTAACAGATTTTAGGAGTCCCTATGGGCTCCAAAATCTCTCCTATGATAGCCAATCTGGTCATAATTTGGTGGAAAAAAGGTTGCTTGGATGAGCTGGTGGGGTTTTTTTTGCATGGAAATCCTCTTTTTTGCCACATGATGTGGTATACTCAATACATGGATGACGTCATTATTATATGGAGGATGATGTAATAAACAATACAGAAGTAGATGATGTAAGAGAATTTGAGAAATGCATTAATAGTAGAGATGAGCGAACGTACTTGTCCGAGCTTGATGCTCGTTCGAGTATTAGCGTGTTCGAGATGCTCGTTACTAGAGACAAGCACCACGCGATGTTCGAGTTACTTTCACTTTCATCTCTGAGACATTAGCGCGCTTTTCTGGCCAATAGAAAGACAGGGAAGGCATTACAACTTCCTCCTGTGATGTTCCAGCCCTATCCCACCCCCCTGCAGTGAGTGGCTGGGGAGATCAGGTGACACCCGAGTATTAAAATCTGCCCCGCCCGCGGCTCGCCACAGATGCATTCTGACATAGATCAGGGAAAGTGCTACTGATGCTGCTGCTGCTACAGGGAGAGCGTTAGGAGTTATCTTAGGCTTGAAGAACCCCAACGGTCCTTCTTAGGGCCACATCTGACCGTGTGCAGTACTGTTGAGGCTGCTTTTAGCAGTGTTGCACATTTTCTTTTTTGTATATCGGGCATGCGGAGCATTGCGTCCTGAGTCTGCAGTCATTGTACATAGTATAGGGCCAGTACTGGTGAGGCAGGGACAGTGGGAAAGGTGAAAGAGATATACTGTCTATATAGGCAGTGAACTTTTTCAAGCAAATTTAGGAAAAAAAATATATTTGGGCTGCTTGTGACCGTCCTCAGTGTACTGCGTGTCTGCTGGGGGTAGTAGTCCTAATTAATACGCAGCTAAGTGTTACAGCAGGCTTGCGCAAAACTGTTTCCTGGCTCTGCGTTGCCCGTGACATCACCGCCGTCATCCCGTCCACAGTGAAACAGTATACATATATACGCTGCCTACAGTATCTGTCTGCTGTCTCAGCTCAGCCTTTCAAAAAATAGAAGCAAAACACTTAAGGCCTACTAGTGGCGTTTGGCCAATTGACTGCTTGAGCGCTGTGAATTCCAATAGCGCAGTCATACGCACCTACGTCTCACTACAGGTGGCTCTGCTGTGCGTTCCGTAAGCTAAGTCAGCCTCCAACCACAGGCCAATAAGCGGCACATTTAATTACAGCGTTCTGTTTCTGCACTACTGGTAATACACCATGCTGAGGGGTAGGGGTAGGCCTAGAGGACGTGGACGCGGGAGAGGACGCGGAGGCCCAAGTCAGGGTGTGGGCACAGTCCGAGCTCCTGATTCAGGTGTATCGCAGCCGACTGCTGCGGGATTAGGAGAGAGGCACCTTTCTGGCGTCCCCACATTCATCTCACAATTAATGGGTCCACGCAGTAGACCTATATTAGAAAATGAGCAGTGTGAGCAGGTCCTGTCGTGAATGGCAGAAAGTGCATCCAGCAATCTATCGACCACCCAGAGTTCTACGCCGTCCACTGCTGCAACTCTGAATCCTCTCGCTGCTGCTCCTCCTTCCTCCCAGCCTCCTCACTCCATTACAATGACACATTCTGAGGAGCAGGCAGACTCCCAGGAACTGTTCTCGGGCCCCTGCCCAGAATGGGCAGCAATGGTTCCTCTCCCAGCAGAGGAGTTTGTCGTGACCGATGCCCAACCTTTGGAAAGTTCCCGGGGACCGGGGGATTAGGCTGGGGACTTCCGGCAACTGTCTCAAGAGCTTTCAGTGGGTGAGGAGGACGATGACGATGAGACACAGTTGTCTATCACTCAGGTAGTAGTAATTGCAGTAAGTCCGAGGGAGGAGAGCACAGAGGATTCAGAGGAAGAGCAGCAGGACGATGAGGTGACTGACCCCACCTGGTTTGCTAAGCCTACTGAGGACAGGTCTTCAGAGTGGGAGGCAAGTGCAGCAGCAAGGCAGGTTGGAAGAGGCAGTGCGGTGGCCATGGGTAGAGGCAGGGCCAGACCGAATAATCCACCAACTGTTTCCCAAAGTGCCCCCTCGCGCCATGCCACCCTGCAGATGCCGAGGTGTTCAAAGGTCTGGCAGTTTTTCACTGAGAGTGCAGACGACCGACGAACAGTGGTGTGCAACCTTTGTCGCGCCAAGATCAGCCGGGGAGCCACCACCACCAGCCTCACCACCACCAGCATGCGCAGGCATATGATGGCCAAGCACCCCACAAGGTGGGACGAAGGCCGTTCACCGCCTCCGGTTTGCACTACTGCCTCTACCCCTGTGCCCCAACCTGCCACTGAGATCCAACCCCCCTCTCAGGACACAGGTACTACCGTCTCCTGGCCTGCACCCACACCCTCACCTCCGCTGTCCTAGGCCCCATCCACCAATGTCTCTCAGCGCAGCGTCCAGCCGTCGCTAGCACAAGTGTTTGAGCGCAAGCGCAAGTACGCCGCCATGCACCCGCACGCTCAAGTGTTAAACGTGCACATAGCCAAACTGATTAGCCTGGAGATGCTGCCGTATAGGCTTGTGGAAACGGAGGCTTTCAAAAGCATGATGGCGGCGGCGGCCCCACGCTACTCAGTTCCCAGTCGCCACTACTTTTCCCGATATGCCGTCCCAGCCCTGCACGACCACATCTCCCGCAACATTGTACGCGCCCTCACCAACGCGGTTACTGCCAAGGTCCACTTAACGGACACATGGACAAGGACAGGTGGGCAGGGCCACTATATCTCCCTGACGGCACATTGGGTAAATTTAGTGGAGGCTGGGCCCGAGTCAGAGCCTGGGACCGCTCACGTCCTACCCACCCCCAGAATTGCGGGCCCCAGCTCGGTGGTGGTATCTGCGGCGTTGTATGCTTCCTCCACTAAACCACCCTCCTCCTCCTCCTACGCAACCTCTGTCTCGCAATCAAGATGTGTCAGCAGCAGCACATCGCCAGCAGTGGGTGTCGCGCGGCGTGGCAGCACAGCGGTGGGCAAGCGCCAGCAGGCCGTGCTGAAGCTACTCTACTTAGGAGAGAAGAGGCACATGGCCCACGAACTGCTGCAGGGTCTGACAGAGCAGACCGACTGCTGCTTTCGCCGCTGAGCCTCCAACCGGGCATGGTCGTATGTGACAACGGCCGTAACCTGGTGGCGGCTCGGCAGCTCGGCAGCCTCACGCACGTGCCATGCCTGGCCCACGTCTTTAATTTGGTGGTTCAGCACTTTCTGAAAAGCTACCCACGCTTGTCAGACCTGCTCGGAAAGATGCGCCGGCTCAGCGCACATTTCCGCAAGTCCCACACGGACGCTGCCACCCTGCGCACCCTGCAACATCGGTTTAATCTGCCAGTGCACCGACTGCTGTGCGACGTGCCCACACGGTGGAACTCTACGCTCCACATGTTGGCCAGGCTCTATGAGCAGCGCAGAGCTATAGTGGAATACCAACTCCAACATGGGCGGCGTAGTGGGAGTCAGCCTCCTCAATTCTTTACAGAAGAGTGGGCCTGGTTGGCAGACATCTGCCAGGTCCTTGGAAACTTTGAGGAGTCTACCCAGATGGTGAGCGGGGATGCTGCAATCATTAGCGTCACCATTCCTCCGCTATGCCTCTTGAGAAGTTCCCTGCAAATCATAAAGGCAGACGCTTTGTGCTTGGAAACGGAGGCGGGGAAGACAGTATGTCACTGGATAGTCAGAGCACCCTCATGTCTATATCTCAGCGCGTTGAGGAGGAGGGGGAGGAGCATGAGGAGGAGGGGGAAGAGACAGCTTGGCCCACTGCTGAGGGTACCCATGCTGCTTGCCTGTCATCCTTTCAGGCCTGAGGAGGAGGAGGATCCTGAAAGTGATCTTCCTAGTGAGGACAGCCATGTTTTGCGTATAGGTACCCTGGCACACATGGCTGACTTCATGTTAGAATGCCTTTCTCGTGACCCTCGCGTTACACGCATTCTGGCCACTACGGATTACTGGGTGTACACACTGCTCCCCAGTTCCGAGGGCCAGGTAGCAGGGGAGGCGCGGAGATCAGGCAGCATGTACAGCACAGGCAGGAGAACACTCTCTAAGGCCTTTGACAGCTTTCTGGCTCCCCTGCAAGACTGTGTCACCGCTCCCCAGTCAAGGCTGAGTCGGCGGGAGCACTGTAAATGGATGGTGAGGGAGTACGTAGCCGATCGGACGACCATCCTCCGTGATGCCTCTGCCCCCTACAACTACTGGGTGTTGAGGCTGGACACGTGGCCTGAACTCGCGCTGTATGCCCTGGAGGTGCTTGCTTGTCCTGCGGCTAGCGTCTTGTCAGAGAAGGTGTTTAGTGCGGCTGGAGGAATCATCACGGATAAGCGTACACGCCTGTCAACCGACAGTGCCGACAGGCTTACACTCATCAAGATGAACAAAGCCTGGATTTCCCCAGACTTCTCTTCTCCACCAGCGGACAGCAGCAATACCTAAACAATACGTAGGCTGCACCCGCAGATGGAAGCATCGTTCTCTAGCACCATCAAAAACGGGGACCTTTTAGCTTCATCAATCTGTGTTTTATATTCCTCCTCCTCCTCCTGCTCCTCCTCCTGAAACCTCACGTAATCATGCCGAATGGGCAATTTTTCTTAGGCCCACAAGGCTCAGTCATATAACTTTTGTAAACAATGTTTATACGTTTCAATGCTCATTAAAGCATTGAAACTTGCACCTGAACCAATTTTTATTTTAACTGAGCTGCCTACAGGCCTAGTTACAAATTAAGCCACATTAACCAAAGCGATTAATGGGTTTCACTTGCCCTCTTGGTGGGGCATGGGCAATTTTTCTGAGGTACCTTAGTACTGTTAGTACACCATTTTTTTTTGGGCCCTCGCCTACAGTGTAATCCTAGTAATTTTTAGCCCACCTGCATTAAACCTGACATTACCTCAGCTGTGCTGGGCACTGCAATGGGATATATTTATGTACCACCGGTGGCTTCCTGGGACCCACCCATGCTGTCGGTCCACACGGAGTTGTAACTGCATGTGTCCACTTCTAAAGAACCCCAGTCTGACTGGGGCATGCAGTGTGGGCCGAAGCCCACCTGCATTAAACCTGACGTAAGCTTTGCTGTGCTGGGCACTGCAATGGGATATATTTATGTACCGCCGGTGGCTTCCTGGGACCCACCCATGCTGTCGGTCCACACGGAGTTGTAACTGCATGTGTCCACTTCTAAAGAACCCCAGTCTGACTGGGGCATGCAGTGTGGGCCGAAGCCCACCTGCATTTAATCTGATGTTAGCTCTGCTGTCCAGGGCACTGCAATGGGATACATTTATGTACAGCCAAGGGGTTCCAGGGAGCCACCCATGCTGTGGGTGCACACGGAATTCCCATTGCGGAGTTGTACCTGCCTATGACTATTTATAAAAAAACGCGATCTGACTGGGGCATGCAGACACCTTGACAGAATGAATAGTCTGTGTGGCACATAGGTTCCCCATTGCTATGCCCACGTGTGCAGCTCCTGATGGCGGTGGCACAGGATTATATTTCTCATTGCTTCTGTACAGCATTGTGGGCTATCGGCCCGCCCCTTTTAAAGAGGGTCGCTGCCTAGCCGTGCCAACCCTCTGCAGTGTGTGCCTGCGGTTCCTCCTCATGGCAGACGCACTTATAAATAGACATGAGGGTGGCGTGGCATGAGGGCAGCTGAAGGCTGTGCAGGGACACTTTGCTGTCCGGTGTGGACACTGGGTTGTGCGGGGGGGGGGGGGGGTGCTTGGGCAGCATGTAACCCAGGAGAAGTGGCATCGGAGTGTCATGCAGTCAGTGATTGTGCTTTGTTGGAGGCAGTGTGGTGCTTAGCTAAGGTATGCATTGCTAATGAGGGTTTTTCAGAAGTAAAAATTGTTGGGAGGGGGGCACTCTTGCCGCTATTGTGGCTTAATAGTGGGACCTGGGAACTTGAGATGCAGCCCAACATGTAGCCCCTCGCCTGCCCTATCCGTTGCTGTGTCGTTCCCATCACTTTCTTGAATTGCCCAGATTTTCACAAATGGAAACCTTAGCGAGCATCGGCGAAATACAAAAATGCTCGAGTCGCCCATTGACTTCAATGGGGTTCGTTATTCGAAACGAACCCTCTAGCATCGCGAAAATTTTGTCTCGAGTAACGAGCACCCGAGCATTTTGGTGCTCGTTCATCTCTAATTAATAGTAATACACTTAATCTCCAGTTCACTCGTATGCACCATAGGGTGGAGGTACCAATTTTAGATTTTTTGCGAAAAAGGTGAATGTGAAAACAAATAATATCATAACCAGTATGTATAGAAAGCCCACAGCAGGTAATACCATTGTGCTTTCCACAAGTGGACATCAAAAACATATTTTGGTTGCAATCTCTACACGGGTATTCACCAGGGCAAGGAGAGCCTGCTCCGATGTAAATATGTTTAATTCAACAAAAAAATCAAATTATTCAAGATTGCAAAGACGTGGTTACAAAAAAGACTAGTGATAAAATAGACAAACATAAAAGAGATAAAACCTTAACTGTTTATGATAAAAAAAACTAGTTCATTCCACTCCATATAGTAAAAATTTCTATGATATAAAAAAAATAGTTTTTCAATTTTCTACCGATTTTTTTTTTTTACTTGCACGTCACATACACAGCTGTGGTACATGGGCATGTAACACACACACAGCTGTGCTACATGCCATGCGCCTGACAAAAACAACTCTGCCTCATGACATGCCAGTCACAGACACAGCTCCGTTACATGAAATGTGCATGGTACAAACACAGCTCTGCTACATTATATGCATGTGACAAATACAGCTGTGCCACAGTACATGGGCATGTTACTACCCTGTTTCCCCGAAAATAAGACGCGTCATATTAATTTTTGCTCCCAAATATGCGCTATGTCTTATTTTCAGGGGGTGTCTTATTTTTCAATGAAGAATTCCCATTTATTCTTTAACAAAAAAAATGAACATTTATTACCGTATATACTGCACAGTACCGTAGTTGTCACCACAAACCAATATAGCTAGACAAACTGTAAAAACAAAGCAAAAATTACTCAATGACAGTCATGTCATCATTTTCTGGCACAGAAAATTTGCCTGACTTACATACAGGGCCACAAAAAATAAGGGCTGTAAAGTACCTGGCTCCCACACACTATCTGGAGACTGTAATGCTCACCCCCTAAGGCTGGAAATACGCTCTGTGAGAACCCAGCCTTAAGAATCACACATATGGTTGCCTGACACACACAGAGCCATAAAAAAAAGGGCTGTAATTTAAGTAACGTACCTGTCTGCAGACAGAAGTTCCTGTACCACTTGTAAGCAGGGATGGTATTGCAGCTTCTGGCCACCAGGGGGAGCTCATCACAGCAGACGTGTACAGCAGGAACAGAACGACAGTATGGACTTTTCCAACCAGCAAAGGGAGCTCACAACAGCACACTCGTACAGCACAGGAGGAGGTAGGAGACAACGGGGATGGCAGCAGGGGACAGGCCTCTCGACTTGCCTCCATACTTTAGTATGCCTTATTATCGGGGTGTGCCTTATATTTGCGATTTCTGCAAATTTCTTAATGTGTCTTACTTTCGGGGGTGCCTTATTTTCGGGGAAACACGGTAACAGCTTTGCTACATGATATGTGCGTCAGAGACATGACATGCGTCTGACAGAAATGACATGTACATGGTACAAATACAGCTCTGTTACTTTATATGCATGTGATAGACAGAGCTCTACTACATGACTTACATCCATGCTGACTATACACCTTACACGCACAGCACATTAGACAAAACAGCCACTCACAGGTCTATTACATTTATGCTGACTGCACACATGACACACACAGCTCTTGGATACAGTGATGAGCCCCTGATCGTGTGATCCCTGACTCCACCCACACAGGGGATCATATGACGGTGACATCACAGGTCCTGGTACTTTCTTTTGGCTTATCCAGTATGCAGTACTACCAAACTCCAGAATGACTCCTCACACAGCAATGACATCACCACAAGTCCTTCAGCTTGCCAGATCTATGTGGTGATGGTAGACCGGTGTCTCCTTTCTGGACCGCTGAGTTGTGTCTGACATAATAATGGCCTAGTTGTATTCTTAGTGTGTTAGCACCTGCCATAACGGTGCCAGGGGGTGGGGCTATGACACTGACAGGGAGGATATGACATCACCAGGGGTGGGGCTATGATGTTGTCAGGGGTGAGGCTTACTTACTCACATACAAACAGACAAGTGGTTGTTAGTAGCTTGACAAGATGGAGGAGTACTGTATAAGGCTAAAAAAATAAAAATTTGGGTAATATTTTGTCTCCAAACCTATTCATCTCAAACAAGTCTGAACCCCACTGGATATCTTATGAAGGTTTCTTTAAATGCGGTAAATCACGATGCAGTGTGTGCAAGATGGCTTTAAAAAAAAAAAAAAAACAGCTTTGAGAATAGTGAAGGAACGAAAAATCAAAGCATAAAAAGCTTAATTAATTGTGATTCAGAAAATGTAATTTATATTATTGCCCGCACTGCATGCAATA
Source organism: Eleutherodactylus coqui (assembly GCF_035609145.1). Lineage (NCBI taxonomy): Eukaryota > Metazoa > Chordata > Amphibia > Anura > Eleutherodactylidae > Eleutherodactylus > Eleutherodactylus coqui. The sequence goes on along the minus strand of NC_089843.1, from coordinate 28,932,706 downwards.
TTTTTTTTTAAACATTTTCTTTTTATTGATTTTCCAAACATGACATAGTTATTGCAACAGTTTGGCCTCGCAGGGCCTATGACGGTACATGAGTATATTTTGCTAATTAAGCGTCCGATATCTGTACCTCTTGAAGGTGTATTATTTCACTAATAACGCTGGTAATATTAACCGGTGTACTGCATGCAATATTAATTATGTTGGATGTACAACGCGAAAATTAAAAACATGAATCACAGAGTATTTAAGAGGTATTTAAAAAATCAAATCCGAGCAGCACGGGGACTGTTAGGCATTTTGTTGAAAAGCATTTAGGAGACATCAGCAGTTTTATGTTTTTGGGTTTAAAAAAATAAGGAATCATGGGAAATGTAAAATTAGTCAGGAAATGGTGTTGAAACGAGGAGCATACTGGATCCTGATGTTAAATACTGAGGGATTTGCTGAGGACATGTATATGAAGACAGATTTAGTGTATATATATATATTGATATAAAACCCCTTTTTTGGTAATGGTTATCTATAATAACATGAATGATGATGTCAATCTAGAAATATTGAACATGGATGGAGAAATAAGTTAATATGGATTTGGTTTAGTTCTAGGGATGAGCGAACGTGTCCGTTACGGACACATCCGCACCCGGACACCGGCTTTGCCGAACACTGCAGTGTTCGCGCGTAAGTGTCCGGGTGCCGCCGGGGGGCGGGGAGATGCGCGGCGGCGCGGGCGGCAGTAGCGGGGAACAGGGGGGAGCCCTCTCTCTCTCCCTCTCCCCCCCACTCCCCGCCGCACCCCCCCGCGCTGCCACGGCGGCCCCCGAACTTTTTCGCCCGAACACTGAAGTGTTCGCAAAGTTTGGTGTTCGGGCGAAAAAGGGGCGGAGCCGAACGTGTTCGCTCATCTCTATTTAGTTCATATTTCCATATTAATATATATATATATATATATATTTCTGTGTTGATTTTGTATATATGACTACATCTATATCTGTTTAAAAAGGGATTTATATATGTATATATACACAATATTTTCCTATGAAACCATTATATGCAACACAATATTATTATATTTTAATGTCTCCTGGGAATACATGATTAAAGCGCTTAAAATATCAATTGATATACATGCAATAGGTGTTACTCTCTTGAATCATGAATCATGAAAAGTTATATTGAAAAAGCTCTTTTTCATAGAAATGAAGAGGTTAATTATGCATTCAGAGTTAACCAGATGAGCAAGGGTTACTTTTCAGTTTTTTTCTTTGTTTTTAATTACAGGTCTTTTAAAAGGAAGTAAGTCGTAATACCTATGAGGTGATCAAGATCCTGTGTAGGATTGAAACGCGCACTTTGTTTTATCCTGTTTTGTATGGAACAAGAATAATAAAGACAAGGAAAACTTCACAAGTTACCAGCTTCCTTTGTAGTGGATTTTTTTATCACTGCTGATTGGAACCCCCCACCCCCACACACACACACACCGCACCAGACTCTCCCATCTCCAATCCATACTGAATGCGTCAGCCAGGCTCATCTTCCTGTCAAGCTGCTATTCGGACATCTCTATCCTGTGCCAGTCACTGCACTGACTGCCCGTCAAATATAGAATTAAATTCAAACTCACTAGCTTCCTCCATAAAGTTCTCCATAGCACTGCACTGCCCTACATTGCCTCCTTCATCTCAATCCTCTAAAGTAATCAGATTAAAGGGGTTGTCTCACGCCGAAACGGGTTTTTTTTTAATTCAATAAGCCCCCCATTCGGCGCGAGACAAACCCGATGCAGGTGTTAAAAAACAAAACGGGTAGTACTTACCCGAATCCTGTGCTGCGGCGACTTCTTTCTTCTTCTTACTTACCTTAGTAAGATGGCCGCCGGGATCTTCACTGTGCAGTCCATTGCCGATTCCAGCCTCCTGATTGGCTGGAATCGGCACACGTGACAGGGCGGAGCTACGAGGAGCCGCTCTCCGGCACGAGCGGCCCCATTCAGAAGACAGAAGACCGCACAGCGCAATTCTGGCGATTTTAGACGGATCCATGGAGACGAGGACGCCAGCAACGGAACAGGTAAGTGAATAACTTCTGTATGGCTCATAATTAATGCACGATGTATATTACAAAGTGCATTTATATGGCCATACAGAAGTACTGAACCCCACATGCTTTCATGAGACAACCCCTTTAAGTGTCCCATTCAAACCTCTTTTTTCCACCTCTAAGACCTCTTCAGAACAGCACCAGTCCTGTGGAACACACTACCCAAAACTATCCAGGCAATCCCCAACATACAAATCTTCAGGTGCACTGAAAACGCACCCCTTCAGATCAGGTATAGTTCAGCTAAGAGTTGTATACGATCACACCCATTAAATGAACCAGACAACAAATGCAGAGTTTAATCATAGGGAAAAGCAGCTCTCTCTGGAGCTGCACCCTCATCATCTTTTATAAGAGCAGTGAGACTGCAGAACGCTCTGCTGATGATGTCGTGATGGCAACATCAATAGAGGAGTTTAAAAATAGATGTCTTTCTAGATCACTATATCATCACAGGATATATACATTAGGTTTCCAGCAGGGTTGTAGATCTCAAATGTTGATCCAGGGATTATTCTGGCTGCCATTATGGAGTCAGGAAGGAATTTCTTTCCTCCAAATGGGCTAAATTGGCTTGCTGTTTTTTTGCCTTTCTCTGGACCAAATGGTGAGGGTTGAAATAGGCTGAACTAGATGGTCATTGTCTTCATTCAGCCTAACATATTATGTTACTATGTAATGGATAAAAAGTGGATGTAACACAACATATAGTAAATATAGAAAACTGAATGGTTTACAAGATGATAAAATCAAAGTAAATGACTGAATACATTCTTGGCAGTAAAATAATCTCAGGCTAAATGAATGCTTTACATGGGTGGATATCATATTTGGCAAAAACACTTTCACATGTGGTGATGACCATTCCAGATTTCACAATACATGTCCATGCCATTAATTTAAGACAGGGAATTCTTGTGAAAATAATATAAGAATGCCAAATAATTTCATGGACAGACAATGTGTCTCTAAAATTCCAAGAAATTGCACAATGTTATAATCAGATGAAGTCTTAAAGACATCACCCCTTGTTAAAGGGGATTAGATTTCTTTAACAGTTCCCTCTTTTTATTATCTCAAGAATTCCTGACACTATGCCTCGACAATGGCAAGAAGACTTACTATCCCTTTCTAACAAAGGCCCACCCCTGAGGGCCTTGTGAGGCTGTAAGATAATTCAGCACCACAGTTTACTGATTGGTAACCAAAAAGTAACTGTTTGTAGTATTCATTTAAAACCTCAAGCACATCAAATAGTGTATCTGTGATGTTATTAAAGGCATCTCCTAGTGGTTCTATCATATGTGCATTCTTCAGTGAATTGAACATTATACCTATGGGTCCACTTAAAGTTACTCCCGTTTTCCATGATCACTGAATGTGAGTAAAGTATACCTTCTTGTCAGGTGTTTCACATTTACGTAACATGTAAGAAGGAATATATATATATATATATATATATATATATATATATATATATATATATATATATATATATATATATATATATATATAGTAAAATTCAAAAATTTTCCATAGCTAAGTTAATTTCTGATTGTACAATCTCTAACTAGGACATTGCTTTAGCTGACACAGGGGTATGAGAGCATATCCAACATTCTAACAAATTTCTCGTTCTAGACATGATACCATTATACTTAAAGAATGTGTTACTGCATCCTTTATCTAATGCATGCTCATTAGACACAATTTAAATTACTGCAAGTAACATAGCAAATAAAGTACAATGCTTCCCTTATGTTTTTTTCCCTTGCACAAAAGTAGGAGAAGTCAATTGTACTTGGCAAGAGCCTTCAATCCCCCGCTGCAAATTATGAGTACTATGCAATGGTGATAGATCTGGAATGGAACTGAAAACATGCTTATGAATCTGCTGCAATATTTTCTGCAAAGACTCTTCATAAGATGTCAGGTCAGAATGTAGCATCTGTAGCCACTGAAACAGGTACAAGGGCTTTGGAGTGCATTTAAGGGGGACTTCAACAGTTTCTCAATGTTATGGCATGTACAAACCTTGCACAAACCTGGCAGCAGCATGATGGAATCCTGGCGCTACCCAATGTTGTTTCACCAGACTCACAATTGCCTCCTTGGATTAATCTGTAGGTCCGGGTGAGAGGGAATCAGTCACAGCGTGAAGGACTCTAGGTACACACAACCTAGATCCCAACCTTGACTATTTGTAGCCATTATAACTAAAAAGGATTACACAACAATTCTATAATGTGATTAAAATACATAAAATCACCATTCAATTAAAAGTTGAACATACCTTTTGACATTTTAGACTTATGTTAATGAATAATTAGTAACTTCTAAATATTTCCTTCAAATGTTCAATATTTTTCATAACCATAAAACATTACATAAACAACCAGAAAATATAATGTCACATTTATTTCAGTTTCCTAGAATTTTAGTCTAAACTGGGTTCTAGGGAAAAAAAGGAAAAAAAAGTCATATGTTGAATACAAATGTCTCTTTATCTCAAAGTCTTCCTTCTCTTGATCTTCTTTAGACCACAAATCTACAGGGTCTGTGATGCATTTAATTTTCTTAATTAGGACATAAAGAATGTTAGTGCCAAATTTCATGTCTGTACAACACCGAGAAGTTAGAGAATTCGATTAGGTACATCATATAGGGGTGCCAATACTTTTGCACTTAGCATTGAATAATTAAGTTGTGACACATTTACTCTTCCTTTTTAGGACCTAAAGAACTAAAGAATGGTTGTGCCAAATTCCTTATTTGTATGACACAGGAAAGTTAGATTACATAAGGGTTCCAATACTTTTGCACTTAGCATTGGATAATCAAGAATAATTATTTTTCCTATTTAGGACACTAAGCCTAAAATCAATCTTTTTCCTCCTGTATCGACAATAACATACTAAGCGATCACACTTATATAGGTGGATCACTCACTAGGACCTACTTAGGTTAGCAAGTTATCAGATACTATAGCTATTGATTAATAGATGGAAATAGAAAAAGAGAGAGGCCTAAGTATAGTACAAATGGGGATCATACTATAGACACCCGGTTTATCATTGGAACCTGGGTTTGTCTCCTGGGCCTAATCACCGTCCTGGGACTCCAATAGTTAATGAAGGCTAATGCTGATGTCTATTGACTTGAGCTTGTGCTACTGAGGTGTATGTCCGCAGATATAGGCACCCAGAATATTGGGGTGCTACTGGATCTTAAACCTTCTATAATAGGCGATAAACAAACACAGCCTACAAAGAGTGTGCTTCTGCTATATTCTTCACAGCTTTTTGAGGGTGTCATTCCAGTTGACAAACAATGGGGTTACATCTGTTGGGGTGTTTTTCCTTTTGAGAAACAATCGGTTCCTGAGGAGTTGCATGACAGCAACAGAAACGCGTCAAACCGTAATATGAAAAGAACCAAATATTGAATAAAAATCCTAAGTTAGTCTAATAGAAAAAATTAATCACCCTAAACTTTCTCCAACATTGTAGTAATGTGTGTCTATAAGCACTAGTCCTGAATACCACAATGTGGGTGGAAGTCATCATTCATATCTGGATCTAATATCTTTCCAGAACTGTAGTGGTGAATTATGTATGTTGTATGCCAGTGTGTTTCCAGGTATTTTTGAAATATTAAAAGTTAAGTTTTATATAATATCCTCTAGTACAGCTATACATACACAGGCATATAAATAAGAGTTCAAAATTGGGGAGATATTGTGGGAATGAATTAAGTATTGAAATGCACAAATTAGTTTATATAGATAATAATTAACATTTAAGCCTAAATATGCATAATTGGAGTTACAATCATACATGGTTAGACATTAGAGATGAGCGAGCACCAAAATACGCAGGTGCTCGTTTCTCGACTCGAACTTTCCGCGATGCTCGAGAGTTAGTTTTGAGTAACGAACCCCATTGAAGTCAATGGGCGACTCGAGCATTTTTGTATATGACCCATGCTCCGCTAAGGTTTTCATTTGTGAAAATCTGGAAAACCCAAGAAAGTGATGGAAACGACAAAGAAATGGATAGGGCAGGGGAGAGGCAACATGCTGGGCTGCATCTCAGGTTGCCAGGTCCCACTATTAAGCCACAATAGCGGCAAGAGTGCCCCCCTTCCTAACAATTTTTACGTTGGACAAACTCTCATTGGCAAGGCACACCTTAGCTAAGCACCACACTACCTCCAACTAAGCACAATCACTGCCTGTGGGACACACCGCTGCCTCTTCTCCTGGGTTACATGCTGCCCAACCCCCCCACACGAACCTGCGTTCGCAGCGCACACAAAAGTGTCCCTGCGCAGCCTTCAGCTGCCCTCATGCCACACACTGGCTGCATAGCCACACCGCCCTCATGTCTATTTCTAAGTGCGCCTGCCATGAGGAGGAACCGGAGGCACACACTGCAGAGGGTTGGCAGGGCCAGGCAGTGACCCTCTTTAAAAGGGGCGGGGCCATAGCCCACAATGCTGTACAGAAGCAATGAGAAATCCAATCCTGTGCCACCTCCATCAGGAGATGCAAACGTGGGCATAGCAATGGGAAATCCATGTGCCTACACAGTATTCATTCTGTCAAGGTGTTGCATAGCTCAATCGACACCGCAAGGGGAAATCCATCTGAACTCTGCCCCCTACCCAAGTCAGTCAGTGTCTTTGTGCCAGACAGGTCAAAAACCGCGATGGGAACTAAGTGTGCACCAACAGCATAGGTGGGTCCTAGGCAATCCAAGACATGAACAATAAAAAAAATCTAAGCGGCCAAACATGGCAGACCTGCACGGCACCCACAACATAGGCCTCGGCCCACAGCTACAGCAATCGTAGGCAGGGAGCGGACTTTCACTGCACCCAGGACATAGGCCTCTCCACAAACCCTCAGCAATCATGGGCCTAGAGCAGACTCCAATGCTAGCGTAGCTGTGCACGTCTCATTAGCGCTGTATTGCTCTTGTAGTTTGTTCCAATGCAGTGCCCCGGATAGTAGAGCTAACGTCAAATTAAATACAGGTGGGCTTCGGCCCACACGGCATGCCCCAGTCAGACTGTTTTTTTTTAGAAATAGTCACAGGCAGGTACAACTCCGCAATAGGAATTCCGTGTGCACCCACAGCATGGGTGGCTCCCTGGAACCCACCGGCGGTACATAAATAAATCCCATGGCAGTGCCCTGCACAGCTGAGCTAACATCACATTAAATACAGGTGGGCTTCGGCCCACACTGCATGCCCCAGTCAGACTGAGGTTTTTTATAAGTAGACACAGGCAGGTACAACTCCCCAATGGGAAGTGTGTGTGCACCCACAGCATGGGTGGGTCCCAGGAAGCCACCAGTGGTACATAAATAAATCCCTTTGCAGTTCCCTGCACAGCTGAGCTAACGTCACATTAAATACAGGTGGGCTTCGGCCCACACTGCATGCCCTGGTCAGTCTGGGTTATTTTTTTTGGGGTCATGTACGTTGAACACCGCGATGGGAACACTTAGTTAACCCATGGTATGCACAGACCCCTGTAATACTCCTGTAGCAAAGGTATAAGCTGACCCCACTAACAGTTATGTTGCAGAAGTCTAGGGAGACCCCATCAACACTTCTGTATTAATAGTATAGCCGGACCCCAGTAACATTTCAGTAGCATCAGTATAGGCAGAGCTTAGTATCAGTTACATTTCAGTAGTAACAGTATCGACAGACCCCTGTAGCATTTCCGTTACAGCAGTGTGAGGGTTATGAACATATTAATATATATATGTATGTATCTTTGATATACGTTTCCGGAGGCTGTAGGCCTAAATTGTACACTCTATTCTGTGTCCTATGAAAAGCTCTGCTAAATGCCTGTACATTTAGGTTAGTACTTAATTACATTAAGTAGAGGTGTAATCTTAAATGTCCATCATGTCTCCAAGAGCTTGTTTATCTCGTTACACTGATCAAAAGGTTGTATGGAATGCTTTGTTTTTGACTGCTGTCTAGGTAGGGCATGTGATTAAAATGTAGAGTGTGATGATAATCAGGATACCAGACACGATGTCTACATACAAACAAATAAAGCATTGTTTATAGAGAAGACAAAATTATGTACCAGTAAAACAGGTCAACCTCTGTAACACTAGCCTACTGATACGCCTACTATTTTCTGTATAAGAATAAGGCAATGTACACAATAAACTCAGATTGCTTCTAGACACAGGCCTGATCTCTGTGTTTCATAGCTTTCTCACGGCGGCCGCCATAACCACCTTTGATTTGGAGCCTCACAGCATATTGACGGAACATTGAATTCCCTAACAGAAATTGGTGCCCGAACGTGGGGCTTGAAGGAACAAGAGGACCACCTACACCTCAAACCCCCCCGGACCCAGATGGGATAAGGAGCCACTCGGAACCACGGATTTACAAAAACTGCGCAGTAAGGTAAGGCTTTATCTTGCCACAATCTATCCGTGCTACTTGGCTGCTCCTTTCCTGTCCGAGGGGTAAGAAGTGCATGCCTCTTATAAATCTTCAAGCTTTTTAAGAATTCATATGGTGGGCTGAATATGCTGTGCGGGTGTTTAACTGTTATTGTCTTTATTTGTTACTTTGCATGGTCAGTGTACAGAATATGATACCCTATTGCCAATCTCTGGAAGGCATGGTATAAGTTATACCAGGGAAGCCTAAAATTTTCAGGGGATAAAACCCCTGATGGGATCCTCTTATAAACATAAGAGAAGTAGTAGAGACGAGGTAAAATATACAGGGTGAGGAAGTACAGAATATGAAACCCTCTTGCCGATCTCGGGAAGGCATGGTATAAATTGTACCAGGGAAGCCTAAAATTTTCAGGGGATAAAATCCCTGATGGGAGCCTCTTATAGGTATAAGAGAAGTAGTTGAGACGGGGGGAAATAAGCAGGGTTGGGAAGTACCGACACTTTTAGACAAGTGAGGAAGTACTGACACTTAAAAAAGTAGTAACTGACATGCAAATGTTTTTGTCTTTATGTGTGTGTATAAATGGAAGGACCTGTATGAGAGTTAGACTGTGTTATATGGTGTATACTGTCCGGTAACCAGAAACGAAATGAAGCAAAAATGATCAAATGCTGAGCCAGACCACAGGGGGTGGAGCTAGGTGATGTAAGGAGATGGGAGGGAAGAACAATAGGAATAGGTCTTGCTCCACCCTCCACACAGTCCAGCCTAGGTGAGAAGTGTGTCTCCATTTTAAGTGGATGTTGGTGTATATATATATGTATATTGTGGTAATGTATAGAGTGAAGGTCACTCTTAGACTCCATGTTAAGTCTCTCACTTGAACAAATGGAGTGACCAAAGGAGGGGCATCTAATTTTATTCCTGAGACTAGTTGTGTGAGATAATAGCCCAGGATTACCACAGTGTATATATGAATATACAGATTCGTGGAATATGTGGAATTCAAAAATATTGAGTTGTGTTAATTTGAATATTATTGAATTAAGATATTAATATGAGATAATTGTGTACTTGAAACACCTGATAAGTACTTTAGTCAAATTAATATTTAAAGTGTAATTCATTTCCAATTAACAACAGTATTCTATTTGAAGAGTGTATAAAGAAAATAATAATAAAAATAATAAGCCTCTTGGTGTATATAAACCGCCAGCCATTGGCCATAGTGCTGGTAAAGAGGATAAGGTATGGAAGACTGCACAGAAAATAGTGAAACAAACAATTGTTTTATGTGTGTGAAAGAATAAAAATAATAAGCCTCTTGGTGTACATAAACCGCCAGCCATTGTCCATACTGCTGGTAAAGAGGATAAGGTGTGAAAGATAGCTAAAGAAATTGGCAAATGAATATTGGTCCCCATCCCACTTATTAGGGTCCCAATCAGCTACAGTATGAACCTTTTTCTTATAGTGTCTAACTCTCTTTAAAGCGTAATTTGAACTAAGTCTTGCTCCTTGCAGCAATACATAAATGGCGCTGTGAACAGGATTACGCAGAGAGTAATACACTAGTTTGTTTTAAAGGAAAATTTTGATAAACTGATAGTTGAAGAATTTCTTGTGATAATCTGGCATAGTGTGAAAATGTCGCTGTTTAAGGAAAATCCGCAATAGTACGAAAATGTCGGTAGCTAAGAACAAAGAAGTGTCCGATGAATTGTTAATTATGCCAGGGTGGAATAAAGCCCCCTATAATATATTGGCCGCTGAGTGGTCACAGTGTGGTGAATATCAGTATGTGGGTAGAAATGGGCATAAGTTGTATTGTGTTTGTCATTGGGTAGCCTATTCTGAGCGAATTGTGTAAAAACCGCGGTACTAAGAGTTTTTCTTATCTATACATTCGCTCATTATTGGAAATCTGGTGTACAGTAAATACAATCCCAATTTCTACTTCACATATTATCAGTCCGTATAGGAATAAATAAAATCCCCCTTAGTGAGTGTGAATTTGCAGTTTTTGTAAGGTGGGGCAGGTATATTACACTCTAAGTTCATTTTGAATAGCCAGCCCAGGTTATTTGCACAATAGAAGATGCTTACAGGCAGTGGAACCAGTTATACAGCTATTTGTCTGGAGAAGTTTCTGTGTTCTATAGAAGATAAGATACATTTCAAAGGGTGGAGTACTGGGCTTTAGAAGACCTACTTGTCTTTGCAAAGAAATCTGAATTAAGAATTGGTTATATTTGGCTACATAGGAAGTATGTTGTATCATATATATATATATATATATATATATACTGTTCAGTAGCTGAAAATGAAATGAGAAAAGAATTCAAAGATGTTCTCTCATTGTCGGGTCAGTTCCCTCTTCCATCTTCACCCCCTCCTTCATCTCAATTCCAACCGTCTCCTCCCCACCCTATGCCAAGTCATCCACTCCAAGGTCAAACATTGGACTGGAGGGATGGACCTGCTGGCATTGTGGACAACAGAACCCGGATTGGAGAGAGAGCTGCCATGCTTGCGGAGCTCCTCGGTGCAAACCGGTTATGCCTATGCTCACTAGATCCTAGGCCAGTGAGTGGAAGCATGAGAAGGAGGACAAGGAGGAGATGCAGGAGTATATGTAAAACAGGGAAGGCAGTGGGAACGATAATCTAAAATTATGTGAAAAACTATTGTGGCACAGATTAGGATTAAATTAAACATAGAGAATTGAGAAGTGGTACAATATTTTTAATTTGTCTGAAACATTGGGGAAAAAGAAAAAAAAAATTGAGAGAATCCTCCTTGTCTCTTTCTAATATTACACAAAGAGAAGGAAGAAAGTGTAAAACAATTCTATGCCCCCCTTCAACAACGTTTGTCAGATCTGGGATATAGGGGCATAGAAGAGATGGGTAAACATGTACTTAGTATGGCCTTTGTAGAAGGTCTATTGAAATCCCTAAGGTCATAGATAATAAACCAGAGTGGAGACAGTCTGAATCTCCGGCCCTTTTTCAGACAAAAGGGCATTTATGTAAAGCTAAAAGAAAACAAAAAAATGCTTGGACCGTCCTGCTACAAGGAATGCAGAATTCTCCAAACATGTACACCCAGGCACTCCAGTCTGATTTGCAGGCCTGGACTCCGCCTGAGGGGACTGTGCTGTTGCAATATGTTAATGACTTTCCAGCTTTGTGCTGAGGATCTGAAAATGTCAATCTGCATCCATTTCTCTTCTAAAAAAAAAAAATTTTTTTTAGCAGAAAATGGCTGCAAGGCTTAAAAAGGAAAAATTACAGCTTTGTAAACAAAAGGTTGTTGTCTAGCTCAAGAAGGCAGACATCTCACAGAACGACGCAGGGCTGCAGTTCAAGCCATTTCTGTATCTTCTTCTGCTGCCAAAGCTTCGCACCTTTTTGGGACTTGTCTCATACTGCCGTCCCTGGCCTTTCATGCGACAGCAGTATTGACGCAAAAACATGGAGGACGTCCACGGTCACTTGGGTATTACTCCATGAGATTGGATCCGGTAGCCCGAGGAGCCCCCCTCCTGTGTCCGTGCGGTAGCAGCAGTACAAGCAATGGTTGACAAATCTTCTGAGTTGGTCCTGGACTACCCTCTAGTGGTTCTCACCCCTCATGACATCCAGAGTATACTCACTCAAGTACAACCTAAACACCTGTCTCTAGCTCGTTAAATAAGGTTGCAATGTGCTTTGCTCATGCCCCCCCTTTAATATTTCTTTTCAATGGTGAACCCGGCTACTCTTCTTCCAATCGAGTACCCTGTTTCAAATGGGGGAGGGGGAGGCATAGGTGATCTATGTATTACAGATCAGCTATTTTTAAGAAATTTTTGCAAATAAGAACGTGATCTATTTGGAATAGAATATCAGCATGATTGTCTAGCATTGATGCAACAAGAAAGTTTAAGTTTTAAAGAGTTATTGAAACCCCTTGTTAATACATATTTTGAGTTGTTTTTTTTTTATAGATGGTACCAGGGTGATTGACAACTCCACACCAGATATGCAGTGTTCACACAACAAGATCTCTAAAAGCAGAATGCCTCCGCATGTCTCAGCACAAGAAGCGGAACTGAAGGCCCTCACTGAGGCGTGTAGAGTGACAGAAGGTAACCATTTACACTGACTCCTGGTATGTATTCGGCATAGATCATGGTTACGGCCCAATACGGAAGGCCAGACATTTTTAAACTTCTGTAGGACAACCCATTGAGAATGGTGTAGCAGTACAGAACCTTATGAAAGCCCTACTCCTACCAGAAAAAGTAGCAATCCTGAAGGTGAAAGCTCATACTAAAGCCAACAGTGCAGAAGCAAAAGGCAACGCCCTAGCAGACTTCAGCGCAGACAGCGGCCCTCAAGCCGTGGAAGAAAGAAGAAAAGAAGATACTGACCGCACAAGTCAGAGACTATGATTTGGACTTTGATAAAAATTTGAACATTGATGTACTAAAGACATTACAGTCACAAGCCAGCGAAGAAGAAAAAGATAAATGGACTAATATGGGAGCAGTAGAACAGGGTGGCGTATGGCAAACAGTCAGTAACTTGCCTACCACGATCCCTGTACCCCATGATGGCCCAGCTGATCCATGGAAAGACTCACCTATCGAAGGCAGCTATGTTACCTACGCTTGAGAGAGAAAGGGTTGCCCCCTGGGTTCTTTGTAGCTGCTACATCATTTGTCCAGTTTTGCATGAGCTATGCCGTAAGCAACAGGGTAGAAGTAAATTGACCACAAAGGCACTTGCCAGGACCACTCTACCCATTTCAGGGATTGCAAATTGACGACATTCAGCTCCCACGTGTTGGGAAGTATGAATATGTGCTTGTTGTTGTTGATGTTTTTCAGGTTGGAGGCGTACCCTGTTACAAAAGTAAATGAGCAGGTAACCGAAAAGAAGCTCATGAATAAGGTAATCTGCAGATACGGGGTACCAGAGGTAATCGAGTCAGATAGAGGTACACATTTCACAGGTGAAATAATGCAACACTTCATGTCTGCCCTGGGTAACTCCCAGGCATTTGACACCCCCTTATCCACAAAGAGCCAGAAAACCATTGTGCATTATAATATTTCTCTTCAGGCAATGAAACCCTGCACCAGAGGAAAACGAAAATGGTATGATACCCTATTAGGGGGAATTGGTACAGGTGTAGGGGTTCTGAACTCTATAGATTTAGAGGTGATGAAGAATAAAATGGCTGGGGTAGGACAGGATGTTTCTAGATTGATAAATGTTTAGGCACAATGCATGCCTTCCTTGTTCCTCCCCCGATGTCTTGCACTAGGATATGATAAGGATGTATTAACGCTTTTTAATCTGGTTTTGTGGTTTAAAAGGATTTGTTTGTAAATATGAGTAAACTCATAAACTATACACAATGTGGCCTGCAATATGTATATATGATTCACGAGAGGGACAAAGAACAGTCAGATGTGATGACAAATAATGAAAAATTGTGGAGAAATATTCTCAATAATGTAATTCCAGTAGCATCTTGGATACGGCCCCGGGCTGATGGTGTAGAATGCTCTGATGAGTATAGCACTGGGGAAATGACTTTTTATGATGTAAAGGACACAAGCCTGATGTGTAAGTCTGTAGTACTACCTGTGGTGTTCGGACCGCCTCTATATGCTTTACAATATGGGTTGCCCAAGTTCACAGGTATGATGATTTATAGTGAAAATAAAACCCATGGTATAGAGAACTGTGAGGAAACACTGGATGGCCTAGCATGCGGACGGAGTACAGCCGCATATGAGCCATGTTTCCAGCAGCCTTTAATCAGCATATGTGATTGGACGGTGTTACCTGCTTCTTCTATATGCTGATAGAAGTTGGCCCCCAATATGTATATATTCTTTGTTGCCAACCAAACTGGAACCACCAATATGTATAATCTCACCACTCCATTGTCTGGATGTATACAGAACATGTCGGTGATACATTGATTTACAGAAACTTACACATTTTTGCCAGATGCTGAAGCAACATTAAGCTACTACTGGTACCCAGATGCTATCCCTATGTCAACTCTGACAGTATCCTTGGGTAGAATTGTAAGACTAATGATAGATACTGAACACCTTTAAAAGCATTTGGATGTTACTAACCTCTCCCTTATGGAATTAGAAAAATGGATGGGTAGGAGATAAGCTAGTCAGCCTAGGTACTAAGATCCAGGTAGACACAGAGTATAACTGGTATGATATTTTTACTGAATGGTCACCTATTGCAGGAGAGATGATGGATTTTATGTTTCACCCTTTACTAATACTGTTTCTTTTGTTCATTCTTTTGAGTGTTTGCAATTTATGGACATTCTGTGGGATACGGAGACAAGCAAAATTATCTGGAATCGCTCCCTCTACGATATCGTTAAAACAGTCATACGTAAAAGAGCAACAACAGTGGGGATCCGGCGAAGAGGATAGAAAGACCGGCAGGGGTGGCTTAGCATCCTTGATAGTACCACTACAAAGGCTCTTTTCAAGATGGACTGTTTCAAAATGGGGGATTGTGAGGGTTATGAACATATTAATATATATATGTATGTATCTTTGATATACGTTTCCGGAGGCTGTAGGCCTAAATTGTACACTCTATTCTGTGTCCTATGAAAAGCTCTGCTAAATGCCTGTACATTTAGGTTAGTACTTAATTACATTAAGTAGAGGTGTAATCTTAAATGTCCATCATGTCTCCAAGAGCTTGTTTATCTCATTACACTGATCAAAAGGTTGTATGGAATGCTTTGTTTTTGACTGCTGTCTAGGTAGGGCATGTGATTAAAATGTAGAGTGTGATGATAATCAGGATACCAGACACGATGTCTACATACAAACAAATAAAGCATTGTTTATAGAGAAGACAAAATTATGTACCAGTAAAACAGGTCAACCTCTGTAACACTAGCCTACTGATACGCCTACTATTTTCTGTATAAGAATAAGGCAATGTACACAATAAACTCAGATTGCTTCTAGACACAGGCCTGATCTCTGTGTTTCATAGCTTTCTCACGGCGGCCGCCATAACCACCTTTGATTTGGAGCCTCACAGCATATTGACGGAACATTGAATTCCCTAACAAGCAGTATAGGCAGAGCCCAGTATTAGTGGGATTTCAGTAGTGAGAGTATAGACAAATAGAGAACAGCTATGTGGAAAAGCTAGTATTTTCTGAGACAAGAGAGGGGCATTTGATTGCAATGAAAAGGATATTCAAGTTACTGAAAGTCTGCACTCCTCCTCATCTCAAGCTGAAATATGGAAAGGCTTCCTTCATATGTTTTCTGTTGTCCATTTCAAAGTGTTAGCAAATAGCAATCCAAGTTACCGGCTACTACCACCCATCTTTCTTAGCAATTACCAAAGATGATCACAAGTAAAGGCCTCATCATCAGTCAGTCCAAAATCATTCAGGGAGTATGTGGTTCTCAGCTGGCCTGCTTCCACCAAGGATCGGTGCCTGCTGCAACTCTGTCCCTTGCCCTGCAGGAATGCTGTGTTTTATAGTCACCTGTATTCTGACCTCAGCTGTACCCTTATCTTTGGACTTAGCAGTACCAACAAGTTGGAAGCCACCATTGCTCTACCAGTCGGCTGGAAGCTTCAGCTAGGGATAATGGACTACTACCATGGTTTTATTTAGTTGGTTTTCGAAATGTGGCCAGGATTAAGTTGTGGAGTGTGGACCTATTAGCACGGTTTTATTTAGTTGGTTTTCGGAATGTGGCCAGTATTAAGTGGGCCGTGGCGGGGGGAGGGGGGGCGCTTTCGTATTGTGTCGTTTAAGGTGAAATTCTTGGATTGCCGCCATACTGACCACTGCGAAAGCATTTGCCAAGAATGTTTTCATTGTTGGAGGAGGAGGGGGATGTTTTTGAGGCAGTACGTGTCCTGTCCACGTGTCCGTGGTTATATGCATCTTCCCAGTAACCGCGTTAGTGGAAAATGGTCATGCCTCGGGACGTAGTAGCGCGACCTCGTGGTAATCATGTCTTTGGGAAGCCTCCGTTTCCACAACCCTGTAACATAGCAGTAGCAGCGGTATAGGCAGAGCCCAGAATTAGTCACATTTCACTGGTAAGAGTATGGACAGACCCCAGTAACATTTCCGTAGCAGCAGTATAGGGAGTGCCCAGTATTAGTAACGTTTCAGTTGTAGCAGTATAGACAGGCCCCAGTAACATTTCCATAGTGCCAGTATAGGGAGAGCCCAGCATTAGTAACATTTCAGTGGTAGCAGTATAGACAGGCCCCAGTAACATTTCCATAGCATCAGTAGGGACAGACCTCAGAAGCAACATTAGGGACAGACCCCAGTAACATTTCATTTGCAGCTGTATAGACAGACCCCCGTAACATTTCAGTAGTATCAGTAGCGACAGGCCCCAGTAAAATTTAAGCTCCAGCAGTGCAGACAGACCCCCGTAACATTTCAGTAGCAACAGTATGGACAGACACCTGTAACATTTCAGTTGTATCATTAGGGACAAACCCCAGTAACATTTCAGTAGCAACAGTATAGACAGACCCCTGTAACATTTCAGTTGTATCATTAGGGACAGACCCCAGTAATATTTCATTTGCAGCATAACAGACAGACCCCAGTAACATTTCAGTAGTATAAGTATAGACAGACCCCAGTAACAATTCAGTAGTAACAGTAGGGACAGACCCCAGTAACATTTAATTTGCAGCAGTATAGACAGACCCCTGTAACATTTCATTGGCAGCAGTGGGGACAAACCCCAGTAACATTTCAGTAGCAACAGTATAGACAGACCCCTGTAACATTTCAGTTGTATCAGTAGGGACAGACCCCTGTAACATTTCAGTAGTATAAGTATAGACATACCCCAGTAACAGTTCAGTACTAACAGTAGATACAGACCCCAGTAACATTTCATTTGTAGCTGTATAGACAGACCCCTGTAACATTTCATTGGCAGCAATAGGGACAGTCCACAGTAACATTTCAGTAGTATCAGTAGCGACAGGCCCCAGTAACATTTCAGTAGTATCAGTAGGGATAGACCCCTGTAACATATCATTTGCAGCAGAATAGACAGACGCCAGTCACATTTCATTTACAGCAGTATTGACAGACCCCAGTAATATTTCATTGGCAGCAGTAGGAACAGACCCCAGTAACATTTTATTGGCAGCAGTAGGGAAAGACCCCAGTAACATTTCAGTAGTATCAGTAGAGACAGGCCCCAGTAACATTTAAGTTCCAGCAGTGCAGACAAACTCCCGTAACATTTCAGTAGCAACAGTATAGACAGACCCCTGTAACATTTCAGTAGTATAAGTATGGACAGACCCCAGTAACAGTTCAGTAGTAACAGTAGGGACAGACCCCAGTAACATTTCATTGGCAGCAGTATAGACAGACCCCAGTAACATTTCATTTGCAGCTGTTTAGACAGACCCCTGTAACATTTCATTGGCAGCAGTAGGGGCAGACCCCAGTAACATTTCATTGGCAGCAGTAGGAACAGACCCCAGTAACATTTCAGTAGTATCAGTAGCGAAAGGCCCCAGTAACATTTCAGTTGTATCAGTAGGAATAGACCCCTATAACATTTCATTAGCAGCAGTATGGACAGACCCCAGTCACATTTCATTTACAGCAGTATTGACAGACCCCAATAATATTTCATTGGCAGCAGTAGGGACAGACCCCAGTAACATTTCAATAGTATTGGTAGAGACAGGCCCCAGTAACATTTCAGTTCCAGCAGTGCAGACAGACCCCAGTAACATTTCAGTAGCAACAGTATGGACAGACACCTGTAACATTTCAGTTGTATCATTAGGGACAAACCCCAGTAACATTTCAGTAGCAACAGTATAGACAGACCCCTGTAACATTTCAGTTGTATCATTAGGGACAGACCCCAGTAATATTTCATTTGCAGCATAACAGACAGACCCCAGTAACATTTCAGTAGTAAAAGTATAGACAGACCCCAATAACAATTCAGTAGTAACAGTAGGGACAGACCCCAGTAACATTTCATTTGCAGCAGTATAGACAGACCCCTGTAACATTTCATTGGCAGCAGTGGGGACAGACCCCAGTAACATTTCAGTAGCAACAGTATAGACAGACCCCTGTAACATTTCAGTTGTATCAGTAGGGACAGACCCCTGTAACATTTCAGTAGTATAAGTATAGACATACCCCAGTAACAGTTCAGTACTAACAGTAGATACATACCCCAGTAACATTTCATTTGTAGCTGTATAGACAGACCCCTGTAACATTTCATTGGCAGCAGTAGGGACAGTACCCAGTAACATTTCAGTAGTATCAGTAGCGACAGGCCCCAGTAACATTTCAGTAGTATCAGTAGGGATAGACCCCTGTAACATATCATTTGCAGCAGAATAGACAGACGCAAGTCACATTTCATTTACAGCAGTATTGACAGACCCCAGTAATATTTCATTGGCAGCAGTAGGAACAGACCCCAGTAACATTTTATTGGCAGCAGTTGGGAAAGACCCCAGTAACATTTCAGTAGTATCAGTAGCGACAGGCCCCAGTAACATTTAAGTTCCAGCAGTGCAGACAGACTCCCGTAACATTTCAGTAGCAACAGTATAGACAGACCCCTGTAACATTTCAGTAGTAACAGTAGGGACAGACCCCAGTAACATTTCATTGGCAGCAGTATAGACAGACCCCAGTAACATTTCATTTGCAGCTGTATAGACAGACCCCTGTAACATTTCATTGGCAGCAGTAGGGGCAGACCCCAGTAACATTTCATTGGCAGCAGTAGGAACAGACCCCAGTAACATTTCAGTAGTATTAGTAGCGAAAGGCCCCAGTAACATTTCAGTTGTATCAGTAGGAATAGACCCCTATAACATTTCATTAGCAGCGGTATGGACAGACCCCAGTCACATTTCATTTACAGCAGTATTGACAGACCCCAATAACATTTCATTGGCAGCAGTAGGAACAGACCCCAGTAACATTTCATTGGCAGCAGTAGGGACAGACCCCAGTAACATTTCAGTAGTATTGGTAGAGACAGGCCCCAGTAACATTTCAGTTCCAGCAGTGCAGACAGACCCCAGTAACATTTCAGTAGCAACAGTATGGACAGACACCTGTAACATTTCAGTTGTATCATTAGGACAGACCCCAGTAACATTTCTGTAGCAAAAGTGTAGGCCAACCCCAGGCACATTGGTGTACCATGAGTGCAGGCGAA
Source organism: Eleutherodactylus coqui (assembly GCF_035609145.1). Lineage (NCBI taxonomy): Eukaryota > Metazoa > Chordata > Amphibia > Anura > Eleutherodactylidae > Eleutherodactylus > Eleutherodactylus coqui. Next base: position 28,912,885 of record NC_089843.1, on the reverse strand, counting down.
GCCCATAAAAATTACTTGGATTACCTTGTAGGCGAGGGCCCAAAAAATTGGTGTACCGACAGTACAAATGTACCACAGACAAATTGCCCATGCCCAACCCAGAGGGCAGGTGAAACCCATTATTCGCTTAGCTTACTGTGGCTTAATTAGTAACTAGGCCTGGAGGCAGCCTAGTTAAAATAAAAATTGGTTCAGGTGGAAATTTCAATGCTTTAATGAGAATTGAAAAGTTTAAATATTGTTTACAAAAGTTATATGAGCCTTTTGGGCCACAGAAAAATTGCCCGCTCGGGGTGATTACGGGAGGTTTCAGGAGGAGGAGCAGGAGGAGGACGACAAATATCATACACAGATTGACAAAGGTAAAGATCCCCATTTTTTACGGTGATAGAGAACAATGCTTGCATCCGCGGTTGCAGCGAAAATAATCTTTAGGTACCGCTGGTGGAGAAGAGAAGTCTGGGGGAAATGCAGGCTTTGTTCATCTTTATGAGCGTAAGCCTGTCAGCACTGTCAGTTGTCACTGACAGTGACAACTGACAGTGTCACTGTCACTCCAACGATTCTCTTAGCGACAGCTGGACTCTGCGCTGAGAGACATTGCTGGATGGGGCCGAGGACAGCAGAGGTGAGGGTTTGGGTCCAGGCCAGGAGACGCTCGTGCCTGTGTCGTGAGAGGTCAGTTGGATCTCAGTGGCAGGTTGGGGCCCAGGGGGAGAGGCAGTGGCGCAACCCAGAGGCGGTGAACGGCCTTCGTCCCACCTTGTGGGGTGCTTGGCCATCATATGCCTGCGCATGTTGGTGGTGGTGAGACTGGTGGTGGTGGCTCCCAGGCTGATCTTGGCGTGACAAAGGTTGCACACCACTGTTCGTCGGTCATCCGTGGTCTCAGTGAAAAACTGCCACACCTTTGAGCACCTTGGCCTCTGCAGGGTGGCTTGGCGCGAGGGGGTGCTTTAGGAAACAGCTGGTGGATTATTCGCTCTGGCCCTGCCTCTACCCCTGGCCACCCCACTACCTCTTCCAACCTGTCCTGCGGCTGCAATTGCCTCCCCCTCTGAAGACCTGTCCTCAGTTGGCTTATCACACCAGGTGGGGTCAGTCACCTCATCGTCCAGCGGCTCTTCCTCCGAATCCTCTGTGCGCTCCTCCCTCGGACTTATTGCCCTTACTACTGCCTCACTGATAGACAACTGTGTCTCATCGTCATCGTCCTCCTCACCCACTGAAAGCTCATGAGACAGTTGCAGGAAGTCCCCAGCCTCATCCCCCGGACCCCGGGAACTTTCCAAAGGCTGGGCATCAGTCACGACAAACTCCTCCGGTGGGAGAGGAACCATTGTTGCCCAATCTGGGCAGGGGCCCTAGAACAGTTCCTGGGAGTCTGCCTGCTCCTCAGAATGTGTCATTTTCATGGCGTGAGAAGGCTGGGAGGAAGGAGGAGCAGCAGCCAGAGGATTCAGAGTTGCAGCAGTGGACGGCGTAGAAGACTGGGTGGTCGATACATTGCTGGATGCACTTTCTGCCATCCGCGACAGGACCAGCTCACACTGCTCGGTTTTTAATAAAAGGTCTACCACGTGGACCCAAAAATTGTGATATGAAGCTGGGGACCCCAGAATCGTGCCTCTCTCCTAATCCCGCAGCAGCCGGCTGCGATTCACCTGGACCAGGAACTGGGCCTATGCCCACACTCTCACATGGAACTCCGCCTCCTCGACCGCGTCCACATCCTCTACCCCTACCCCTCAGCATGGTGGATTAAGAATCGAGCAGACACTGAGCGGTGTAAAAGTTTTTGTGAATTATTGCCGCGCAGTTGGTGGCTGCCAGCGATTATATAACGCAAAATAAAGCCAGAGATAAATTATAAGGAAGAATGCAAGCAGGACTAGCTGTGCAATATGCAATTGTGATGCACCTCAAGTCCCACAGGCCACACAGTCATATGCACTGGGTCACAGGCAGCCGTAGAAAGGATTTCTTTTTTTAAATTGTCTTAATGCCACACTGCATGTGAATGATAGATAATAAATGCAAGGCATTGGTTGGATGTTGGCCAAGATACATGAGCCCACTAACCACTTCACGGTTCCTTGCGTTGTAGTGGGTCCCTACACTAATATAAATGCATCACAGAAGGGGAAATCAAGAATTAAAAACAATCACAGAAAATGGCCCAGGGTGACAGTACCAATGTGGTTCACTGATGGATATGCAGGGTAACCCGCCGAATTATCATGTCATCATTAATAGGTTGCTGGTCTGCATGGTGAACTACATATATCAGAATGGTCTGGCACCCTGTATCCACTATGTGTGGGAGTTTACACCAAGCATCCACCCCCCTCATTATCAGGAGGCAGTGTGAGTGGTTGTTATATCGGTGTCCTGCACAGGTGTTATTGACTCCTCCATTTCGTAGTCAGCTACCTGCATGGTGAGAGGATGCATCTATATGCACTCCTCAGTCAGTAAGTAACGGCCATTTTTCTGTGATTGTTTTTAATTCTTGATTTCCCCTTCTGTGTTGCATTTATATTAGTGTAGGGACCCACTGCAACGCAAGGAACCGTGAAGTGGTTAGTGGGCTCATGTATCTTGACCAACATCCAACCAATGCCTGGTATTTATTATCTATCATTTACATGCAGTGTGGCATTAAGACTCCAGGGGGAGCCCAGGGTGGCAGTACCAATATGGTTCACTGATGGATATGCAGGGCAACCCGCCGAATTATCATGGCGTCATTAATAGGTTGCTGGTCTGCATGTTGAACTACATATATCAGAATGGTCTGGCACCCTGTATCCACTATGTGTGGGAATTTACACCAAGCATCCACCCCCCTCATTATCAGGAGGCAGTGTGAGTGGTTGTTATATCGGTGTCCTGCACAGGTGTCATTGGCTCCTCCATTTAGTAGTCAGCTACCTGCATGGTGAGAGGAGGATGCATCTATATGCACTCCTCAGTCAGTAAGTAACGGCCATTTTTCTGTGATTGTACTTTCACTATGGGAGCCTCGGGGGGACATGTGACCTCCTGGGATTCCCTGCTACTGCAGAGCTGGAGGGTCAGACTAATGACCCTGGCAGCTCTGCAGGGGACTAATGTCACCACAGGGGTTGCTTTCCCCTGTAACTAGGGCTCCTATGGACGCCCCAGCTACAGTGGGAAAGTGTCAAACAAAGAAAAAAAAAATGTGAATGTCCCCCAGAGGTCTTATATGACGTCATGGGGGACACACAAAGTAAAAAAACACAATTACATAAATAAGTAAAGCAAAACAACAGAATAAAACAACAATACATACATAAGAAAGAGAATAACATAAAGCCGACGCCAACAAAAACCGTCGCTGTATGCGCCCTGCAAACCAAAACCATACGTACTATATATCAAAATGTCCAAAACAAATAGAGGAACCTATTCCCATACTTCATTTTAGTGTAAATATAAAAATAATTAAAAAAAAATTATAAATGTTAAAAAAATGATTTTTTTAGCCTCTTACCCACAATAAAACTAAAAAAAAACGGGGGGGGGGGGGGGGGGGGAAGTCAGTGAAAAAGATAAAAAAATTGTGCTATATGTTACGGGGAAAAAAATGCTGCAAAAATAGTTTTGGTAGCTAAAGGAAAAAAAGGAGTGAATTTCTTACCGAAAATTCCTTTTTTCCGAGTCATCCTGACGGCAGACCTGGAGGTTGCACCTTGACCTTGTAGGGACAGGAAGCAAGAGACTTCAAAAGCCTCCTCCTGCCTCCCATTCACCAGTGTCTTCTAAATTACTTACATGGACATTGTCGTGGTTAACCAAGGGAGATATTTATTTGCTCCGAAACAAAAATAACATGGTTAGTTCTATTTGAACATAAACAAGAAGAGGGTAGTTTACCCGGACTTAAACACAGGATAATATGCACAAATTTACAGCATAAAAGGAAATGTCCAACATAGGAGCCTCTGGGCTACAGATTCGTGCCCACATAGACGTAGATATAAACGTATGAATTTTGGGGGGGAAATACGTGCCGTCAGGATGACTCGGAAAAAAGGAATTTTCGGTAAGAAATTCACTCATTTTCCCCGGCGTCATCCTGAGGGCAGACCTGGAGTATACCAGTTTAACTCTTCAGGGAGTGACCACTGCTTGCAAGACCTTTCTCCCGAAAGAGAGATCGGAGGAGAGGTCCGTACTCAGCCTGTAGTGTTTCGCGAACATGTGCAGGTTGGACCATGTGGCTGCCTTGCAAATTTGGTCCGGCGTCGCCATAGCCCTCTCTGCCCAGGAGCAGGATACTGCCCTGGTTGAATGGGCCTTGAGTCCTTCCGGGATAGGTCTGTTGCAGGAAGAGTAGGCCTGCTGGATGGTGGATTTTATCCAGTGGCTAATGGACCTCCTAGAAGCCGCTCTTCCTCTGCCCTGCCCCTGAAATTGAACAAAAAGACAGTCAGCCTTCCTAAAGAATGATGTCTGCTCTAAGTAGAATGGCCCTCCTTATATCCAGGCTATGGTAATCTCTTTCCCTATCATTTTTGGGATTTTGACAGAAGGATGGGAGAATCATTTCTTGCTGTCTGTGGAATTTTGAGGCTACCTTCGGAAAGAAAAATGGGTCTGTTTTTAGTATAACCTTATCGTCCTGGACTAGTAGGTAAGGTGTCTTACAAGATAGGGCCTGAAGCTCGCTTACGCGCCTCGCTGTTGTGATAGCTACCAGGAAAACAGTTTTAAAGGTGAGGAACCTAATTGGTATCTGATCGATAGGCTCGAAGGGGTCTTTGCAGAGATTTTGGAGAACTAGGTTTAGGTCCCATGGGGGGCCATACTACGGCTAACTGGCCTCATTCCTTCTGCCGCTTTCATAAACCTGCGGATCAGTCTATGATCCGCTAAGGGTTGGTCTAGAATGGCCGAGAGCGCTGATACCTGTACTTTCAGGGTTCCTGGTCTCAGGTTTTTGTCTAGACCCTCCTGGAGGAAATCCAAGATCTCCGCCACCGAAGTGTCGAGATTGGAGACTTCCAGCCCCCACCAGGAGATTTTTTTCCAGATTTTATTATAAATAGCTGAGGTCACAGGTTTGCGAGACTGGTGTAGAGTCGCGATAACTTTGGAGGACAGACCTTGTCTTAGTAGCGTCTGTTCCTCAATATCCACACCGCGAGGTTCAGTCTCTCTAAGTTGGGGCACAAAACTGGGCCCAGCGCTAGGAGATCCTTCCTGGATGGAAGGCGGCTTGGCTCCATGATGGCAAGTTGTAGGAGTACTGGAAACCATGCCCTTTTTTCCCAATATGGGGCGATTAGGATCAGCGTGATATTGCTTTGCTGGAATTTCTGAAGAACTCTCGGGATCAGGGGTATGGGGGGAAAGGCGTACGCCAGGCTGAAGTCCCAACTCTGGGAAAAGGCGTCTAATCCCTTGGCTCTGTCCCTCGGGTCTAGGGAAAAGTAGGCGGGGCATTTTGAGTTTTTGCTGCTCGCGAACAGGTCCACCGGTGGACTGCCCCAGGTTTCTGTAATAAGAAGAAATTCCTCTTGATTCAGAGACCATTCCCCGGGGTCTAGGCATCTTCGACTGAGAAAGTCGGCTGTCAGGTTCTGGGACCCTTTGAGATGGACCGCTGTCAGGGACTGTACTGTGGTCTCAGCCCATCGGAAGATCCGGGCTGTTGATTTCAGCAGGTGAAAGTTTCTGGTGCCTGCCTGGTGGCGAATAAGTGAAACGGCGGTTACATTATCAGAGAAGATCTTAACATGCCTCTTCTTTAGGATATCCTGAGCTCTGTGAAGCACCTCCCAGATGGCCCGAAGTTCTCTGAAATTTGAGGTCTGGGCATGCAACGTCGGACCCCATTCGCCCTGGAGCAGGCGCTGCCCAACTTGCGCTCCCCAGCCAGACTGGCTTGCGTCGGTGACTACAGATATGAAAGGTTCTGCCACCCATGGGGACTCTGCTTCTAGGTTGTCAGTTGACCGCCACCAGCGGAGGGACCCTGAGACAGATGATGATATGGGCATTCTGCTGTCCAGAGAGGTTGTTTCCCAGTCCCAGTTGCCCAGGATGGCTCTCTGTAGCGTTCTTGAATGCGCCTGGGCCCAAGGAATAATGCCGATACAAAAGGTCATGAGTCCCAGGAGCCTCATTGCGTCTCTAATTGTTATTAGCTTCTTCTGGCCGCATTTCTGTGCTGCCAGTCTAAGATCTTCCTGCCTGGGTGGAGGCAAAGACAAGGTCTGCGACACCGAGTCTATCTGTACCCCCAGGAAGGTTTTCCGCGTCCCGGGGAAAAGACTAGACTTAGGGAAGTTAATTATCCACCCCAATCTCTTGATCAGGGAGATGACTCGGCTGGTATCCTCTTGTAATGGAAACCCAATATATCTATATTTTGGGTTGTTGACCTTTCAGTGGACAGTGAACCTGTTTTTATATGTTTAGCATTCTGTATACTAAATGACAGTACTTTTCCATTGCCGGCTGTTCTGATACAAATATAGATATATATTCTTTCATGTATCCAATGTATCTACTTCCTTTAATGAAACTTCTATTCTCTAAACTCTGCTGACAAGCTAGTATTTAGCAAAAACACGCTATATTTTTTCCGTGTGTTTTGTAACTTTAGAAGAAGTAAAATCAGACATAAATAACCGCAGTCTGAAGCAGTTACCGCAATAATAACCCAAGCAGTTTTACTGGAAACTTATGCAAATAACACGGGAAATTTATGCAATTAATAGTTCAAGCTGTAATATCCAATCATATCGGAGGAACCACACGTGGGTCCAAGACAACCCACTCATCTCGTCCTGCTACCACATGATGGCCAATAACAGATGACCGGAGGATAGAAGAATTTCAAGATGTTTATCCAATAATTAAACAATACGTTGTATCTATGTAATCTTTGACCTGCCCAGATGGGCAGATATGTTAAACTCTTTAAAAAAGGCTGTGCGCCCAACAATAAAGCAGAATTGAGGAAGCTTATACATGCTGAACCTGTGTCAGAGTGAAATCTTCTTATGCGCATAATTCATAATTAATCTGGAAGGGTGTAAACATTCCTAATTGAGTAAGTAGTTGGACGCAAAAGGAAATCCACGACACTCTCTGAGGATCTTCGGCGAGGAAGCAATTACCAGGAAATCGTCCAGGTACGGGATGATGTTTACACCTGCTACATGAAGATCCGCCACCATCTCTGCCACTATTTTAGAAAATATTCTAGGTGCCGTAGAAATGCCGAAAGGTAGGCACTGGAATTGAAAATGGCGTACATGGCTTCCTATCCTGATGGCAAACCGCAGGTACTTGTGATGTTCTGGCAGGATTGGGACGTGGTAGTACGCGTCCTTTAAATCGACCGTACTCATAAAGTCCCCTCTTTCGATCAGAGTCACTGCTGACCTGACAGTTTCCATTTTAAACCTTTTGTAGGTAATAAATTTGTTCAGGCCCTTCAGATTGAGGATCATCCGAAAACTGCCGTTTGGTTTTTTGATCAAAAATAGGGGTGAGTAGAATCCCAGGCCCTGCTCTACTGTGAGGACCCGAACTACCACCCCCTTTTGTAGCAGCTTAGAAATTTCGCTTTTAAAAAGATCCTGCAGGGCAGGGGATTGCGTGGGGGTGACTCTGAAGAAATTAGGGGACCGGGTGAAGAATTCTATTCTGTACCCCTGGGCTATGAGCTGCAGGACCCACGGGTTAACTGTAATCTCCTGCCATTCCCGGGTTTCAGTAGTCTGCCCCCCACTTGGTACTCCTCTCTGGGGGTAGGGGTTGTTTTTGTCTTACCCCTGCCTCTTTTGGGGTAGGACCAGCGCCCCGTCTTTCCTTTGCCCCGATATGGCTTGAAGGATGGCTGACGTTTGTGGGGAAATCCCATCCTCGCCTGGTCCGGAAAACAGTGGGTCTTGTCGGTAGCCTTTTTAAGGATCTCCTCTAAGTCTGAGCCAAAGATGTGCTGGCCATGAAAAGGAATATTACACAGCCTTCCTTTGGATGCCGTATCTGCCTTCCACGTCTTCAGCCAGACCGCCCGCCTGGCCATATTAGACAATGCTGCGCTTCTGGCCATCAGCCTCATAGATTCGGCAGATGCGTCTGCCAGGAAGCCTGTTGCTGATCTTAGTAGAGGCATGCATTCCAGTAACGTGTCTCTAGGGGCCTTCTGTTTGATCTGGTCATCGAGTTCACCTAACCAGAGGAACATTGACCTTGCCACAGAAGTCGCTGCGATATTGGACTCCAGCGTATAGGCCGTTGTTTGCCAGGCCCGTTTCATCAAGGCGTCTACCCTGTTGTCTATCGGGTCTTTAAGGTGAGAGGACTCCTTGAATGGCAGGGCTGTCTTTTTGGCCATTCTGGCCACCTGTGCATCCACCTTGGGAACATCCTCGTAGATGTTCACGTCTTCTTCCGCGAAACGGAGTCTTTCCTTATACTCGCGGGATAAATAGAGGTGTTTGTCCACGCAAGCCCATTCATCCATGATCACTTTTTTCAGGGTATCATTTACCGGAAAAACGATGCGGTTCCTTGGTCTGAGCCCGCCGAACATGTCGTCCTGTATGGACCTAGGCTCGACCACATCCTCAAGCTTCATAGTATCCCTGACTGCTTTGATCAGGTCATCCAGATCCCCCGATGAGAAATAGTATTTTTTATTCTCATCCTTGGTGTCAGGGGGACGGTCAAAGAGTTCACTGTCTGACAGGTCGCCCAGGGATTGCTCAGACTCTGAGCTCGTTCGCGGTATGTGGCTCGCCCTTTTAGTGGCCCGTCTTTCCCGCTGGGCTGGGGGGAGACTGGAAATCGATGCCCGGACCTCCACTCTTACCAGAGATCTAATGTCTTCCCTAAAGGCAGCCTGTTCATCCGCCAGGATCTTGGAGGTACGATCGGGGCATAGCGGCTTTTTATACGCCTCGTCAAGTTTTTTAAGACACAGGGAACATTTCCTGTGTCTTTTCTTAAGGTCCTGTTTAGACCGGGTAGATTCTCTGTCCTGCAAAAATATATGCATGCACATAAGGGAAAAAAAACGCCATACAATGCTAAATCCCCAGCATATCATCCCTGCAACAGGTCACACTTACAGTTTGCAGGGCTTCCATCTCTGATTCCTTAGTAGTCATGATGCCAGATAGCGTAGACAGAACCAGACAGACAGATTAATCCTTCTCTGAAGGTGTGCTGTCAGTGGAAGTTTGCCGGGGGGTCTCCATTTTTAAATCTCCCGCCATTTCCGGGTTCTGCCGACGGCGTCTGACGTCACCGCGTCACGCCACGTCATTGGCTCCACCCCCGATGTCGCGCGCGGTCGCGCCGGCATGCCTGGGGGAGAGAGGCATCTGAGGCTATGGCCCGCCGCTCTCCCCAGCAGAGAAATGCTGCACAGAGCTGTGGAATAGGAAGGAGGGGACTCAAGGACGTCTGGTCCGTCGCTCCGACCGCTGCGGTGGTGAACCCCGGGCGGTCAGACCTGTGGCCCGCCGTACTCCTGGACCGCGCTGACCCCTGAAGGGAGATGAGAAGGGAAGCAGCCCTGTGGACCGTCAACCCTTACTGTCAGCCTGCTGGAAGAGAGGTGAGGGGGGAAGCCGCCCTGTGGACCATCACCACAGCTGTCATCCTACGGCTCCCCGAAGGGAGCTCCTCTTGCATGTCCCTGTAGGGACAGGAAGCACTGGTGAATGGGAGGCAGAAGGAGCCTTTTGAAGTCTCTTGCTTCCTGTCCCTACAAGGTCAAGGTGCAACCTCCAGGTCTGCCGTCAGGATGACGCCGGGGAAAGAAGAGCAGTAAAACCGCCAGATAGGTAAAATCCCTAAAAAGTGTCTGGTCCTTACGGTACAAAACAGCTTGGTCCTTAAGGGGTTAAGATAGAGGTGTTTCCTGTTATATTTGGCTTCTAGGCAAAGCCAAAGATATTTTCTGAGAGAAGTTTATTTGTCTAGCATAGCTTTGTTTTGAGAGGATTTTACAGCAAGTTCAAGTTTAGTAATTTGAGTAATTTCTCATGAGTAATTTCTCATCGATCTCCATCTGTTGCTTTTTCTTAACTCTGGAACCTAGAGCGATCAACAGGCCTCTTACAAATGATAAAGGAATTAAGTCTCCATCTCCACTCTCGGGGAGAAAACAGAAGCAGGCGTAAGTCAACGTGCACTGGAGCATGGTCTGAAATTGCCATGAAATCAATAGTATCCTTGGCTACGGACGGTAGGAGGTCGGAGGAGACAAAAACATAGTCCAGACGTTGGAAGGAGGAATAGGCCGAGGAGAAGTACGTATAATCTTTAACAGAGGGGGATAAACATTGCCATGTATCCACGACTCCCAGCTCTGACAGACTACGGCCAAGCCTCCTCAGCCTCACCTGCGAGACCTGAGATTTACCTATGGATGAGTCTAGCAGGGGGCAAAGGGTAACATTTAAATCTCCCCCAGAAGTATAGGCCCCATAGCAAAAGGCTTAAGAACATCCAGTTGCTTAATCAACCAGGGCACTTGATCAACATTAGGAGCATACAGATTTGCAAAGGTCAATTTAGCGTTATTTAATGAGCCCCTCAGGAACAAGACTCTGCCTTCCTCATCGGTGCACTGTGCTTTGCAAGAGAAGGCGATAGATTTGTGGAACAGGATCGATACTCCCTTAGAAGCTGATGTTGGGTGAGAACTGTAAAACCCCTGCAGAAACGGTTTACCTGGAAGAGACAGACATCTACTACCCTTAAAGTGTGCCTCCTGTAAGATTGCGATCTTGGTACCATACCTTTTTAGTAGGAGCGCTATATGTCTCTGGGAGGGCGATTTTAGGCCCCTTACATTAAACGAGGTGAGCCGGAGGAAGTCGTCCATGTCGGTAGGCCAGTTGAGGCAGTCGAGGCACTGTCAGTTATACGGAGAAAGGAGAAAACGTTAAATATGAAGAGGGGATCGAGAGACAATACGCGTATCTCGATGCACCTCATGGCAGTGAATCTAAGTGGTTAAGGGTAGGAGAGGGGAAGTTACAAGGTGTGGGGAGGACAAGAAACAAAAGGCAAGGAATAAAGAAGCACACTTCCCAATAGAGGAAGGGAAAAACAATATCTCTTAGAACTGATGAAGGCGAAGCCTGGAACCTCGGGTTCGCCTACAGATGTAGGGCGAGTTAGCAGAACTGCAAAGTAGCAGGGTACAGTTAACTGTGCACACAGCTTGGTCTGTCAGGCACCATCTGGGACCTCTTTATAACGGAGGACAAAATTGTATAATATAGCATAACCATCTCAGGAAAAAAGGACAGGAAAATTCAAATATTGCATAAATATAGAATATACTGAACTAGGAGAAAACCATCCGGGGACAAAAACATGGTGAAAACAGAACCCAAGTCCCCAAAGGAGAGCGTTAACAGGTGAGCAGTATGGGGAGCCCCTCGAGTCCCGTATCAGTGCTAATTGCAGAGTCTTTGTTCTTTTTCTTCTTGCCTCTCGGCGACTTGGAATTATTGCTTTGTTGCCAGGCCTCCGGGGACGTCAACTTCGGAAATTTAGGAAATTCTGGGAGAGGGAGCCTGCAAGGGAGATCAATTGGGTCCAGCTCCAGGTGGGCCCAGCAGCTACATAGGTCCTCAGGGGAACGGATAATGAGTCTACGCCCTTTATGCGTAATTCCTAAGCTAAAGGGGAAAAGCCAGGCATACCTTATGTCCTTAGCTTTCAGAACTTCCAATAGTGGTAATAAGAGGCGGCATTTTGCAAGGGTAGAAGGAGCCAAGTCCTGATAGATTTGAAGGGAGGAGTCCCCATATCTGAGATCCTTGCAGGTTCTTACAGCTTTCAATATGGTGAAAGCGTCTTGGAAGTATAGGAGTTTGCATATTACGTCTCTTGGCGGTTCAGCAGCAGAGGGGGGGTCTGAGCGCCCTGTGGATATGCTAGATGGAGCTGAAGGTCACCCTGTCCGCTCCCAACAGGTGCTCGAAGATTTCACCAGCTACTTTTAATAAAGAGTCCGCCGCCCAAGATCCAGGGAGCCCCTTCATGCGGACGTTGCAACGCCTGTTGTAGTTCTCTAAATCTTCCTGCATGATCAGGGCTCGTTTTAGGTGGTCATGTTGGTCTCTCAGAACTTGGGCCATAGCAAGGGAGTGTAAGGTGATAGAAGCAGAAGATGTCTCAAGATCCTGTACCCTGCGTCCCATATGCTTAATGTCCTCTTTAATCTCGGCAAGATTCGCCATCACAGGGTGGAGGGCATTCCTTATAAGATCCTTCATAAACGCCCTAGAGATATGCTCCCTATCTTCTCCAGCAGATGAGACCTCCTCCCCCCTCCTTACTGTGAGCAGGTGCAGCCTTGTGGGCCAGCACCATCTTCAATGAGGGGTGAGATGAGCGGACGCCGCGCTCCTTGAGGTAGCGCTGCATATCAGTCTGTCCTTTTTTGCGGGCGAGGGGTTCCCAGCTGCTCACTACCTCTGTCCCTGCTGCTTTTCCTCATGATCCGCTGCTGCTTGCCGCTAGTAAGGTCCGATGAAAGTGCCGTGCTGACGGAGCTCCCTGCTCAAGCAACCATCAGGCTCAGCGGTCAGGCTCTGTCCCTACCTTAACTGTAATTTCTACTGACTAAGGGCATATTTACACAAGCATATATCGGTCACTGTTTTCACGGTTGGCCGATATACGCTACCTTCTCATCCATCCAAAAATGTTACCCCAAGTAAAGTCAACTTGCCAACAACCGTACTCATTGTAGCCAAACTCTCATTCCCTTAGGGCTCCCACTCGTGTTTTTTTAACGCTGCAATATTGCTGCGTTTTTTTAATGCGATTGTCAAAGGGACGTTCTAATGTTAAAAATGCATCGCAAGTTTGTGCTTTGCAATTTTTGTGCAATGCGTTTTTAATATTAGAAAGTCCTATCGACCATTTAAAAAACACAGCAATATCGCGTGAAAAAAACGCGCAAAAAAACCCAAAAAAGTGTGCAAGAGGCCTTAATGTGACAAAACAATGAACCCCCCTCACTAATCCAGTGGGAAAACAAAATACATCACATTTTCCATGTCGAGGAGCTCATGAGCTGGGAGAACAGTACCAGAGCTAAATTCTTGCACTCAAGGCCATCATAGATTGAATTAAAAAAAACAAACAGATGGCCATACAACATTGTTGAGAATCACTCAATCTCCCTCATCCACTAACAGTCTCTCCTGATACTTGAGGTCTCTCAAATGGTCTCTAGAAACATGCCTATTAGAGATGAGCGAACGTACTCGTCCGAGCTTGATGCTCGATCGAATATTAGGGTGTTCGGGATGCTCGTTACTCGTAACGAGTACCACGCGATGTTCGGGTTACTTTCACTTTCATCTCTGAGACGTTAGCGCGCTTTTCTGGCCAATTGAAAGAGAGGGAAGGCATTACAACTTCCTCCTGTGATGTTCCAGCCCTATACCACCCCCCTGCTGTGAGTGACTGGCGAGATCAGGTGTCACCCGAGTATAAAAATCGGCCCCTCCCACGGCTCGCCACAGATGCGGTCTGACATAGCTTAGGGAAAGTGCTATCGTGTTGGAGCTGCTATAGGGAGAGTGATAGGAGTTATTGTAGGCTTCAAGAACCCCAACGGTCCTTCTTAGGGCCACATCTAACCGTGTGCAGTAGTGTGGAGGCTGCTTTTTGCAGTGGTGCACATTTTTTTTTTTTGGTATATCGGCCGTGCAGAGCATTGCGCCCTGCAGTAATACTCCAGGGACAGAAGTGGTGGTTAGGCAGGGAGAGCGTTAGGAGTTATTGTAGGCTTCAAGAACCCCAGCGGTCCTTCTTAGGGCCACATCTAACCGTGTGCAGTAGTGTGGAGGCTGCTTTTTGCAGTGGTGCCCTTTTTTTTTTTTTTTTTTTGGTATATCGGCTGTGCAGAGCATTGCGCCCTGCAGTAATACTCCAGGGACAGAAGTGGTGATTAGGCAGGGACAGAAGACATATTAATTTAATATAGGCAGTGTGCCTTTGCTAAAAGAAAATTTGTTCAAAACATCTATTTGGCCTGCCTGTCACTGTGCTCAGTGTTCTGGGTCTGTGTGTGCTGGGTGTAGTAGTTCTACAAAATCATACGCAGCCAGCTAAGTGTAACAGCAGGCTTGCGCCAAATAATTTCCTGGCGTTCTGTAAGCGAAGTCAGCCTCCAACCACAGGCCAATAAGTGGCACATTTAATTACAGCGTTCGGTTTCTGAATTACTGGTAATACAGCATGCTGAGGGGTAGGGGTAGGCCTAGAGGACGTGGACGCGGCCGAGGACGCGGAGGCCCAAGTCAGGGTGTAGGCACAGGCCGAGCTCCTGATCCAGGTGTATCGCAGCCGACTGCTGCGGGATTAGGAGAGAGGCACGTTTCTGGCGTCCCCACATTCATCGCACAATTAATGGGTCCACGCGGGAGACCTTTATTAGAAAATGAGCAGTGTGAGCAGGTCCTGTCGTGGATGGCAGAAAGTGCTTCCAGCAAGGTATCGTCCACCCACAGTTCTGCGCCGTCCAATGCTGCAACTCAGAATCCTCTGGCTGCTGCTCCTCCTTCCTCCCAGCCTCCTCACTCCACTACAATGACACATTCTCAGGAGCGGGCAGACTCCCAGGAACTGTTCTCGGGCCCCTGCTCAGATTGGGCAGCAGTGGTTCCTCTCACACCAGAGGAGTTTATCGTGGCTGATGCCCAACTATTGGAAAGTTCCCGGGGTCCGGGGGATGAGGCTGGGGACTTCCGGCAACTGTCTCAAGACCTTTCAGTGGGTGAGGAGGACGATGACGATGAGACACAGTTGTCTTTCATTCAGGTAGTAGTGAAGGCAGTAAGTCCGAGGGAGGAGCGCACAGAGGATTCGGAGGAAGAGCAGCAGGACGATGAGGTGACTGACCCCACCTGGTTTGCAAAGCCTACTGAGGACAGGTCTTCAGAGGGGGAGGCAAGGGCAGCAGCAGGGCAGGTTGCAAGAGGCAGTGCGGTGTCCAGGGGTAGAGGCAGAGCCAGACCGAATAATCCACCAACTGTTTCCCAAAGCGCACCCTCGCGCCATGCCACCCTGCAGAGGCCGAGGTGCTCAAAGGTCTGGCAGTTTTTCACTGAGAGTGCAGACGACCGACGAACTGTGGTGTGCAACCTTTGTCGCGCCAAGATCAGCCGGGGAGCCACCACCAACAGCCTCACCACCACCAGCAAGCGCAGACATATGATGGCCAAGCACCCCACAAGGTGGGACGAAGGCCGTTCACCGCCTCCGGTTTGCACCGCTGCCTCTCCCCCTGTGCCCCAACCTGCCACTCAGATTCAACCCCCCTCTCAGGACACAGGCACTACCGTCTCCTGGCCTGCACCCACACCCTCACCTCCGCAGATCGCGGCCCCATCCACCAATGTCTGTCAGCGCAGCGTCCAGCCGTCGCTAGCGCAAGTGTTGGAGCGCAAGTGCAAGTACGCCGCCACGCACCCGCACGCTCAAGCGTTAAACGTGCACATAGCCAAATTTATCAGCCTGGAGATGCTGCCGTATAGGCTTGTGGAAACGGAGTCCTTCAAAAGTATGATGGCGGCGGCGGCACGGCGCTAATCTGTTCCCAGTCGCCACTACTTTTCCCGATGTGCCGTCCCAGCCCTGCACGACCACGTCTCCCGCAACATTGTATGCGCCCTCACCAACGCGGTTACTGCCAAGGTCCACTTAACAACGGACACGTGGACAAGCACAGGCGGGCAGGGCCATTATATCTCCCTGACGGCACATTGGGTGAATTTAGTGGAGGCTGGGACAGAGTCAGAGCCTGGGACCGCTCAAGTCCTACCCACCCCCAGAATTGCGGGCCCCAGCTCGGTGCTGGTATCTGCGGCGTTGTATGCTTCAACCACTAAACTACCCTCCTCCTCTGCAACCTCTGTCTCGCAATCAAGATGTGTCAGCAGCAGCAGGACGTCCCCAGCAGTCGGTGTCACGCGGCGTGGCAGCACAGCGGTGGGCAAGCGTCAGCAGGCCGTGCTGAAACTACTCAGCTTAGGAGATAAGAGGCACACGGCCCACGAACTGCTGCAGGGTCTGACAGAGCAGACTGACCGCTGGCTTGCGCCGCTGAGCCTCCAACCGGGCATGGTCGTGTGTGACAACGGCCGTAACCTGGTGGCGGCTCTGCAGCCTCACGCACGTGCCATGCCTGGCCCACGTCTTTAATTTGGTGGTTCAGCGCTTTTTGAAAAGCTACCCACGCTTGTCAGACCTGCTCGTAAAGGTGCGCCGGCTCTGCGCACATTTCCGCAAGTCCCACACGGATGCTGCCACCCTGCGCACCCTGCAACATCGGTTTAATCTGCCAGTGCACCGACTGCTGTGCGACGTGCCCACACGGTGGAACTCTACCCTCCACATGTTGGCCAGGCTCTATGAGCAGCGTAGAGCTATAGTGGAATACCAACTCCAACATGGGCGGCGCAGTGGGAGTCAGCCTCCTCAATTCTTTTCAGAAGAGTGGGCCTGGTTGGCAGACATCTGCCAGGTCCTTGGAAAGTTTGAGGAGTCTACCCAGGTGGTGAGCGGGGATGCTGCAATCATTAGCGTCACCATTCCTCTGCTATGCCTCTTGAGAAGTTCCCTGCAAAGCATAAAGGCAGACGCTTTGCGCTCGGAAACAGAGGCGGGGGAAGACAGTATGTCACTGGA
This sequence comes from Eleutherodactylus coqui, assembly GCF_035609145.1. Lineage (NCBI taxonomy): Eukaryota > Metazoa > Chordata > Amphibia > Anura > Eleutherodactylidae > Eleutherodactylus > Eleutherodactylus coqui. The sequence goes on along the minus strand of NC_089843.1, from coordinate 28,896,169 downwards.
TAGTCAGAGCACCCTCCTGTCTATATCTCAGCGCGTTGAGGAGGAGGAGGAGGAGCATGAGGAGGATGAGGAGGAGGGGGAAGAGACAGCTCGGCCCACTGCTGACGGTACACATGCTGCTTGCCTGTCATCCTTTCAGCGTGTATGGCCTGAGGAGGAGGAGGAGGAGGAGGAGGATCCTGAAAGTGATCTTCCTAGTGAGGACAGCCATGTGTTGCGTACAGGTACCCTGGCACACATGGCTGACTTCATGTTAGGATGCCTCTCTCGTGACCCTCGCGTTACACGCATTCTGGCCACTACGGATTACTGGGTGTACACACTGCTCGACCCACGGTATAAGGAGAACCTTTCCACTCTCATACCCGAAGAGGAAAGGGGTTCGAGAGTGATGCAATATCATAGGACCCTGGCGGACAAGTTGATGGTAAAATTCCCATCCGACAGCGCTAGTGGCAGAAGGCGCAGTTCCGAGGGACAGGTAGCAGGGGAGGCGCGGAGATCAGGCAGCATGTACAGCACAGGCAGGGCAACACTCTTTAAGGCCCTGGACACCTTTATGGCTCCCCACCAAGACTGTGTCACCGCTCCCCAGTCAAGGCTGAGTCGGCGGGAGCACTGTAAAAGGATGGTGAGGGAGTACGTAGCCGAACGCACGACCGTCCTCCGTGACGCCTCTGCCACCTACAACTACTGGGTGTCGAAGCTGGACACGTGGCCTGAACTCGCGCTGTATGCCCTGGAGGTGCTTGCTTGTCCTGCGGCTAGCGTCTTGTCAGAGAGGGTGTTTAGTGCGGCTGGGGGAATCATCACAGATAAGCGTACACGCCTGTCAACCGACAGTGCCAACAGGCTTACACTCATCAAGATGAACAAAGCCTGGATTTCCCCAGACTTCTCTTCTCCACCAGCGGACAGCAGCGATACCTAAGCAATACGTAGGCTGCACCCGCGGATGGAACCATCGTTCTCTATCACCATCAAAAACGGGGACATTTTTGCTTCATCAATCTATGTATAATATTCCTCCTCCTCCTCCTGCTCCTCCTCCTGAAACCTGACATAATCCCGCCGAACGGGCAATTTTTCTTAGGGCCACGAGGCTCAGTCATATAATTTTTCTAAACAATTTTTATACGTTTCAATGCTCTTTAAAGCGTTGAAACTTTCTCCTGAACCAATTTTTATTTTAACTGGGCTGCCTCCAGGTCTAGTTACCAATTAAGCCACATTAACCAAAGCGATTAATGGGTTTCACCTGCCCTCTTGGTTGGGCATGGCCAATTTTTCTCAGGTACATTAGTACTGTTGGTACACCAATTTTTGGGGGCCCTCGCCTACAGTGTAATCAAATTCATTTTTAGCCCATCTGCATTACAGCTGACGTTACATCAGCTGTGTTGGGCACTGCAATGGGATATATTTATGTACCGCCGGTGGCTTCCTGGCGCCCACCCATGCTGTGGGTCCACACGGAGTTGAACCTACATCTGTCCACTTGTAAAGAACCCCAGTCTGACTGGGGCATGCAGTGTGGGCCGAAGCCCACCTGCATTAAGCACAACATTACCTCAGCTGTGATGGGCAATGCAATGGGATTTATTTATGTACCGCCGGTGGCTTCCTGGCACCCACCAATGCTGTGGGTCCACACGGAGTTGAACCCACATCTGTCCACTTGTAAAGAACCCCAGTATGACTGGGGCATGCAGTGTGGGCCGAAGCCCACCTGCATTAACCACGACATTACCTCAGCTGTGTTGGGCACTGCAATGGGATTTATTTATGTACCACCGGTGGGTTCCAGGGAGCCACCCATGCTGTAGGTGCACATGGAGTTGTAACTACATCTGTCCACTTCTAAAGAACCCCAGTCAGACTGGGGCATGCAGTGTGGGCTGAAGCCCGCCTGCATTAAGCACGACATTACCTCAGCTGTGATGGGCAATGCAATGGGATTTATTTATGTACCGTCGGTGGCTTCCTGGCACCCACCAATGCTGTGGGTCCACACGGAGTTGAACCCACATCTGTCCACTTGTAAAGAACCCCAGTATGACTGGGGCATGCAGTGTAGGCCGAAGCCCACCTGCATTAAGCACGACATTACCTCAGCTGTGATGGGCAATGCAATGGGATTTATTTATGTACCACCGGTGGGTTCCAGGGAACCACCCATGCTGTAGGTGCACACGGAGTTGTAACTACATCTGTCCACTTCTAAAGAACCCCAGTCAGACTGGGGCATGCAGTGTGGGCCGAAGCCCACGTGCATTAAGCACGACATTACCTCAGCTGTGATGGGCAATGCAATGGGATTTATTTATGTACCGCCGGTGGCTTCCTGGCACACACCAATGCTGTGGGTCCACACGGAGTTGAACCCACATCTGTCCACTTCTAAAGAACCCCAGTCAGACTGGGGCATGCAGTGTGGGCTGAAGCCCGCCTGCATTAAGCACGACATTACCTCAACTGTGATGGGCAATGCAATGGGATTTATTTATGTACCGCCGGTGGCTTCCTGGCACCCACCCATGCTGTGGGTTCACACGGAGTTGAACCTACATCTGTCCACTTGTAAAGAACCCCAGTCTGACTGCCGAAGCCCACCTGCATTTAATCTGACGTTAGCTCTGCTGTCCAGGGCACTGCAATGGGATACATTTATGTACCGCCGGTGGGTTCCAGTGAGCCACCCATGCTGTGGGTGCACACGGAATTCCCATTGCGGAGTTGTAGCGGGCTGTAACTATTAAAAAAAAAATGCGGTCTGACTGGGGCATGCAGACACCTTGACAGAATGAATAGTGTGTGGCACATAGGTTCCCCATTGCTATGCCCACGTGTGCAGCTCCTGATGGAAGTGGCACAGTATTGGATTTCTCATTGCTTCTGTACAGCATTGTGGACTATCGCCCCGCCCCTTTTATGTGATGGGCAATGCAATGGGATACATTTATGTACCACCGGTGGGTTCCAGGGAGCCACCCATGCTGTAGGTGCACACGGAGTTGTAACTACATCTGTCCACTTCTAAAGAACCCCAGTCAGACTGGGGCATGCAGTGTGGGCTGAAGCCCGCCTGCATTAAGCACGACATTACCTCAGCTGTGATGGGCAATGCAATGGGATTTATTTATGTACCGCCGGTGGCTTCCTGGCACCCACCCATGCTGTGGGTTCACACGGAGTTGAACCTACATCTGTCCACTTGTAAAGTACCCCAGTCTGACTGCCGAAGCCCACCTGCATTTAATCTGACGTTAGCTCTGCTGTCCAGGGCACTGCAATGGGATACATTTATGTACCGCCGGTGGGTTCCAGTGAGCCACCCATGCTGTGGGTGCACACGGAATTCCCATTGCGGAGTTGTAGCGGGCTGTAACTATTAAAAAAAAAATGCGGTCTGACTGGGGCATGCAGACACCTTGACAGAATGAATAGTGTGTGGCACATAGGTTCCCCATTGCTATGCCCACGTGTGCAGCTCCTGATGAAGGTGGCACAGTTTTGGATTTCTCATTGCTTCTGTACAGCATTGTGGACTATCGCCCCGTCCCTTTTATGGGGGGATCGCTGCCTAGCCATGCCAACCCTCTGCAGTGTGTGCCTGCTTTTCCTCTGGCAGACGCACTTATAAATAGACATGAGGGTGGTGTGGCATGAGTGTAGCTGAAGGCTGCGCAGGGACACTTTGGTGTGCGCTGTGGACACTGCGCCGTGCGGGGGGGGGGGGGGGGCTGGGGTTGGGCAGCATGTAACCCAGGAGAAGTGGCATCGGAGTGTCATGCAGGCAGTGATTGTGCTTTGTTGGAGGTAGTGTGCTGCTTAGCTAAGGTATGCCTTGCTAATGAGGGCTTTTCAGAAGTAAAAGTTGTTGGGAGGGGGGGGGGTGGCCCACTCTTGCCGGTATTGTGGCTTAATAGTGGGACCTGGGAACTTGAGATGCAGCCCAACATGTAGCCCCTCGCCTGCCCTATCCGTTGCTGTGTCGTTCCCATCACTTTCTTGAATTGCCCAGATTTTCACAAATGAAAACCTTAGCGAGCATCGGCGATATACAAAAATGCTCGGGTCGCCCATTGACTTCAATGGGGTTCGTTACTCGAAATGAACCCTCGAGCATCGCGAAAAGTTCGTCCCGAGTAACGAGCATCCGAGCATTTTGGTGCTCGCTCATCTCTAATGCCTATTCCTTACAAATCATACATCTCCAGACTAGAAACTCTTCAACACTAGCCTAGATGATGAACTCCACCTCACCTTTCTTACCGGTTCATAGATTATCGGTTTATAGTTAAGGATAACATTATTAGTTCCTGCTATGGTTGCAAATTGGAACCCGATCACAGTCAAATTTGATAAGTGTATTAATGATGTTGTGAATTGTATTTGAATGTTTCTAATGCGAGACCTGCGTGTATCAATCACAATGTTTCATAACTTTATTCATGCTTGATTCCCTTGCTTTGATGTTTCTTGTACATTGCAGATTGGTCTGTTTGCAACATGCTCTCTTAGTAAAAATAGATTGTTAAAAAAAAAATAATGCTAGACATTTGTTACAACAGTTTGCATGAGGCTGCCCCAAATTATCTGTACACAGGTGGATTGTACATGGGTTTGTTTAGCCTTAATAGCATACAACTTCTAGAAGCACTCTGAAAATGTAACTCTCGCTCAAACAGAATTTGTCACAGAGTGCTTGATGAGGCCTATAAAACAATGTTTGCATTGCACATGTCCCTGTTAGGAGTCAGAACTTACTAAAGATGTTTTAGAGATGCAAACATGGCCAAAGAAATGCAAAATAAAAACTCATAGAATTGCTTGAGCTACTCTTGGTTGGTTGTGTCCCTATTCTCAAAAATGCCCTGGGCCACCTCCTACCATCAGGTGTCCTTCCCTATCTATTCTCCTGCCAGCAGAGCCACCTCCTGTCTGCAAGTGTCCTTCCCTACCTATCCTGCCCACAGGTGTCCTTCCTTCAAAAAAAACTTACAAGAAGGGTGTGACTCTACACAAAACACAAATAAAGAAGTTAGCTGTCCCTTATTAGGCTTTAATCACCATTTAATTCCACACAGGAAAATGTCACACTCTTCTATGAACTGGACCTGCATACACAAAAATCTGTAATATGTGGACACGTGTGCAAAACCCTTATCATAGCCCTCTCTAAACCTCACCCATGTGCAATTACGCTGTACTGCAGTGAGCATTTTTGTTTTTATGCTCATATCAAGCCAGATTTAATATGTTTATGTAAAGTGAGGGCCGTAGCGAGGCCTGCAGGGCCATAGTAGGAGACCCAACTTTACAGAGTTAACAGGGAAGTGGAACTGAATGGGTTAATTGAAAGAAGAAAAATCGGAGCTGGCATGGTTGTCTTTTTTAGAGCACTAGAATGGAAAATTGTTGAACGATGGTGGAGGTTGTGGAAAATTTTGACTGCAAGTTATTTACGGATATAGTAGGTGTTGCAAGTTTTGGTGCTAATTCTCAAGGGCAGTGGTGTGCCTCAAGATTGGGAGAAATCAGGATTAGTCAGGAATTTGGTGGTACTGGAGCTGTTTCCAATTATTGTTGCTTTGTACTTACGAGGTTTCCTTTATAAGAATAAGAAGGCACATTTTCATTGTGACATTATGGGCTTGGTACAGATCTTTAATAGTTTAACGACATCTTTCCCCTAGTGGTGAGTTTGCTGCGCAAGTTGGTACTGGAAGCACTGTCATTGAACATGTGGGTGATAGCGGTACATGTACCGGGTGTTGAAAATTCAATAGCGGGAGCTATCTCTCGGTATCAGTGGGACAGTTTTTGAGAATTGGTTCCAGATGTGGAAGAAGAGGGGTGGCAATGCCTGGCTCTGCTTTGGAAATTGGTTTGCAAGGAATGGATCACCTGATCAGTACATCATTGGCACCGGGTACAGAGGTGGCGTATGCAGCAGTATGGCAGAAAGGGAAAAATTGGGTGGTGTCTTTAGGTGACATAAGGACAGATGAAGATAGAAAAGGAGCATTACTATACTGTTGGGAAATGCATCCATGGTGGGCTTGTCTGTTGCTAAGATGAATTGGTTCATAGGAGAGCTGGTGTTTGGTTTTAAATTGAGGGGAAAGCTGGACTTGACAAAAGGTTTTTTAGCCTTAAAGGTTTTCAGAGGGGGAAAGTGAGACTGGATAAATGGAGGCCAGTTTTGTTTGAATTGTTCAGGGAATTAAGGGTTGGATTGGGAAAAAATTTGTAATGGGGGTTTGAACTAGCTTTTATTTCATGTGGCTTTTGCATTGGTGCTTATTGGAACATTTCAAATGAGCGAGTTGGTTTCTCCTAAAAAAAAAATTAAAAAGGGGAGTTATTTACAGAGACTTCTGGAAGGCCGTTTAGAAGTTTTTGTAAGCCAGTCAAAGATAAATCAAACAGGCATAGAAAAGAGGATCATAATTAAACAAGGCCTTTTGAACACCAGCCCTCATTATCCAAACTTTCTAACAGTAAAAAAAACAAAACAGTTTTTAGTGTGCATAGTAGTCACTCACAGAGCAGCTTTCATTTTACCTCAGCACTAAGATATTTAAATGCTGCTGCCCATAGCAACCAGTCATAGCTCTGCTTTCATTCATTATTCTGCTGAGGTAAAATGAAACCTGTGCTGTGATTGGTTGCTATGGGCAACAGATTTCAATTCTCAGTGCTGAGATAAAATGAAAGCTGCTCTGTGATTTGGCTGCTATGGGCAACAGTAGTTAATCCCTTAGTGCTGAGGTAAAATGAAAACTGCTTTGTGGTTGGACACCAAAAACTGTTTTTTACTGTTTGCTAGTTAGAACCAATATATTCCTATGGAAAAATTCAGACAGAAGAATTTTAGGCGAGTAAAAAAAAAAATTGTGCCTAAAATAATAATATATGTGTTACCGAAATCTCACAACTGAAATTTCCTGCTGTGTAAAAAGATCGGACATGACTAGGGATGAGCGAGCATACTCGGAAAAGCACTACTCGCTCGAGCAATTTGCTTTATCCGAGTATCGCTGTGCTCGTCTCTGAAGATTCGGGTGCCGCTGCGGCTGACAGGTGAGTCGCAGCGGGGAGCAGGGGAGAGCGGGCGGGAGAGAGGGAGAGAAAGATCTTACCTCCGTTCCTCCCCGCTCTCCCCTGCAGCTCCCCGTTCCGTGCCGGCACCCGAATCTTCAGGGACGAGCACAGGGATACTCGGATAAAGCAAATTACTCGAGCGAGTAGTGCTTTTCCGAGTACGCTCGCTCATCTCTAGACATGACCTATCTTTTGTGCTCTAAGCGAAGGAGTTTCCAATAGACTCCTATGGGAGTTCGAGAAAGAGGATAGCAAGGGAGTTTAACTGTGTCCAACACTCGGAAAAGAAGACAGGCGTCTGTCTGGTAAATATTAGAAGTCATAGGAGGATTTCTACTGACCAAGGGAATTACGGTAAGCATACCTAAATAGAAAGGCATGGATGCACTGTGATGATGTATAATATTTTGTACCTAGAGTCATTAGGCCATCAGCCATCTTGTTCTTTGTACCTTGCCTTATATTCAGACTCTATCCAGCAATCCATATGGTATCTATATAGATAAAGCTGAAAGCCCTCACTGACTCACTGACTGACTCACTGACTGGCCAAAAGTTCTCCAACTTCCCGATGTCGTAGAAACATGAATTTTGGCACAAGCATAGATTGTCTCCAAAATAGGAAAAGTAATTCGGTCCCAACTCGATTATTCAATTCTAGCGCAAAAGAATCGGCGTCGAAATTTAACGTACATAATCTAACTCTCTGTTCCCAATGTCATAAAAACTTCAAATTTGACACGCGCATTGAATATGTCATAAATAGGAAAAGTTAATAGGTCCCAACATGATTATTCAATTCTATGCGCAAAAAAATTGGCGTCGAAATTTTACGTGCGGAATGTAATTTTTTCACTTTCTGGTGTCATAGAAACTTGAAATTTGGCACGAGCATTGATTATGTCATAAATAGGAAAAGCTAATGGGTCTCAACTCCATTATTCAATTCTAGCGCAAAAGAATTGGCATCGAAATTTTACGTACAGAATGTAATTTCTTCCCTTTCCGGTGTCATAGAAACAGGAAATTTGGCACGAGCATTGATTATGTCATAAATAGGAAAAGCTAATGGGTCCCAACTCCATTATTCAATTCTATGCGCAAAAGAATTAGCGTCCAAATTTTTCGTGCGGAATGTAATTTCTTCACTTTCCGGTGTCATAGAAACGTGAAATTTGGCACGAGCATTGATTATGTCATAAATAGGAAAAGCTAATGGGTCCCAACTCCATTATTCAATTCTAGCGCAAAAGAATTGGCATCGAAATTTTACGTACAGAATGTAATTTCTTCCCTTTCCGGTGTCATAGAAACAGGAAATTTGGCACGAGCATTGATTATGTCATAAATAGGAAAAGCTAATGGGTCCCAACTCCATTATTCAATTCTATGCGCAAAAGAATTAGCGTCCAAATTTTTCGTGCGGAATGTAATTTCTTCACTTTCCGGTGTCATAGAAACGGGAAATTTGGCACGAACATTGATTATGTCATAAATAGGAAAAGCTAATGGGTCCCAACTCCATTATTCAATTCTATGCGCAAAAGAATTAGCATCCAAATTTATGTACGTAATCTAATTCTCTCACTTCCTGATGTCATTTTATATAAAGGAAACGTCGCATGGTTACCTCCACGTGGTGTTTCCTGGGTAACGCAGAGAACTATGCAAAATGGTGAACATATGTTTTTCCTCAGTATCTCTAAAGTAACCACGACTTCATAAGATTTTCCGTATGAACACCAGATAAACACCAGTACCAAATTAACTCGGGCGAAGCCGGGTATATCAGCTACTATACATATAAAGACGAAAGATCTCACTGACTCACTCACTGACTCGCCAAAAATTCTCCAACTTCCTGATGTCGTAGAAACATGAAATTTGGCACAAGCATAGATTATCTCCAAAATAGGAAAAGTAATTGGGTCCCAACTCGATTATTCAATTTTAGCGCAAAAGAATTAGCGTCGAAATTTAACGTGCATAATCTAAATCTCTCACTTCCCAATGTCATAGAAACTTAAAATTTGGCACGGGCATTGAATATGTCATAAATAGGAAAAGCTAATGGGTCCCAACTTGATTATTCAATTCTATGCGCAAAAGAATTAGCGTCCAAATGTTACGTACGGAATCTAATTCTTTCACTTCCCGGTGTCGTAGAAACTCGAAATTTGGCACGGGCATTGATTATGTCATAAATAGGATAAGCTAATGGGTCCCAACTTGATCATTCAATTCTATGCGATAAAGAATTAGCGTCCAAATTTTACGTACATAATCAAAATCTCTCACTTCCCAATGTCATAGAAACATGAAATTTGCCATAAGCATTAAATATGTCATAAATAGGAAAAGCTAATGGGTCCCAACTCCATTATTCAATTCTAGCGCAAAAAAAGCTAGCGTCCAAATTTTATGTACGGAATCTAATTCTCTCACTTCTTGGTGTCATAGAAACATGAAATTTGGAACGAGCATTGATTATGTCATAAATAGGAAAAAATAACGGGTCCCGACTCGATTATTCAATTCTAAGCACAAAAGAATTAGCGTCCACATTTTAAGTACAAAATCTAATTCTCTCACTTCCAGATGTCATAGAAACTTGAAATTTGGCACGGGCATTGATTATGTCATAAATAGGAAAAGTTAATGGGTCCCAACTCGATTATTCAATTCTAAGTGCAAAAGAATTAGCGTCCAAATTTTACGTATGGAATTTAATTCTCTCACTTCCTGATGTCATCTTATATAAAGGAAACATTGCATGGTTACCTCCCCGTGGTGTTTCCTGGGTAATGCAGAGAACTATGCAAAATGGTGCACATATGTTTTTCCGGTATCTGTAAAGTAACCACGATTTCATAAGATTTTCCGTGTGAACACCAGATAAACACCAGTACCAAATTAACTCGGGCGAAGCCGGGTATATCAGCTAGTGTACTATATAATCCCTGAATAGGTGGAAAGAAGTGAAAGGTTTAGGATTTTTTTCCCCAGCCTGTTGATATGTGCATGCAGGAAAAGCATTGTCTCACCTGGCCTGGACAAGAGCTGTGCTGTGATCTAAATACCCCCCCCCTTCTTTCTCTCCCAACTGAATTTGTTGGGTGGTATTAGCATGAGGATACAGACCGTGCATGTGTTAATTAAGTTTTAGAAAAAAACATTCTTCTGTTCGGGGGCTAGACCCTTTCTCTTCCTGACTAGCTAGGGCCGAAAGAATTCTTATTGGGGAAATCTATATTAAGAGAATTTGGTCATGTGAAGTTCCCAGCCGGATATGAATTAGATTTTCAAAATCGGGTGTCCCAGCCGGACAAAACACATCCACTCACGTTGCGTTAAGCACTCAGGAACCCTCTCAAATTATGTAACCCCATTCTTGGTTGTGATTGTGGCTATATGTTTGTTATTTACACGTAGCTAAAATTATAACCAGAAATATGGCTGGCATATCTTCTTGATCAGAGGCCCTCCTGCCGCGATATGACCAAAAATAAATAATTTTGATTCCTCAGAGCCCCTACACGTCCAGCCCTTCATTCTCTATATGACCTCAGAGGGGGCGGGGACGAGATGTGTTCTAGGGACACTTTAAAATGTGTGGCCCCTCAGGTCCCTTTTGTCGATCCACAGAGCTATACTGCGGTAATGGATTTCCCTATTTTCAGGCTCTCTGCCACCCAGACCCCTTTGGGGCATGTATCCTAAAATCTGGTAACTTTCCTTTAATTTCTCCTATTAATTTTAAATCTGCCGAGTGTGTATTTATACTGCATTGCTTATTCTCCCGTGCAACAACCTTTTTCCTTGTATACCTTTGTACATTTTGTATATATTGCACTGCTAGACCTTTTTCTAGAATAAATCTACAATTTATCAGTTCAGGCCTTGTCCGTTTTAACAACAAACCATAACACTCCGAAGATCGTGTTAATAATTCATAAATCGGGTCCAATTACCATGAACATTGGTGGTGGCAGCTGTGTATGGGCATTGTAGAGCTCTGGAGTGCGTTAGATAAAACAGGTGGTGATTTGAGCTTTCACTTCACATACGTGCAGAAGCCCCAAGGAAGTTGGGTACAAATCAACCTGTATTCTAATGGCTCCACACTTACAATACCGCTAGTGATTGAAGACTGAGGCGGGATTGATAGGTATCGCCCCCACCCCCTCTCTCCTGTGTCTGATATGTGACATGCAACGCACAACGGCACAACACACTGTTACTGGAGGCCTAAGAATATAGATCCCAATGCATGTTAGATGATTGGGAAGGGAAAACCCCTTTCACTTATTGACACCACATGATAAAGTTGGTAGGTGCCGATAGGTTCCCAAGGTAACTAGAAATGAGCGAGCACCAAAATACTCGGGTGCTCGTTACTCGAGTCGAACTTTCTGCGATGCTCGAGAGTTCGCTTCGAGTAACGAACCCCATTGAAGTCAATGGGCGACTCGAGCATTTTTGTATATGACCCATGCTCCGCTAAGGTTTTCATTTGTGAAAATCTGGAAAACCTACGAAAGTGGTTGAAACAACACAGAAACGGATAGGGCAGGCGAGGGGCAACATGCAGGGCTGCATCTCAGCTTCCCAGGTCCCACTATTAAGCCCCAATAGCGTCAAGAGTGTGCCCCCCATAACAATTTTTACTTCGGACAATCTCTCATTAGCAAGGCACACCTTAGCTAAGCTCCACACTACCTTCAACCAAGCACAATCACTTCCTGCGGGACACACCGCTGCCTCTTCTCCTGGGTTACATGCTGCCCACCCCCCCCCCCCCCCCGCAAGACCCTGCATCCGCAGCGCACACAAAAGTGTCCCTGTGCAGCCTTCAGCTGCCCTCATGCCACACACTCGCTTCATAGCCACACCACCCTCATGTCTATTTATAAGTGCGTCTGCAATGAGGAGGAACCAGAGGCACACACTGCAGAGGGTTGGTAGGGCCAGGTAGCGACCTTCTTTAAAAGGAGGGGCGATAGCCCACAATGCTGTAGAGAATCGATGAGAAATTGATGTTCGATCTTCATTCCAATCCTGTGCCACCTCCATCAGGAGCTGCAAACGTCTGCATAAAAGGGACCCAGCTGCCAGCCCAGCACTTCTACACATCTCCACAAAGCAGCAATACTATGTGTTGGAAGCATGTGAGAGGGCCCTGGGTCAGTCTCTGTCCCAGCAAACACCTTGCGTAGCCCAAGGTGCTGCGAGTGACATAACAATGGGGAGAATCCATGTGTCTACACACTACTCATTCTGATTGGGTGTCGGATACCTCATCGACAACGCAAGGAGTAAACCATCTGCACTCTGCACCCTACCCAAGTCTGTCAGTGTTTTGGAGACAGACAGGTAAAACACCTTTATGGGAAGTCTGTGTGCACCCACAGCATGGGTGGCTCCCAGAAACCCACCGACGGTACATAAAGAAATTCCATTGCAGTGCCTCGGATAGCTGAGGTAACATGAGAGAAAATACATGTTGGCTTCGGCCCACACTCCATGCCCTAGTAAGTCTGTTTTGTGTTTTTTTTTTAAAGTGCCAGGCAGGTACAACTCCGCTATGGGAAGTCTGTGTGCACCCACAGCATGGGTGGCTCCCAGGAACCCACAGACGGTACATAAAAAAATCCCACTGCAGTGCCCCGGATAGCTGATGGTATCGTGAGAGAAAATACATGTTGGCCTCTGCCCACAATCCATGCCATAGTCAGTCTGGGCTTTTTTGAGGGCCAAATCGGTAGAACACAGCGATGGGAAGACTCAGTGTACCCATAGTATACACAGACCTCTGTAATATTCCTGTAGCAAAGGTATAAGCTGACAACAGTAACAGTTATGTTGCAGAAATCTAGGGAGACCCCAGGAACATTTCTGTAGTAAGAGTATAGACAGACCCCAGTAACAGTTCATTAGCAGAAGTATAGGCAGACCCCTGTAACATTTCTGTAGCAGAAGTTTAGGCAGACCCCTGTAACATTTATGTGCCAGAAGTATAGGCAGAGCCCAGTAACATTTTAGTAGCAAAAGTATACGCAGACCCCAAGTAACATTTATGTAGCAGTAGTATAAGAAGACCCCTGCAACATTTGTGTAGCAGCAGTATATGCAGACCCCAGTAACATTTCAGTAGCAGCAGTATAGACAGACCCCAGTAACATTTTTGAAGAAATAGTATAGACAGAGCCAAGTAACATTTATGTAGTAACAGTATAGGCAGGCCCCAGTAACATTTATGTAGCAGTAGTATAGGCAGACCCCTGTAACATTTCAGTAGCAGCAGTATAGGCAGAGCCCAGTATTAGTAACATTTCAAATAGTAACAGTATAGACAGACCCCAGTAACATTTCTGTAGTAATAGTATAGACAAAGCCGAGTAACATTTCTGTAGTAACAGTATAGGCAGACCCCAGTAACATTTATGTAGCAGCAGTATAGGCAGACCCCTGTAACATTTCTGTAGCAGCAGTATAGGCAGACCCCAGTACCATTTCTGTAGTAGAAGGATAGGCAGACCCCAGTACCATTTCTGAAGAAGTAAAGGCAGACCCCAGTATCATTTCTGTCGCAGTAGTATAGACAGATACCAGTAACATTTCTGTAGCAGAAGTATAGGCAGACCCCTGTAACATTTACGTGGCAGCAGTATAGGCAGACCCTAGTAACATCCTTGTGGCAGCAGTATAGGCAGACCCACGTATTATTTACGTGGCAGAAGTGTAGGCAGACCCATGTAACATTTAAGTGGCAGCAGTATAGGCAGACCCCTGTAACTTTCTTGTGGCAGCAGTATAGGCAAACCCCGGTAAAATTTACGTGGCAGCAGTATAGGCAGACCCTAGTAACATCCTTGTGGCAGCAGTATAGGCAGACCCACGTAACATTTACGTGGCAGAAGTGTAGGCAGACCCCTGTAACATTTAAGTGGCAGCAGTATAGGCAGACCCCTGTAACTTTCTTGTAGCAGAAGTATAGGCAGGCAGACCCCAGTAAAATTTCTGTATTAATAGTATACGCCAACCCCTGAAACATTGGGGTAACATGAGCGTAGGCCGGAAAAATTAGTTGGATAAGAGTGTAGGCGTGGGCCCCAAAAGTAAGTGAACCAATAGTACAAGTGTACCTCTGAAAAATGTATCAACCGAGAGGGCAGGTGAAACCCATAAATAATTTTTGAAAGATACAGCTCACTGTTGCTTAATTTGTAACAGAGCCTGGAGGCAGCCCTGTTGAAAAAATTGGTTCATGTTAAAGTATCAATACTTTTGAAACTTAGAAAAATTGTAAAAACATTGGTAGATGTAGATGAGCCTTTTGGGCCGCAGAAAAATTGGCCGTTCAGAGCAATGACATGTTGTTTCTGGAGGAGACTAATGTCAGAGACAGATTGACAACGATAAATGCCCCGTTTTCCCGGTGATAGAAAAAATAGGATTATACCTACCTGATAATCGGGTTTCCAGGAGTCTCCACGACAGCACCACCTGAGATCGCCTCCTCCTGATAGGACAGGAACACGCCGAGAGGTTAAAATCCCCCCCCCCCCCCCCCCATCCTCCCCTCCTCAGTGTATTATAACGAAACTGCCGGGGTAGGAGCTAACTTAAACTTTTTACCTATCTGGTATATTTTTTATTTTATTTTTTTTTTTTTATACATATATATATATACATATATATATATATATATATATATATATATATATATATATATACACATATATTTCCCCCCCCCTTTTTTTTGGGGGGGGGAGGGAATGTACGGGTGCTGTCGTGGAGACTCCTGGAAACCCGATTATCGGGTAGGTATAATCCTATTTTTCCCAGGACGTCTCCAAGACAGCACCACCTGAGACGTATCAACTAAAGTTATTCTAGGGTGGGATTGCCGCTGAGAGGACCTTACGACCGAAGGACATGTCCTCATCTAGCTGCACCTTTACCCTCTAGTGTTTGACGAAAGTATGGGGCTTTTTCCATACTGCTGCTTTGCATATTTGCTCTACTGATGCCGAGCCATGCTCGGCCCATGAGGTCGCTATTGCCCTCGTGGAATGGGCTTTAAGAGCCGAGGGGGCCTCCTTCCCCAAAGCCTTATATGACTCGCTGATGGCCAGGCAAATCCACCTGGCTATAGAGCTTTTGGCTGCTTTATTTCCCTTGTTAGGGCCTGAACATTGGACAAACAGGTTGTCGTCCTGCCTCCATGGGCCTGTGACCTCGATGTACGTCAGGACCGCTCTTCTGACGTCTAAGCAGCTTAGGGTTCGCTCGCTCTCGTCTTTTGGGTGATTATAGAACGAGGGTATTATTATGTTATGGGCCCTATGGAATGGGGATACCACCTTAGGCAGGAAGGTCGGGTCTGCTTTAAAGACTAACTTGGTGTCTGTAATCTTGAGGAGCGGGTGGCGTATGGATAGGGCCTGTAGCTCGCTGACCAGCCTAGCTGAGGAAATTGCCACTAGGAAGATAGTTTTTACTGTGAGCATTTTTATTGAGAGCCCCTCAATTGGTTCGAAGGGTTCCCCTGTCATGGCCCTCAAGACTAAATTAAGATTCCTGTCTGGGCATATGTTGGTGGACCTGGGTCGTAGCCTATCTGCCGCTGTTAGGAATCTACTAATCCATCTGTCCCCGGCTAACTTAGTGTCAAATAGGGCGCTAAGGGCTGCTGTTTGGACTCTTAGGGTGCTTGGGGCGAGGCCCATATCCAGGCCATCCTGTAGAAAGTCCAGGATCAAAGGGACGTCCGCACTGTTGCTTGAGGAGCCTCTCTCCTGTTTCCAAGAGGTAAACCTCCTCCAGATTTTCTGGTATATGCGGTTGGTAGTCTCTTTTCTGCTTGCCATTAGCGTTCTGACTACCTTGTCCGAGAATCCCCTGCCCCTCAGTATGGATTCTTCAGTAACCAAGCTGTTAGATGGAGTCTGCTTATGTCGGGGTAGTTCAGGGGTCCCTGCGTTAGGAGATTTTCTTGAGCCAGAAGGGTGACTGGCTCCTGGATGCTCAGGTTCCTTAGGAGGCTGAACCAGCTCCTTCTTGGCCAAAAGGGAGCCACCAGGATCAGGGTGCACAGTTGTGACCTGAAGTGCTATAGTACCCTTGGGATTAGTGGGATCGGGGGAAATGTGTACGCCAGTTCTCCTCCCCAGTCCTGGCTCAGGGCGTCCACCGCTGTCGGTCGGTCTTCCCGTCTGAGGGAGAAGAAGTTCTTCGCCTTGGTGTTTTGTTTTGACGCGAATAGGTCCAGTTGCGGGAGACCCCATTTGTCCGTCACCATCCGGAATGCCTCTTGGGATAAGGACCATTCCCCTGGATCTAAGCGCCCCCGGCTGAGGAAGTCTGCTCTTTGATTCAGAGACCCCTTTAAGTGTACTGCTGACAGTGAGATGATGCGGCCCTCCGCCCAGAGAAATATCCTTTGTGCGATACTTTGCAGAGCTGGTGACCTCGTGCCCCCCTGGTGTCGGATATGGGCCACTGCCGTGGTGTTGTCCGATAGTACTCGTATATGTTGGTTTCTTATCGTGTCCCCCAGGTGCTGCAGGGCCTTCCAGATTGCTTGTAGCTCCCTGTAGTTCGAGGATTGGTGCTTCGTCTCCGGTGGCCATGGGCCTTGTAGAAGCTGGTCTCCGACGTGCGCCCCCCACCCCCAGGAGCTTGCGTCTGTCGTGATCTGCACTGCCGGGTTCAATATCCAGTGGACTCCTTTTCTTAGATTTCTTAGGGACGTCCACCAGCGTAAGGATACTTTTACCGAGTTCCTGATTTGTATTCTGCTTTCTAGCGAGGATTGCCTGCCGTCCCATGCTGAGAGGACTGCTGCTTGCAGGGATCTGGTATGTGCCTGTGCCCATGCTACCCCCGGGATGCATAACGTTAGACTTCCCAGGAGGGACATAGCCTCCCGGATTGTGCATGACCGTCTCTGCAGGAAGGATTCTACCATGTGTCGAATTTTCTGCCCCTTTGCCTCGGGGAGGAAGGAGCATTGGGCCTCTGAGTCGAGTGTTATGCCCAAAGACACCTTCTCCGTGCTGTGGTTTAGGCTGGACTTCTCCCAATTTATTATCCAACCTAGGAACTGTAATAGGTTGAGCACTGTTGCCAAGTTTTCTACTAGGCGTTCCCTGGACTCGGCTATAATTAGTATGTCGTCCAGGTATGGGATTATCAGAATCGACCTCTGCCTTAGGTAGGCTGCGACCTCCGCCATGATCTTCGTGAAGATGCGGGGTGCTGAGGAGATTCCAAAGGGCAGGCATCTGAATTAAAGATGTCTTGTCTTCTTGCCCATTTCCAGCGTGAACCTTAGGTACTTCCTTGAGTCTCTGTGGATCGGTACATGAAAATAGGCGTCTTTCAGGTCGATCGATGCCATGTAGGCCCCCTTGGGGATCAACCTTACCGCTGATGTGATGGATTCCATCCTGAATTTTCGATATTTGATGAAAACATTCAGGGGTTTTAGATTTATTATCAGGCGTGAACCTCCCCAGGTTTTTTTATTAGGAAAAGCCTGGAGTAATGCCCCCAGGTCTCCTCTTCCTGTGGCACGAGGGACACTGCTTTTAAACGTTGTAGGTCCTGTACCGCTTGCTGAAGCGGGTACAGTTGTTGTACTAGACCTCGCGTGGTAATATATTTTCTCCTGGGGAGGGATACTAGTTTGATTCTGTATCCCTGCTGCAGGATCTCCAGGATCCACGGGCTCCTGCAAATCGAGGCCCACCGATCCGCAAAGCCCTGCAGCCTCGCCCCCACTGGGATGGCGTCAGGGCTTCTGCTTGACTGGCTCCCCCTGGTGCGGGTTGAAGAGGAAGTTCCTCCCTCTGCCTCCCTTGGGGTAACTCCATCGGCCCATCTTGCCTTTGCCTTTATATGGTTCCGGTTGTTGTGCTGGGGCCCGGAAGAAGGTCTTCCCTTTACGTTGTTTTTCTTCCGGGAATCCCTTCTTCTTATCTGACGCTTTTTCTAGTATTTTATCTAGATTCGGACCAAAGAGGAACTGGCCGTGAAAGGGTAGTGAGCACAGTTTATTCTTGGATGTTAGGTCGCCCGACCATGACTTCAGCCAGAGGACCCTTCTGGCATAGTTGGTTAGGGCCGTTGCTTTTGCCGAAAGCTTCACTGACTCCGCTGCTGCGTCTGCCAGGAAGTTAGTGGCCTTTTTTAGCATAGGGAGGGAATCTATAATTTGTTCCCTCGGTGTTTTGCTTGAGATATGCAGCTCCAGTTGTTCAAGCCACACTCCCAGGGTTCTGGCGACGCACGTGACTGCCACACCTGGCCTGAGCGTACTGGCAGCTGCCTACCAGGATCTTCTCAGTAGGCCCTCCGCCTTCCGATCCATTGGGTCTCTAAGCTGTGTGGCGTCTTCGAAGGGCAATGTTGTCCTCCTAGCCACCTTAGCCACTGGGACGTCTACCTTGGGTACTTCCTCCCAATTCGCACATACCCCCTCCTCAAACGGGTAGCGCCTCTTAACGTCCTCGAGGAATCCCCCCGATTCCTCCTTGACCAACTTGGCTATGCATGCTTTGCATAATGGCCTGACATGCGAAGCCGGTAGTCTTGCGCCGCATTCTGCGCACTTTCTAGCTTTGGCTCTGGGAGGGGCATCTCTTTTATCCCCCTGGCAGACAAACAAAATTTGCGTGTAAGGATGCAACATTCATTAATAACATATACGAATATGCATGTCTTGTTTTGCCCCACTGGCTACTTACGGTTGCCGCCGCGGTGGAACATTCCGCGACCTCTGGTGCTGGAGCACTCATTGCTTTATCACTGGTGCTGCAGACACTCTTGGGGCGTTAAGCCAATACTCACTGAGTGGCTTCTTTGCTCAGCGCCATCTTCTCTCAGGTTCCTTTTTAAATCCATTTTTTTTTTTTTGAATTTTGGCACCTTTAATTTTAGCCCCGCCCCCTCCGAGCGCCGGCCGTGCCTGCGCGATGACGTCATCGCGCTCGTCCCCTGCCGCGGCGCCCCGCACCCCCCCCCCCCCCCCCCCCTGCTCGTTAAGGGGAAGCCGGAGGCGCCGCGCACGTTCCTAAGCCGGCGCAGAGGAGAGCTGGAGTCCCGCATTGCACCCCCCATGGGCCGCCGCGGGAGGAACCTGGCCTGGGGGAACCACCCCATGTGGCATCCCGGGAGCCGCTCTGCGGGAAGGGAGGACAGGCTGGACCACTGCCCTCCGATCTGCCGGTATGTTTTCTTCCCGGGCTGGCGTCTCCACCAGCCCCTCTCGGTGACCCAGGACAGGAAAACACTGAGGAGGGGAGGACGGGGATGGGGGGGGGGGGGGGGGGATTTTAACCTATCGGTGTGTTTCTGTCCTATCAGGAGGAGGCGATCTCAGGTGGTGCTGTGGTGGAGACATCCTGGGAAAGAGTGCTTTTATCTGCGGTTGCAGTGAAAAGAATCTTTAGGTTCCGCTGCTCTCCATTGTCACACACTACCATGCCCGGTTAGAGGCTCAGCGGTGAAAGCCAGAGGTCGGTCTGCTCTGTCAGACCCTGTAGCAGCTCGGGGGCCGTGTGCCTCTTGTCACCTAAGCTGATTAGCTTCAGCACGGCTTGCTGACGCTTCCCCATTGCTGTGCTGCCGCGCGCAACTGACTGCTGGCGACGTGCTCACACTTCTTAATTGAGAGGTGGAGGTGGCAGAGGAGGAGGAGGAGGGGGGCTGGTTTTGGAGGAGGTGGCATAATACGCCGCAGAATCCAGCACCGAGGTAGGACCTGCTATCCTTGGTGTGGGTAGCACTTGAGCGGTCCCAGGCTATGACTCGGTCCCAGCCTCCACCAAGTTCACCCAATGTGCCGACAGGGAGATATAGTGTCCCTGCCGGCCAGTACTTGTCAACGTGTCCATCATTAAGTGGACCTTGCCAGTAACTGCGTTGGTGAGGGCACGGTTTATGTTGCGGGAGACGTGCTGGTGTAGGGCTGGGATGGCACACCGGGAAAAATAGTGGCGACTGGGGACCGAGTAGTGTGGGACCGAGCCACCATCATGTTTTTGAAAGCCTCCATTTTCACAAGCCTGTACGGCATCATCTCCAGGCTGATCAATTTGGCAATGCGCACGTTTAAAGCTTGAGTGTGTGGGTACGTGGCGGCATATTTGCGCTTGCTTTCCAATGCTTGCTGAACACTGCGCTGAGAGACATTGCTGGATGGGGTCGAGGACAGTGGAGGTGAGAGTGTGGGTGCAGGCCGGGGGGGGGGGGGGGGGGGCGCTCGTGCCTGTGTCCTGAGAGGGGGGTTGGATCTCAGTGGCAGGATGGGGCACAGGCAGTGGTGCTACCCGGGGGCAGTGAACGGCCTTCGTCCCACCTTGTGGGGTGCTTGGCCATCATATGCCTGCGCATGCTGGTGGTGGTGAGGCTGGTAGTGGTGGCTCCCCAGCTGATCTTGGCGCGACACAGGTTGCACACCACTGTTCATCGGCTGTCCGCGCTCTCACTGAAAAGCATCCGCACCTTTGAACACCTAGGCCTCTGCACGGTGGCTTGGCGTGAGGGGGTACTTAGGGAAACAGTTGGGGGATTCTTCGCTCTGGCCCTGCCTTTACCCAAGGCCACCCCACTGCCTCTGAAGATCTGTCCTCAGTTGGCTTAGCAAACCAGGTGGGGTCAGTCACCTCATCGTCCAGCGGCTCTTGCTCCGAATCCTCTGTGCACTCCTCCCTCGGACTTACTGCCCTTGCTACAACCTCACTGATAGACAACTGTGTCTCATCATCATCATCCTCCTCACCCACTGAAAGCTCTTGAGACAGTTGCCGTATTTCCCCAGCCTCATCACCCGGACTCCGAGAGCTTTCCAAAGGTTGGGCATCGGTCACGACAAACTCCTCAGGTGAGAGAGGAACCATTTTTTCCCTATCAAGGTAGGGATCCGAGAACAGTTCCTGGCAGTCTGTCTGCACATCAGAATGTGTCATTTTCATGGAATGAGGAGGCTGGGAGGAAGGAGGAGCAGCAGCGAGACAATTCGGAGTTGCAGCAGTGGACGGCGTAGAAGACTGGGTGGTCGATACATTACTGGATGCATTTTCTGCCATCCACGACTGGACCTGCTCACACTGCTCTGTTTGTAATAAAGGTCTACCACGTGGACCCAAAAATTGTGATATGAAGCTGGGGATCCCAGAAACTGCTCACACCCTCACTTAGACCTCCGCGTCCTCGCCCGCGTCCTCTAGCCCTACACCTACCCCTCAGCATGGTGGATTACGAATAGAGCAGACTCAGAGCGGTGTAAATAATTATGGAATTATTTGCGTACAGTTGGAGGCTGACAGCAGGATTGTAACGCTAACTCCAGGCAGAAACAAAGAATACAGAAGGCTGCAAATAGGCCTAGCTGTGCAATAGTGATTCACTACAACTCCCACCAGACAGTAAATTTCAGACGGTCAGGGGTAGCCAAACGAAGGAGCTTTTATTTACATTTTTTTGAAAAAGAATACAGGCTATATAGCGTGTATATGACTTTCCCTCTATCACTGGCTGTCGCCGCACGCTGTGCGTTAAGTTGACGGCAGACACAGAGCGGTGTAAATAATTATGGAATTATTGGCGTACAGTTGGAGGCTGACAGCGGTTATGTAACGCTAACTCCAGGCAGAAACAAAGGATAAGGAAGGCTGCAAACAGGCCTAGCCGTGCGATAGTGATGCAGTACAACTCTCAAAAGACACCCAGTAAATTTTAGACGGTCAGAGGTAGCCGTAAGAAGGAGCTTTTATTTAATTAAAAAAAAAAAGAAAACAAGCTATATAGCGTGTATATGACTTTCCCTCTATCAGTGGCTGTGGCCGTACGCTGTGCGTGAAGTTGACAGCAGACATATAGTGGTGTAAATAACTATGGAATTATTGGCGTACACTTTCACGTTGACAGCAGTATTTTAACGCTAACTCCAGACAGAAACAAAGAATAAGGAAGGCTGCAAACAGGCCTAGCCGTGCAATAGTGATGCAGTACAACTCCCACCAGACACACAGTAAATTTGGGACGGTCATAGGAAGCCCAACGAAGGAGTTTTTGAAAAAAAATTTTTGAAAAAGAATACAGGGTATATAGCGTGTGTATAACTTTCCCTCTATCAGTGGCTGTCGCCGTACGCTGTGCATGAAGTTGATGGCAGACACAGACCGGTGTAAATAATTATGGAATTATTGGCGTGCAGTTGGAGGCTGACTGCAGTTATGTAACGCAAACTGCAGGCAGAAAAAAAAATTATACTGAGGGTTGGGAAAAGGTCTGGCTCTGCAATTGTGATGCACTACAACTCCCAGCAGCCAGGCAGTAAAATGCACACGGTCACAGGTAGCCCTAAGAGGAAGGTTTTTTTACATTTTTTTGAAAAAGAATACAGGCTATATAGCGTGTATAAGACTTTCTCTCTATCAGCGGCTGTCGCCGTACGCTGTGCTTGAAGCTGACGGCAGACACAGAGCGGTGTAAAAAAATTATGCAATTATTGGCGTACAGTTGGAGGCTGACAGCGGTTATGTAACGCTAACTGCAGCCAGAAAAAAATTATACGCAAGGCAGGAAAAAGGTCTGGCTCTGCAATAGTGATGCACTACAACCCCCAGCAGCCAGGCACTAAAATGAAGACGGTCACAGGTAGCCCTAAGAAGGACCATTAGGGTTCTTGTAGACAGGATTCTACACTACCACTGTCCCTGTCTCACCAGCACTGTCCCTATACTCTGTATTACAGACTGCAGACTTAGAACGCTATAGCTGTAATAGGCTGCACAGCCCGAGATAAAAAAAAAAGAAAAATGGTGCAAAACTGCTCCCAGCAGCCACAACAGTAATGCACACAGTCAGATGTGGCCC
Organism: Eleutherodactylus coqui; assembly: GCF_035609145.1. Taxonomy (NCBI): domain Eukaryota; kingdom Metazoa; phylum Chordata; class Amphibia; order Anura; family Eleutherodactylidae; genus Eleutherodactylus; species Eleutherodactylus coqui. The sequence goes on along the minus strand of NC_089843.1, from coordinate 28,873,171 downwards.
TAAGAAGGACCGTTGAGGTTCTTGTACACAGGATCCTACACTACCACTTTCCCTATAGCAGGAACAGCACTCTCCCTGATCTCTTCCAGTGTGTGTCTGAGGTGAGCCGCGGGCGAGACCGCTTTAAGTACTCGGCGGTCACTTGATCTCACCAGCCACTCACTGCAGGGTGGTGGGATAGGGCTGGAACGTCACAGGAGGAAGTTGTAATGCCTTCCCTGCATTTCTATTGGCCAGAAAATGGCGCTAGACATCCAGGGAGGGAAATGGAATTGACTCGAGTAATGTGTGGTGCTCGTCTTAAGTTACGAGCATTTCGAGTACCCTAATACTCGAACGATCATCAAGCTCGGACGAGTATGCTCGCTCATCTCTAATGGTAAGCAGAAGCCTGACAAAGGCCTCCTTGTCTGCTTTGTCAATCAGCCTATCAAACTCTGCCTCCTGCAATGTCTAAGGTGACTAAGGGTGGGTTCACACGGGATCAATGTTGGGCAAACGATGCCCAACACTCATCCATGTGTTTCCTCGTCCCGTCTGAAAAGACCTTTAGGCCACTCTCACGCACGGTGTTGATAAAATGCGAAGTTTCAAATGGGGTGTTTTACCGTGATTGTGAATTGCAGTTTCAAACGCATGTTACACCATTCTACAGTGTTTTTTAATGCACATCATCATTTTAATGCACCTTATCACCCATTACAAAAAGCTAAAATTCCCCAAAGCAGAGCAGACAGCACTTGAAACTTGTGGTGTTAAAAATGTTGTGTTCGAAAGCTTGTCTATGAGGCCTAATTGAAATCAATGAGAGTGTTTTACAGCGTCTTGAAATGCTACGGTAAATGCTGTAAAAAGTGTTGTGTATCAAAGTAGCCCTAAATTCAAAGTAACGATCCGCGCCACCATATAGTAATTAATGAGAATAACTCACCTGGTGCCCAGCGGGGTTCCCGTAGACCGTTAGATCCTAGGGGAACCACCCGCCGGCACCTGTGATCCGAGTATGCCTGTAGTAGTGTATGAAGAGACTTCAGATATCCTTCGATAGGGAAGGAGAGCCGCCGGAGTGAAAGCAGTGCCAAAGAGAAAAAACTCCCCTCAATGGGTTAAAACAAGCAAGCTTCAAAGTAAAAAAGCTCTTTCCGCGCTTCTACTGGAGCTCCTCTTCGGAAGAAATGAACTGTCATGGCAGACAGTATTTATATAAATTAATCATAAATTTATTTCCGAATAAAAGATTGCATGCAAGTAAAGATCTTGCAGCGATAGTTCTACAACGCGTTTCGACGTTCTACAGACGCCTTTCTCAAGTATACAGAGAGATTAAAATACAGCATTTAAATAGCATGTCTTACCTTTTTGGAGGTGGGGGTTACAGGTGCTTGGCGCGCACCTCCGTACCGTGTCGCTCTAGCGCGGTATCTAGGTGTCATAGCCATGTATGGCATGGCTATGATCTTTACTTGCATGCAATCTTTTATTCGGAAATAAATTTATGATCAATTTATTTAAATACTGTCTGCCACGACAGTTCATTTCTTCCGAAGAGGAGCTCCAGTAGGAGCGCGGAAAGAGCTTTTTTACTTTGAAGCTTGCAAAGTAGCCCTAAATGTGATATGCATTGTATAATCCATTACAGAACTTCAAATCTCTTTGTAGGACAAAAAATAGTGAAAAGAAAAAACTATAAAAACCCCACGAAACACACATCAAAGGTATTGTAATGACCCAAGCAAAAAAAAAAAAAAATAGTTGTATACCCCACATGATAAATAATGTAAAGAATAATTAAAAAAGAAATGTCAGAATTGCTATTTTTAATACATTTGCCTTGCAAAAATGATTTAAAAAAGAGATCAAATGTTGCTTATACCCCAAAATGGTATCAATAAAAAGCAAAAACTTTTCATGCGAAAAAAGTAGACCTCATATAGCTACAGTAATAGTCATGGGTCTTGAAATGCAACTAAGAAAATTGAATTTTTCTTTCTTCAAGGAAGCGTTTTAATTGTGTAAATTTGGTATCGCTGTAATTGTATTGATCGACATAATGAAGTTAAAACGTCACTTATGTGGTATATTGAACAGTGTAAAAAAAATAATTCAAGATTAAATGTTTTTGCTACTCCTACCTTCTAAAATGTGCACTAAAAGCAATCAAAAAGTCAACCGTAGACCAGAACAGTACCAATACAAATGACAGGATGTCCTGCAAAAATTAAGTTCTTATATATCTCTCTTGATAAAAAATCTAAATTCTATGGGCCTTGTAATGCAGTGACAAATAAATTATTGTATGCTCGATCGAGCATGGTCCTTAGCGAGTACCTGCCCGCTCGGAAGAAAAGATTCGGGTGCCGGCGAAGGTGAGAGGTGAGTTGCGGGGGTGAGCAGGGGGGAGCGGGGGGAAGAGAGGGCGAGAGAGATCTCCCCTTAGTTCCTCCCCGCTCTCTCCCGCCGCTCCCTACCCGCCACCGGCAGCAGAACCTTTTCTTCCGAGCGGACAGGTACTCGCTAAGGGAAATGCTCGATCGAGTAATTGCCCTTAGCGTGTATGCCCGCTCATCTCTATATTTGATTATTAAGTGTTTTTACTGTGCAAAAGTAATGACATAAAAAGCAACACAGATCGGTATCATCATAATTGTGCTGATGTAGCTGATGTAGAGAATAATGTCACGTTTTTTTTTTTTTTCAATGAATGATGAATGCCAATAACACAAAAAACATTTGTACATTCCACCCCAAAATTAATAAATGCTTTACAAAACATTATATGTACCCAAAGAAATGCCATTGAAAGAACAACTTGGTCATCAAAAAGCAGGCTGTCAACTGGCAGTGTCAACCAAAAAAATAGAGACATTATGGATCTATCAATACAATGATGCAAAAAACTATGAGAATAGCTTGGTCATTAAGGTGCAAAATAGGCCAGTCACTAAGGGGGTAATAAAGAAAGATCTTACAAGTACACAATGTGTTTCAGAGATCTCTAAAGGTCTCTTTTCTCAAACCCGTGAAGAGTATATAATACCTGAGGATATCCATATAGGCCAAGGACTTGTGCTGCTGGAATTGTGGTAGATGAATACCGATCTCCGATGACACCGGCCAGCTGGCTGTAGCCTGTATACGAGTAATTAGGTATCATCTTATTAGGGCCAGACAGAAGTTGTAAAACATAGCGTATCGCCAATCGTGCATCTGAGCATGTGTCATAAAGATGGTATCCCAGTGTAATATTGGGTAAGATGTTAGGATTTTGGTTAATATTATAAATGGCGTAGACAAAAACATATGGTTGTAGGAATTTCTGATACCCGTATCTGTAAACGTATAAATGTGCAGATGAGTAAAGCTGGCATTATATACAATCTTAGGTATATTCATTCCCAGAGTAATAAGTGATATCATAGAGTGAATCGTGTGGCCTGCTAGAGTGCAGAACACTTATGCTCCAGCAGAGGCAACGATGAACATATTGAGCGCCAGCAGCCAGATCACACATCATGTGACCAGAAGTTTGAAGCTGATATAACCAAGTTATTGTGAATTATTTGTTCATTTATAGAAATAAGCTGAACATTAATGTTCAATTGATAAGTTAAAAAATACTTTATGTTCTACACGCTTCTACCATCAGTCTATACATGGGTGATAGGTAAGGATTAGGCGCTCACTAGAAGGATACTGGAGAGTGTAGTAGGTGAGTGGTCTTGATTCCCAGGTGAAGATGAATATTCGTAGGTGCTGTAAACAATCTCATAAGAGAGAGCAGCTAGAGGGAAACTCCAGTCATGGTATGAAGGAGGAAGACATAAATGAAATAAAAGAGAAAAAAACCTCAGCGCTCGCACCGTAGAATAAATGAAAATAGAATGTACTGAAAATACTGAAGTTATGTCACTTACTTCCAGGAGGCGCCTTTAGGGTAGGCGCCTCCTAATCCAAATAGGCGTATCAGAAATGGCACCGATCAACAATGATGAACAGGTTCCACGATTTTAATAAAATAAAATAAAATAATATATAATACACAACGCGTTTCGGCCGCACGGCCTTTTTCAAGTGTCGGCCGAAACGCGTTGTGTATTATATATTATTTTATTTTATTTTATTAAAATCGTGGAACCTGTTCATCATTGTTGATCGGTGCCATTTCTGATACGCCTATTTGGATTAGGAGGCGCCTACCCTAAAGGCGCCTCCTGGAAGTAAGTGACATAACTTCAGTATTTTCAGTACATTCTATTTTCATTTATTCTACGGTGCGAGCGCTGAGGTTTTTTTCTCTTTTATTTCATCAGTCTATACATGTTTATAAATAGTCATCAGGCAGTGAAGTGGCTTATGACAACTACATCTGTGCTGCTACTGCATTCATTTCTGTGTTGCACAACTGTCTGTGCAGCATAAATTAGTTCAGATTAGAGATGAGCGAGCATGCTTGTCCGAGCTTGATGCTCGTTCGAACATTAGCATACTGGAAGGTACTCATTACTCGAGCGAGCACCACGAGGTGCTCGAAAAAATCTCACCCTCTCCTCCCCACATGTTTAGCCCATTTTTTAGCCAATAAACATGCATGAAAGGCTTTGGCACCTCCTTCTATGACGTGCCAACCCTGTGCATGTCTATATCAGTGACTGGCTGACCAGATAAGTGACCTACAAGCATAAACACTCAGGTCACCTGATGCTTGCCTCACACGCAGGCTGGATTAGCTGAGGGCCAGAGCTGCTGATAATCAGGGAGAGTGATAGTATAGGTTAGAGGTTGCGTTTAGGCAGAGATACTGCAATTTGGCTGGCTGGGAGCAGTAGTGCGTACAAAGTATTCTCAAGCATCCTGCCTGCATACTGCATACTGTTATCGGTTTTATGCAGTATACTGCTAGTGGTGTACAGAGAGTAGATAGGAAGTAACAATATTTTTTATTTTTAAATTTTTGGGGGTCTTAAAGCGTATGCTATATACTCCTGTATGCATCCTGTCAATCCAAACTATCTAATAAGACTATACGCTGTTTTCAGTTTTTTTTGGGGGGGAGGGGTGAAAGCGTACTCTTTATACCCCTATGTGTCCTGTCAATCCACACAATCCAACAAGACTAAAAGCGTACGCTATATACCGTTGTGTGCGTCCTGTCTATGCATAATATCTAACTTGACTGTACGCAATTTACAGTTTTTTGGGGGGGGACTTAAAGCGTACGCTATATACATCTGTGTGCGTCCTGTCGAATACTATCTAACTACACTGTACACAGTTTCCAGTGCCTAATTTGGTCCTAAAGCGTACGCTATTTACCCCTTTGTGTGTCCTGTCAATCCACACTATCTAACACCACTACACGCAGTTTACAGTGTCTATTTTGGGATTAAAGACTACACAAAATACTTCTCAGTTTGCGTAGCATTTTGATCAAGTGCATTACACAACGTAATGAAAACTAGGGGTAAGGGTCAAGGTCGAGGACGTGGACGTGGGCATCCGAATGAGGGTGTGAGCAAAGGCCGAGGTTCTAGGCAGGGTGAAACAGTGCCTGCTGATGAGGGAGAAGTAAAGTGCCGCGTATCTACGCTACCTAGCTTCATCTCACATTTTGCAGGTGTGCGTTGTAGACAATTATTAAAAGCACAACAGTGCGATCAGGTAATGACGTGGATAGCAGATAACGTATCCAGTAATTTAGCCAACACCCAGTCTTCCACGCAGTCCACTCACGCTAGCCAAGGCACTGGACCTCTGAATCCTGAGGCTGCTTCCCCTTCCTCCCAGCCTGGTCACTCAAGGAAAAGGAGAGATTCAAAACAGGCATACTCACAGGAACTCTTCTCGGGTCCCTTCCCTGAGTCAGAAAAAGCAGTTCATCAGCCACCTGAGGAGTTGTCGTGACTAAATTTTGAACTTTTATAGTCTCAGGGTGATGAGGGTGGGGACTTCCAAGTAGTGTCTCGAGAGGCATTTGTGGATGATGATGATGATGAGACAAAGTTGTCTATCAGGGAGGTTGTTGTTAGGGCAGTAAGTCTGAGGGAGGAGCAGAATGAGGATTCAGAGGAAGAGCTGATGGATGATGAGGTGACTAACCCGACCTGGGTTGGTAAGCCTACTGAAGACTGCGTTTCAGAGGGGGAGGCAAGTGCAGCACCAGAACAGGTTGGAAGAGGCAGTGGGGTGGCTAGGGGGAGAAGCAGGGCCAGAGCAAGTAATCCCCCAACTGTTCCCCACAGCACCTCCTTGCGGCAAGCTCCCGTGCAGAGGGTTAGGTGTTCGAAGGTCTGTAGGTTTTTTAATGAGAGCGTGGATGACCCACGAACAGTGGTGTGTAACCTGTGCTGCACAAAGATCAGCAGCGGAGCCACCACTACCAGCCTCACCATCACCAGCATGTGCAGGCGTATGATAGCTAAGCACCTGACGAGGTGGAACGAAGGCCATTTACGGCATGCGGGTCATACCACTGCCTCTTCCCCTGTGTCGCATGCTGGCACAGAGATGCAATCCCCCTCCCAGGATGCAGGCATGAGCGTCTCCCAGCCTGCACCCACCCCTTCACCTCCACGGTCCTCCTCTGCCTCTACCAATGTGTCCCAGCGCAGTGTTCAGCTGTCCGTAGCACAGACAGAGCGCAAGCGCATAGATGCAGCCACCCACCCGCATGCACAATCGCTAAACGTGCATATCTCCAAAGTGCTGAGCCTCGAGATGCTGCCATATAGGCAAGTCGAAACAGAGACTTTCCGCAGCCTAATGTCGGCGGCCATCCCTCGCTACTCGGTCCCCAGTCGCCACTGATTTTCGCTCTGCGCTGTCACTGCCCTACACCAGCTCGTGTCACGGAATATCAACCGTGCCCTCATCAACATAGTTACTGGGAAGGTCCACTTAACCAACAACACGTGGACAAATGCTGGCGGGTAGGGACACTACAGCTCCCTGATGGTACAATGGGTGAACTTGGTGGAGGTTGGGACCGAGTCAAACCCTGGGTCTGCTCACATACTACCCACACCGAGGATTGCGGGTCCTACCTCGGTCATGGTTTCTCTGGCTTATTATGTCACCTTCTCCAACCCCCCTTCCTCCTCCTCCACCTCTCAATTACCATCTGTGAGCACATCACCTTCATTCGGTAGCTCGAGGCGCTGCAGCACTGCTGTGGGGAAGCGTCAGCAGACCGTGCTGAAACTCCTGAGCTTAGGTGACAAGAGGCACGCTGCCCAAGAGCTGTTACGGGGTCGACGGAGCAAACAGATCTGTGGCTTTCGCCTCTGAACCTCCAACCAGGCATGGTCATGTGTGACACTGGGTGTAACCTGGTGGTGTCTCTGCAGCTTGGCAGGCTAATACACGTGCCATGCCTGCCCCACGTGTTCAATCTAGTGGTTCAGCGCTTTCTTAAAAACTACCCCAATTTGTCTAGCTGCTCAGCAAGGTGCATTGCGTGTGCGCACATTTCAGAAAGTCCACCACAGATACTGCCACCCCCAAAACACTGCAACATCGCTTCCAACTGCCAGTGCAACGACTGTTGTGCGATGTGCCCACGTGCTGAAATTCAACCATTCCCCTGCTTTACCTGCTGAGAAGGTCACTGCTAAGCATTAAGGTTGACGCTTTGTGGATAGAACAGGAGATAGGGATGACAATTTGTTGCTTGATAGCCAGACCACATTCACGTCTGTTTCTCAGCGCGTATTGGAGTTGGAGGAGTAGGGGGAAGAGACTGTTGCCCAGACTGCAGAGGGTACCCATGCTACTTCCTTCACATCTGTTCAGCATGTATGGGCTGAAGAGGAGAAGGAGACTGAGAGTCATCCTCCTAGTGAGGACAGTGATGTGTTGCATACTGGGACTCTGGCACACATGGCTGACTTCATGTTAAGCTGCCTTTCCCGTGACCCTCGCGTTAGACGCATTCTGGCCAACACGGATTACTGGGTGATCACCCTTCTCGACCCACGGTATAAGGAGAACCTTTCAACTCTCATTCCTGAAGAGGAAAGTAGTACGAGACTGATGCAATACCACAAGGCCCTGGTGGAAAAGCTGATACTAAAGTTTCCATCTGACAATGCTAGCGGTAGAGGACGAAATTCAGGAGGCCAAGTAGCAGAGGAGACGAGAGGATCAGGCAGCATGTCCAGCGCAGCCAGGGGATCACTCTCCAAGGCCTTTGCCAGTTTTATGGCACCCCAACCAGACTGCGTCACCACTCCCCAGTCTAGGCAGAGTAGGAGGGAACAGTGTAAAAAGATGGTGAGGGAGTACATAGATGACTGTACTAACGTCCTCCGTGATCCCTCTGCTCCATACAACTATTGGATGTCAAAGCTGGATATGTGGCACGAACCTGCGCTGTACGCCTTAGAGGTGCTGACCTGCCCTGCCGCTAGCATGTTATCAGAGAAGTTGTTTAGTGCTGCTGGGGGGATTATCATGGATAGGCATACCCGCCTGTCAACTGACATCGCCGACAGGCTTACACTAATTAAGATGAAGAAATCCTGGATTTCCCCAGACTTCTCTTCTCCACCAGTGGAAAGCAGCCTAACAAAGATTCTTTAAGCTGGTACAGGAGAACCATGCACCCTCTATCACCCCAAAAAAGGGTCGAAGTTGCTTGGTCTATCCTTCTCTGATCTTCCTCCTCCTAAACCAGCATGTCAGCACACAGAACAGCCAATTCTTCAGAGGGCCAAAAAGGCTCTGTAAAAACTATTTTTTTTTAGAAGGCTGCCTCCAGGCTCTGTCAAAACAATGTTTTCTGAGGGCAGCCACCAGGTTCTTGCCCCCAATTTTGAAGAGGTTCATCACTAAAGTTCAGCAAATGTCAAGCTTACAGCTTCATACACCCACAGAGTCCACAAATGTATCCCAGTACAGTGTCCAGCTATCTGACACCGAGACAGAATTAATTGTCCTGGTTTGGCCACTCTAATTTCTTCATAGTACATGCTGTCTTTCCCTGGGGCCATGGTTAAAAAGCCCCTCGGGAAGAGTCAGCGGCTGGAACAGGCGGGAGATTGCCTGTCGGTGGACCACCACCTGGATCCCATTAAGCAAGTACGAGCTCTATGTTAAAAAAAAATATTTCAGGAGTTCACCTGAACTCTAGGTAAACAAATCTTTCAGGGGTACACCTATAGTCTTGGTACACAAAATCTTTCAGGGGTTTGCCTATACTCTCGGTAAACAAATGCTTCAGGGGTTCGCCTATAGTCTTGGTCAACAAATGTTTCTAGAGTTCACCTATAGTCTTGGTACACAATTGTTTCTGAGGTTCGCCAATACTGTTGATCAACAAATGCTTCAGGGGTTCGCCTATACTCTTGGTCAACAAATGTTTCAGGGGTTCGCCTATAGTCTTGGGGCACAAATGCTTAAGGGGTCTGCCTATAGTCTTGGTACACAAATGTTTCAGGGGTTCGCCTATACTCATCGTAATCCAATGTTTGAGGGCTACGCCTGTACTCTTGGTACACAAATTTTCCAGGGGTTCACCTGCACTCTGGGTAAAAAAAAATCTTTTGTTTTAGAATGGGTTGTTGAATTTTGAAGATTTGTAGAAGTACTGGCATCTGAGTCCTCTTTATGCCCACATTTGTGGCTCATGAAATTTTTTGACAAAGGTGGCATGGGATTGAAATTATTGGAACCCAACAGTCCTTTTTAGGACTACAACTCCACTTTTGTGCATTATCAGTTTGACTGCCTGGGACCAGTAGTGCGCACAAAGCATTCACAAGAATCCCGGCTGTATACTGCATACTGTTACCGGTTTTATGCAGTATACAGCTGTGTACTTTTATGCCAAGCAGGAAAGATAGCCCTCAAGATTGGGTGTCCTACTTTTCCTTTCCTCCTTACTGTGAGGATACTGCACCCCTGCAGTAAGGGGGAGACAGAATGTAGTGCTACTAGTGCTTCATTAACATTCAAGGGAACTATAGAGACACCCAAGTGGCAGCCAATAAAGCTTCTTTGAATCTTGAATCTCACTGTTTCATCCTTAGGATATTCACAGTGCCAAAGCTAAACTCCTCTGTCTTTATTAGGCATACTCTGAGATTGGACCCATCAGGGCATCAGACTGAGGTGTTTTTTAATTCTGGTCAAATGGAACAAAGTCAGAAACTCTCCAATATTTTTTATGGACAAACTAAACCATAATGAGGGGTAAAAATCTTAAGTTTTACAGTATGTGTCTATGGTTCAGAATAATTATATGAATATACTAGTTGATATACCAGGCTTTGCCTGAGCTAATTTGGTACAGGTGTTCAACTATTGTTCACATAGAAAACTTTATGAAGTTACTTCAGAGGAACCGAGGAATAAAATATGTATACACTGTGACCACACGGGGGTTACATATCACGCCAAACGGCCACTTGTCTTCTTTACTTGCACTTTATTCACACAATCTTTAACCAACACAAACGACTGGATCTCCAAATAAATGATTGCAACAACAAAAGTCTCTGTTCACCTTTTAACCCTTTACAGTCCGTAGGGCAAGCAGGTAAATCCTCAGCTGAGAAGACCATACAAGTCCATAGTCTCACAGACCTGTGAATGTCCAGAGCACAGCTGGTCCTCAGTCTGTCATGCCTTCAGACCCTTAGTCCCAGGGCAGGTGTACTTCAGGGGTCCTGCTGTCTCTCACTGCACCTTGTCCACAGCGCCTCTCCGCTCACAAACAATAGGTTTTAAGTAAAAAAGTTATGCGCTCGTGGAAGAAGCAATTGGGACAAGCAAGATGTAAACACTGTCCATCCCGTGAGGGACGGAAAGCATGTAAACCAGAATAGAATGGCACTTACTCGGAAGGAGGGGGGTGTATGGAACAAGAAGCCCCCTCCTCTGTGTGCCGACTCCTGAAGGTCCTCTCCGTCTCCGATGGAAATCGCGAAAACCAAGTTGATTAATCCAGTTTTAATTAAATAAAATCAAATTTACAGGAAGGCAACGCGTTTCGGTGCGACATGCACCTTTTTCAAGCCTATGTGAACATATGTTAGCATACAAATTTACTCACATTTATAGATGTCAGGATACTACTTTCCTTCTGTGTATAGCGCCATTTTTTGGGTGGAGCTACATGATTCAGAAGGGAGGAGTCTGTGGTGGTAGGTTGGTGTGTATCACGTGTTCCATTTGGTGACGCGGCCGCATAGGCCGGAAGTGTTACGTGGCGTTATGTGCTTTTTACTTTCACTTTTGTGTTGCGTGGTCACGCTGATTGTGCGTGCCACGTCATCACGGAGGGTTCCCGGTCATGGGACCTGATGACGCGATCACGCTGTTAGTGCGTGCCGCGTCATTCTGGAAGAGCCTGTAGATGGATGACGCCGGCACGTCTAGTGTGCGTGCCCCGTCATCACGGAGGGTTCTCGGTCATGTGACCTGATGACGCGGCCGCGCTGTCAGTGCGTGCCGCGTCATTCTGGAGGAACCTGTAGGTGGATGATGTCGGCACGTCAGCCGTACGTGCCGCTCGTGATGTGAGTCACGTGATTTAAAAGTTGTAATTGCTTTGTCTTAGCATCATGCGTTGTTATGGTGAGCGGTATGTCAGTTGCGTCACCTACTCGGTCACGTGAATCTTTAATGTACTCATGCTGTTCAAGCGTTCTCTGTCACTAAGCAGACTGAATAGTTCAGTCATAAGGTCATTGAAAAATATATATCAGTTGTTTGTACAGTAAATGTGTGTTATATGCAGACAATATATACAATATAAAACTCATCATAATTAGAATTAAATACATCCTATTTTTAAAAAAGCGAAAAACAGCGACATTTTTGTTCTAATTAATGCGTTAAAGGAAAAAGTTTTTATACAAGTAGATACAGATATATATTAATTAATAAATACAAGCTACATAAAAGAGACCTATTGATCATTAAAAAACGTATGGGGTCGGGGCGGAGCCTGGACACCGAGCAGTATGGCTGCTTGAGAACATCTCTCCTGCTTGCAGGCACCTCCAGGGACCCACAACAGAGGCAATAAAGGCTAGAAATGGGCAAGACTACTAAGGACAAGGGCACAGAACAGCAAGGAACCCCCCGGCAGCTGAAGGGACAAGCCGACATGCAGCGCTTCTTCAGAGACAGGAGCGCTCGTTCCCCGCGCCCCCCTCTAAGATGGTGCCGGCCAGGGAGCTGGTTCCCGCTCCTGACAGGAGAGGAGAAGAGGAGTTCGCCTCTGATGAAGAGGATAATGAAGGAGTCTCCAGGGGCTTCATGAAGGAGCTGATTGCTCATGCTCTTCGCACTATCAGCGCTGATTTAGCTGACATCAAAGAGGAGTTCAGGCAGCTGGGGCACAGAGTGGAAGATTTGGAGTCCACATCAGCAGCAATCACCACCCATGCAAGACAGCTGGAGCAAGTGGTAAAAGATCAGCATCTTCACCTAAATAGAGTGCTGTTAATGCAGGAGGACCTTGAGAACCGGAATCGTCGCAACAACGTCCGCATCAAGGGTCTTCCGGAAGCCGTGGCGGGTGAGTGCCTCTCTAAAGCTGCTATGGAGATTTTCGGTTCCCTCCTAGGCGAGGACAGAGCGGCTTCGATTAATATTGAAAGAATACATCGTGCCCTTAGACCCCTCCCTAATGCATCTGAACAACCAAGGGATGTTATTTGTAAATTACTTAACTTCCCTGATGCAGCTGCAGTCCTGAGAGCCACAAGGTCCCACAAAGACCTAAATTATGATGAGAATCCGATCCAGATTTATCAGGACTTAGCACCAACCACACTAGCAAAACGACGCGCTTTGCGCCCGTTGCTAGAGGCTCTCAGGTCCAGAGACATTAAATATTCTTGGCTCTTTCCATTTGGCCTCAGTATTACTCACGGAGGCAAAAGAGTGAATTTGCGATCCCCTGAGGACCTTCAGTCTCTGTGGCAATTAGTGGACATTGTTCCGATAGATCTCCCAAACTGGCAACCTCTCCCGGAGCCCCCTCCCCTTCCTCGTCTGGAGGATCCAGGGAAGTGGCTCGCTGCGGGCAACTCCAAATCCCCGAAACTGAAGAAGAAAAGGGCAAAAGAGGACTCGTGAATTCCTGTTGTTAAGGCCTAGGACTGAATTAGTTTGCCCTCTGCAAGTGTTCTTCCACTTAATCTGCGATAGATTAAGCAAAGCCGCACCATCCCATGGGTCCAGTATACCGACACTCAGAGAACCTTTATGAGACCACGGGACATTTGACGTTCGGCTTGGATGTGCTCTCCAGAGGGAAACCGATTGTTACGGTTATGCTTTTATATTGCATATCTCTTCTCTTAAAATTACTCTTTTTTAGGTATCCTGCCGGTTACACCAGATCCTTCGCTGTCAGATATTTCGACGGTTTCCTTTGGTCTGTTTGCCCTTAGTATACCATGTTTGAATATAAGAATTATTTTGACATGTCTATTGTTTATCTTGCCTGCTTCACACGCACGTGGTGGGGTTCCCCCCCCCCCCCGCCCGGCCTCATCCGTGTGAGTTAGCACGTGGCTTACTGTGTGGTGCCTGCCTGTCCAGGCAGTGTAAAAATTTTCTGTCGTCCCACTAGAGTATTTTGCTCTGTGAGACCTCAGTAACCCACTCCCCCTCAAGGAGTCAGGGATTTAAGGTCCGTTAACCTTCCCTGACCCAAATCTCCCGGGTCCTTAGTAGGCCTGAGATAATTTACTACTGTTTTTCTTCTACTATTCTTATTACTACTTGATTTACCTTTGTTTCTTACCCCTTGACTGCTTTCCTATCACGCTTCCCCCCCCCCCCCCACACTCCTAATCCTTTGTGTTCCCTTCCTCCTTACCGGAGACCCCGATCCATCCCAGAGGGGATAATCGTCAGACGAGAAGTTCCTCTAAATAGAGCATATAGTAACCTCTGCTGATTTTTGTCTTCCCTTTGTGACATTATAGGGATAACAACATGGACAGCCTTCGTCTCACGTCCTTCAATGTCAGAGGACTTAACTCACCCTCCAAAAGGCACAACCTGGCGCTCCTCTTGAAAAGGTACGACACAAAAATATTATTTGCACAGGAGACACATTACAAAGGTCATAAACATTTTGATCTCCCAGGGAAGCAATACCCCAGGGCTTTTCATAGCGCTCATCCCTCGTCGGCCTCAAAAGGGGTCTCTATTTTTCTACACAAGACGATTAATTTCGTTGAAGAGGCACTATACAGGGACGACGAGGGCACAGTCCTATTCATAAGAGGGTCTTTGAACAATGTTAAAATCACTTTAGCAAACTTGTACGCCCCGAACGTAGAGCAAGTTCTCTGGCTCCTTAAACAACTGGAGGGCCTTAGACATTTTAGTACAGGGCAGGTGATTGTAGCAGGCGATCTTAATGTAACTCTTAACCCATCACTGGATGCATCCTCGGGCCGATCCCATATTTCTCAACCAAAACTGAGAAGACTCGGTAGAGCTCTACAAGATCTAGGGTTGGTGGACGTCTGGCGTTCACTGCACCCCTCAACGAAGGACTACTCCTTCTTCTCCTCGGTGCACTCGACGTTCCAGAGGTTGGACTACCTCTTGGTCTCCTCTGACCTCCTCACGTCCCTAATTAGTGCTGATATTGATTCAGCGACAATATCAGATCACGCCCCAGTACATCTCAACATTAGATCCCCACACCCGTCCCACCGAGAGTGGAGATGGTCCCTTAACGCCTCGTTATTGGACTCTGCAGAGGAGAGAGACCATCTCTCCAAAGCTTTGGAGGAATATTTCCGCCTTAATTCCGCGGACGACTTAGCAGCCCCAATCGTATGGGAAGCCCACAAGGCTTACATGCGAGGTCTTTTTATAGCCCTGGGCACTCGCGTTAAAAAACGTACTCAGAAAGAAATCGATGAAAAATTAAAGCATATAGCAAAAATGGAACTGACGGCGAAGCTCTCACAAACAAAACGGAACCTGAGCAGCCTAGCGTCACTGAGGGCGGAACTAAAACTCCTTCTAGCAGCTAGGTTCAATAAAAAGCAACTGCAGTTCAAACATAAAATATATGCTCAGGGTAACAGAGGCGGTAAACTGATGTCTGCCTTGATCAAAAAAGCCAAGGCAAAGAATCAGATCAATTCCATAAAATCTTCCTCAGGCATTTCAGTAACCTCCTCAAAAGACATAGCAGCAGAATTTCAGAAATATTACTCCGCGCTATACAACTTAAGAGATCAATCCCATTTGAAGGCGACTAAGAACCCTTCCCCATCAATAGACAAATTTTTTCGTCACCTCAATATTCCTAAATTGAACCCTGGTGAGGCTGCATCGCTGACTGAGCAGATAACTCAGACTGAGGTGGAGAGACTGATTGCAACATGTCCCCCGAACAAGAGTCCTGGCCCCAATGGTCTCACCATCCGATACTACAAAGCCTTCCTACCCATCTTAAAGTCGAAACTAACAGACCTATTTAATGAGCTAATGGAGGGGGCGGCCCTGCCGAGACAGTCCCAAGAGGCCCACATAACTCTTATCCATAAAGAGAACAAGGACCCCGAGTTATGTGCAAGCTATCGACCGATCTCTTTGATCAATCTAGACGTGAAGTTATGGGCCAAGCTACTGGCCAAAAGACTGGAACCCTTCATGTCTTTATTGATTAATGGTGAACAGGCCGGCTTTGTTAAAGGGAGGGGAGAGACAATTGCGTCAGACTACTCCACGCGACCCGCTTCGCACAGCATCATAAGATCCCGCAGGCACTGGTGGGTACCAACGCGGAAAAAGCCTTCGATCGGGTCGACTGGAAGTACATGGACAGAGCCCTACATCATTTCAATCTCCCAGAAGAGTTTATCCGCACAATATTTACTCTCTATGCATCCCCCTACGCTAGGCTTAAAATTAATGACACTCTCTCCCCTCCCTTCGACATCAGAAATGGTACTCGGCAGGGCTGCCCTTTGTCCCCCTCTCTCTTTATCTTAGCATTGGAGCCACTGCTCCTAAAGATACGTCAGGACCAAACGATCCGGGGTTTATCATTTGGGAACCAGTCTCTCCACACAGCGGCTTTTGCCGACGACATTATTTTTTTGATAACGGACCCTCAGAAAAGTCTACCTCGCCTCACCTCATTACTAAAGGAGTTTGGTGCCGCCTCTAATTTCAAGATTAATTTCTCGAAATCGACGGTACTTAACATTTCAATTCCCGAAACCCAATGCAAACCTTTAAGGACTGATTCCCCATTCACTTGGTCATCCAATGTGATGGACTACCTTGGTATTAAGCTTGCTAAAAGAACGGAGGACCTATATAAGGAAAACTTTATCCCTCTGCTGAACCAAGTCAAACACCTCCTCAAAGCCTACGATGTACCAGCCACATCGTGGTTTGGTAGAAAAAAATATTATTAAAGCCTACATTCTCCCTATCATTTTGTATAGGATCAGAATGATCCCCATACATCTCCCAACAAATTTCTTTAAGTTGATACGAATGGCCCTCTCAGGCTTTGTGTGGAGGCAGAGGAGACCGAGGCTGGCCTACAGGCTACTGACAAAGAGAAGCTCCGAGGGAGGAATTGATCTACCAGATATTTACGAGTTCTACCGTGCAGCTCAACTCCGTTATTGGATCGATCTGACCCATGGCCGTAATGATCCCCTCCTATCCGTGATGGTGGAGGGTTACAGTAGTGCTTCCTTACCGGTGGACTTATGGCTGCCATCGAAGACTTACTATAAAACAAATACTTTCAACCCATTACTTAGAGGCCCATGTGGCGTTTGGGACGAACTTAGGCCGACACTAGCTCCGGACCCCTCTCCCATCCTTCCATTACACACTATTACCAGAATGATGGGCCTTCCTCCAGATCCGGGCATCACCTCGGTTTGGAAGAAGTTCAACTCAGTGTCGATCGCTGACCTACAATCGCTTGCCCACCTTCACCCAGCGGAGATTCTGAGTAGCCTACTACCGTCTGTAAATTTTTCCTTTCTCCACCGTGCCCATATCCTAGGGACACTCGACGCGTTCCTGAAGGCACACAAATCGACTAGGCCAAGGACCTTCTTTGAGAAAGCCCTAGGGGATAATAAAACTTCACTCAAGAAAATTTTGTTCCTACGAAAAAATTTCATAACACCCCCGGGGCCTTATAAACCGGCGTTTATTTCCTCATGGGAAAAGGAGCTGAACATCTCACTATCATCCAGCGAAGTAGAGGCGATCCTCAATACGTCATATGGGATCTCACCATGTGTCCTAGCTCAGGAAGCGCATTTTAAATTACTAGCTAGATGGTATCGGACACCTCAGTGGTTGTTCGAACATGGTCTGGCTGCTCAGCAGACTTGCTGGAGATGCGGCGGGCCGTCGGGCTCATACCTCCACCTCTGGTGGACATGCCCTAAAATCGCCCCCTTCTGGAGGAAAGTGGAAATAATCATCCGGAACATCTACCCAAATCTCCGCTTATCTCCGGCAACGGTACTTATCTGGAGACCGACACCTAACTTCCATCCTAAGAAAAATAAACTTCTATCCTACTTATTTGACTCGGCCAAATCACTAATACCCCATCTTTGGAGACAAAACACATCTCCAACACTTAGACAATGGAAGGACAGGTTGGACAATCTTTACAGTCTGGAGGAATTACACAGTTGGTCCACAAATACACATGATAAATTCACCGAAACCTGGACTCCTTGGATCAGGTTGCGACATCTGGCGTGCTGGGACGATTGAGACGAGGGCTGATCCTCCCCCCCTTTCACTCGAGACTGAACTATGTCTATAGAGGCACACACCCCTCGTCAACCAGGTACCCCTTTCATAAGATACATCACCCTCTCCGGTTTCCCCCCTCCCACTCTCCCTAGCCTACCCCCCCCCTCTCACCTCCCTCCCCCCCCCCCTTCCTCTTTATGTTTGCCAGTAGAAAGGTTGTAAAAATGTTTTATGCCTCACCCATGGTTACGACTGAGCTATCTGACAGGCTCTCAGGCGCTAAGTCGGAGATCAGGATATGGTGGGGTGACACCCCCCCCGATTTAGTCAACTTAAGCCTGTTCCCCCTATATCGGCACTTTAAGTCATCGATGTGACGCCTCACGCCATATAGTTACCTGAGTACGTCTTACTATGTAATGTATGCCGATTGTTTGTTACCCCCTTATACTGTCTGTTTATTACAAAATGTCAATAAAAATTGGATTTAAAAAAAAAAAAAAACGTATGGGGTCATAGGATATGTCTCTCATATCAATTTGTATCTATTCACGCTTTCTCTGTCTCTGTCAAGGCTAGGCAGTGTAGTTATTTGTAGAACGTATATCACTTGTTTGTAAGCCAATTGGGTATTCTTTTCAAACAGTATAAAGTCCTTCTGATCAAAGTTAAAATTAAAGCGCATCCTCTTTATAAAAACCCTGAAGACAGCAACATTTTTGTTACTACGTTCATAGAGATGATACAAGTGAATATAGACATATAATAATTAATTAGCAGGAACGACTTAAAAGAGACATATTGGTCATTAAATACGTATATGGTCATCAAATGCGTATCGCATATCTAATTATATCTTGTGGTGTGTATAACATCTTAGATGGCACATTAGGTTGTATCGCAGAGACAGTATATATATATATATATATATATATATATATATATATATATATATATATATATTCACCACTATATATATGTATCTACTTGTATAAAAACTTTTTCCTTTAACGCATTAATTAGAACAAAAATGTTGCTGTTTTTCGCTTTTTTAAAAATAGGATGTATTTAATTCTAATTATGATGAGTTTTATATTGTATATATTGTCTGCATATAACACACATTTACTGTACAAACAACTGATATATATTTTTCAATGACCTTATGACTGAACTATTCAGTCTGCTTAGTGACAGAGAACGCTTGAACAGCATGAGTACATTAAACATTCACGTGACTAAGTAGGTGACGCAACCCACATACCGCTCACCATAACAACGCATGATGCTAAGACAAAGCAATTACAACTTTTAAATCACGTGATTCACATCACGAGCGGCACGTACGGCTGACGTGCCGACATCATCCACCTACAGGTTCCTCCAGAATGACGCGGCATGCACTGACAGCGCGGCCGCGTCATCAGGTCACATGACCGAGAACCCTCCGTGATGACGGGGCACGTACACTAGACGTGCCGGCGTCATCCATCTACAGGCTCTTCCAGAATGACGCGGCACGCACTAACAGCGTGATCGCGTCATCAGGTCCCATGACCGGGAACCCTCCGTGATGACGTGGCACGCACAATCAGCGTGACCACGCAACACAAAAGTGAAAGTAAAAAACACATAACGCCACGTAACACTTCCGGCCTATGCGGCCGCGTCACCAAACGGAACACGTGATACACACCAACCTACCACCACAGACTCCTCCCTTCTGAATCATGTAGCTCCACCCAAAAAATGGCGCTATACACAGAAGGAAAGTAGTATCCTGACATCTATAAATGTGAGTACATTTGTATGCTAACATATGTTCACATAGGCTTGAAAAAGGTGCATGTCGCACCGAAACGCGTTGCCTTCCTGTAAATTTGATTTTATTTAATTAAAACTGGATTAATCAACTTGGTTTTCGCGATTTCCATCGGAGACGGAGAGGACCTTGAGGAGTCGGCACACAGAGGAGGGGGCTTCTTGTTCCATACACCCCCCTCCTTCTGAGTAAGTGCCATTCTATTCTGGTTTACATGCTTTCCGTCCCTCACGGGATGGACAGTGTTTACATCTTGCTTGTCCCAATTGCTTCTTCCACGAGCGCATAACTTTTTTACTTAAAACCTATTGTTTGTTTTCTCTTGGGGGGGCCCACTCTCTTGGCGAGAGTCCCCCCTTTATTGTCATTGCAGCTCTCCTCCTTCACGGAGGATTGGAGAAAAGCACATTGGGGAGCCTGCTCAATATCCATTTGGCGCTGTCTGAACTATTGTGTATTTTATACTTCGTTTTACGGATCCCAGAGGAGACCGGTTGTCCTTTTTCTTCAGACTAAGCGACAGGATAATGGACATTTTGATGAGAGAATGGGAATCGCTTCCTATGAGAGTGACCGGCTCTCTACGTCGCGGTTTCGAGGATAATTCCTCTTTTAGTATGAATTCCATCCCGCAGGAATTCACTAATGAATGGACTTGGGGTTCCGGACAAATGGAGAACCCCCCAGACAAGAATCTTTTAAAATACAAACTTAAAGGGTGTATAGAAACACTATGGAGACATGTACTTGATTGGTTTTTTCTATGTCTGTATAAAGAAAATAAGGTAGCCCCTAGGGGCTTAAGAGTGGGTATACCACCAGCATTCCTGAATGACAATACCTTTGCCGGTGAATGGAAATTAATGCTTATTACGTTTTCCGATTTAATGCTTGATAAAATTATAGCCAAACGCATAGATCTCGGCTTAGCAGCTCTAAATGATTTATACTGCCTTGCTACACACTGTAACGATGATGATTTTGTGTTTGCTTTAAACTACACAAACCATATGGAATTCAAGATCCTATCACGAAAGATAGTGAAACTAAAAAGAGATCTAGCTGACCTAGCCTCGAAAAAAATATATGCTTGGGAACATAAATTATACACTATAGATAATGAAAACAATAAGGAAGCAGCTGATGAGGGCACTGAACAAAATGTAGTAACACTTGTACCACAAACAATACAAACAATAAATGACACCGAAAACTCCCAACCTACAATCCCCCCTATACAGAACATCACAACTAACAACCCACACCATAGATATAATACATATCCACAAAACAACAGACAAAACTGGTACAACACACAAGATAGCAGACAATCAAATCCTCCATATAAGCCCTGGACCAACAGAGTCTATACAAATAGAAACCTCAGAACTAGGTTTAATAATGAAAGACCCAGGTATAGACCTCATTTTAAGAAGACCTATAGATATGACTATAGGAACAACCAAATGGAATTTATCCCATTCCCCCCACATAATTATACACACTATCCCCAATACCAAAAGAGGATCTATCCTAGGAGTTCAACATTTATCCCCAATCGTTTTAATGGGAACCTAAATATCAATACCATCACCAGGAGAAACGAAAATAATCAAACCGACACAAGGGCACCAAGGATAAGACTACCTACGTTTCAAAATCACTCTGATGACTTAAATCAGAGGAGAGCCACCCCCACTGAAAGAACGGGGAGCAACCAAACCAATAACACTATCCAGAGTTTTCAACCTCCTAAAACACCAGACTCCAACTACATTTCACCACAACTACTAGAAGAAACTCTATTGGGCGGCACCACGGGATCAACCCCACCCTCTTTTTTAGGACGAGGACACACACCATCACCAAGGGGCACGATCACTACATCAATGGAAATCTTAAAAGACCTAGACCGGATGAAGGAAAGTCTAAAAACAAAAGAACAAACGAACGGAAAAATCAACAACACCAGACTAACACAAGAGCTAGCACCAAGAATAATTCAAAACCAACAAATAATAGAAAAAACCCCAGAACCACCCCAAAATCTAGAGACAATACAAAAAGAAGGAACAGAAGGCCGACAGAAGAGATCCCTAACTCCACAGACAAGAACGCATCAAGACCCACCCAATCAGATGAGCCCGAGAACGACACGGAGCCACACGACGAAACTGCAACCCATCCCAGTCCCAAGAACAAAAATAACTGAATTCTACAATCCAACAAAAATACCCCCAAACCAGCAGAGAAGACAATCAAAAGGAGAAGGGGGAGAAGAGGCGGCAAGAAGCAACACAAGAAAAATACAACAAAAGAACAACCTGACGACCAAATAGTGCACCAAGGAGAAGAAACATCTAAAGGTATTTTTAATATTTCAAACTATATCCTAAAGAGAAAAGAACTGGAAACTTTGGCGGATGGCCTATCGTTCAGCCCACCAATACATGCGAATATGTTTGACCTGTTTATAGATTTAAATGCTTTCATTCAGAAACTAACCCTAACCCGTCATTTCGAAATAAAAAAACTCTCAAAAGAAGATACATATGTAGATACCACCGAACTGAGCCATCCCACTATAGATTTAATAAAAACTAATTTAAGACCCAAAAGTCTTTTTTATCCCCTTGAAAGCAAAGGCTGCTTCATAGAAACATTCTATCAGAAGACGCTGAAAGACCTCACCCTTATGTGCGACAAAGGAATCCCCACTTCAAACTTCATAAAAAATAGAAAACAGAAAACTATATTATCAGGTCTGGCAGAAAACCAACAAATAGTTATAAAAAAAGCAGATAAAGGAGGTGCCACGGTTATCATGAACAAAGAATACTACGAATCTGAAGCAAAAAGAATTCTCAGTGACGTAGAATATTACACAGAACTGAAAGAGAACCCCCAAAAGAAAATCTTAACGGAACTCCATGACCTAATGGAAGACGCCTTAACAACAAAAAAATGTATAACGAAAGAAGAGAAGAATTACATCTGTATAAAAGAACCAGAGACACCGTATTTCTATTTCCTACCAAAAATACATAAGAATCGACAAAATCCCCCAGGTAGGCCAATCATCGCGGGAATGAACTCAGCAACAAGTGCACTCTCTGAATATATAGATCATCAACTACAACGGTTAGTCATCAAACTACCGGCTTACCTCAAAGATACTAAGGATTTTCTACATAACCTAAAAAAGGTAGATTGGCAATCTAATTACATCCTATGCACACTGGATGTAACAGCACTTTACTCTAATATCCCGCATGACAAGGGCATCGCAGCTGTTAACCATTTCCTAACAAAGGACTCTCTGATGCCAGGAAACCAAAAAGACTTCATTCTCCGCGCAATCAAATTCATCTTGAACAATAATTATTTCACATATAACAACAAAATCTACAAACAAAGAAAGGGAACCGCAATGGGGACGAAATTTGCGCCAGCGTACGCAAATCTATTTATGGGGGCTTTCGAGGAGAACATTCACGAATCTGACATCATTTTCTATCGCCGCTTTATCGACGATATCTTCTTGATATGGAGAGGTCAAGAAGACAACCTGAATAAATTCATACAAGGATTGAACTACAACGAATGGGGACTCGAATTTACAAGCACGATCAGCAAGAACCAGGCATTCTTCCTAGACATTGAAGTATTTATAGAAGAAAAAATGCATACAAGAACTTTTTTCAAACCCACAGATACTAACAGTTATCTCAAATATAGCAGTTGTCATGCGAAGGGGTGGAAAAACAACATCCCTTACGGGCAATTCATCAGACTACGGAGAAACTGCTCAAAAATTGAAGATTTTAAAAACCAATCAACAATTTTAAAAGAACGATTCAAGGAGAAGAACTACCCCACTCCCCTCATCGATACAGCTTACAAGAAAGCCCTAAATTCAGAACAAACCACGGAACAAATAAATAGAACAATTAATGAGAAAGATAAAGAGAAAGAAGAAACCGAAAAGGACATGAATTCGTTCAAGTCAGGCTTCATCACGAAATACAATACACAACACACGAATATACGTAAAATACTTCTGAAAAACTGGAATATCTTACAAGAAGACCCATTTCTCAAAAAAATAATTGCAGATAGACCACGCATAATTTTCCGTAAGAACAAAACGATAAAAGACATAATAGCCCCATCCCGCCCCAAACAACGGGAGAAGAACCAAGAAGCGTCCACATGCATTAGCGGTATGAAGCCCATCAAAGGTGCATACAAATGTGGACTAACAAGATGCAAATGCTGTACATCTATTATCAATGGCAAAAAAGATATTGCACTACCACAACCCGGAAAAAAACATACATTAAAATCTCTTATGACCTGCAGTACGAACTATATCATTTATCTACTTGAATGCCCATGCGGCCTAAAATACATTGGCCGCACGATAAATGCCCTGCGAATACGTATCAACAAACATAGAAACAACATTATAAAAGGTTTTGAAAAACACAGTGTTTCCCGTCACTTCAAACTAACACACAATATGGACCCCACAGGACTCAAAGTGGTCCCAATTGAAATAATTAAACCAGGTCTCTTCTCTTTATTGAAAAGAAGAGAAATGTACTGGATATACAAAATACAGACATTATCTCCCCAGGGGCTCAATGAAGCACTGGAAAAGAATTTTTAATAGTGGTGAATATATATATATATATATATATATATATATATATATATATATATATATATATATATATATATATATACTGTCTCTGCGATACAACCTAATGTGCCATCTAAGATGTTATATATACCACAAGATATAATTAGATATGCGATACGCATTTGATGACCATATACGTATTTAATGACCAATATGTCTCTTTTAAGTCGTTCCTGCTAATTAATTATTATATGTCTATATTCACTTGTATCATCTCTATGAACGTAGTAACAAAAATGTTGCTGTCTTCAGGGTTTTTATAAAGAGGATGCGCTTTAATTTTAACTTTGATCAGAAGGACTTTATACTGTTTGAAAAGAATACCCAATTGGCTTACAAATAAGTGATATACGTTCTACAAATAACTACACTGCCTAGCCTTGACAGAGACAGAGAACGCGTGAATAGATACAAATTGATATGAGAGACATATCCTATGACCCCATACGTTTTTTAATGATCAATAGGTCTCTTTTATGTAGCTTATATTTAATAATCAATATATATATCTGTATCTACTTGTATAAAAACTTTTTCCTTTAACGCATTAATTAGAACAAAAATGTTGCTGTTTTTCGCTTTTTTAAAAATAGGATGTATTTAATTCTAATTATGATGAGTTTTATATTGTATATATTGTCTGCATATAACACACATTTACTGTACAAACAACTGATATATATTTTTCAATGACCTTATGACTGAACTATTCAGTCTGCTTAGTGACAGAGAACGCTTGAACAGCATGAGTACATTAAACATTCACGTGACCGAGTAGGTGACGCAACCCACATACCGCTCACCATAACAACGCATGATGCTAAGACAAAGCAATTACAACTTTTAAATCACGTGACTCACATCACGAGCGGCACGTACGGCTGACGTGCCGACATCATCCACCTACAGGTTCCTCCAGAATGACGCGGCACGCACTGACAGCGCGGCCGCGTCATCAGGTCACATGACCGAGAACCCTCCGTGATGATGGGGCACACACACTAGACGTGCCGGCGTCATCCATCTACAGGCTCTTCCAGAATGACGCGGCACGCACTAACAGCGTGATCGCGTCATCAGGTCCCATGACCGGGAACCCTCTGTGATGACGTGGCACGCACAATCAGCGTGACCACGCAACACAAAAGTGAAAGTAAAAAACACATAACGCCACGTAACACTTCCGGCCTATGCGGCCGCGTCACCAAATGGAACACGTGATACACACCAACCTACCACCACAGACTCCTCCCTTCTGAATCATGTAGCTCCACCCAAAAAATGGCGCTATACACAGAAGGAAAGTAGTATCCTGACATCTAAAAATGTGAGTAAATTTGTATGCTAACATATGTTCACATAGGCTTGAAAAAGGTGCATGTCGCACCGAAACGCGTTGCCTTCCTGTAAATTTGATTTTATTTAATTAAAACTGGATTAATCAACTTGGTTTTCGCGATTTCCATCGGAGACGGAGAGGACTTTGAGGAGTCGGCACACAGAGGAGGGGGCTTCTTGTTCCATACACCCCCCCCCCCTTCCGAGTAAGTGCCATTCTATTCTGGTTTACATGCTTTCCGTCCCTCACGGGATGGACAGTGTTTACATCTTGCTTGTCCCAATTGCTTCTTCCACGAGCGCATAACTTTTTTACTTAAAACCTATTGTTTGTTTTCTCTTGGGGGGGCCCACTCTCCTGGCGAGAGTCCCCCCTTTATAGCCATTGCAGCTCTCCTCCTTCACGGAGGATTGGAGAAAAGCACATTGGGGAGCCTGCTCAATATCCATTTGGCGCTGTCTGAACTATTGTGTATTTTATTCTCCGCTCACAAAGGGAATCTCCGCAGCCTGGATCTCCCAACCACACACCTCTCCACCTCTGGCCTTCTTAGTCACACACTGGGCCTAGCAGCCTTAGCTACACTGAGCGGTCACACTGTCTCTGGTGTTGAGGTGAGGGGCGTCTCCCTGTCCACCTCTGGCCTTCTTGTCAACACACAGGGTCTGGCAGTCTTACAGCTCCACTGAGTTGACACACTGGGCCTTGCAGCCCTGCACTCTCCTGAGCTGTCACTCTGGGCGTGGCAGCCCTGCACTCTGGGCGTGGCAGCCCTGCACTCTCCTGAGCTGCAGTGGGAACAACCCTTTTTTATAGCACTGACCACACCTGTGAGTGTTTTCCTTCTTACTTCAGGCATCAGACTGATTGTCTGTTGCCCCCCTACAGGCCATCTTCTGTAGCGCACCCCTACAACACATAGAGGAGCGTAAGATTCTCCTCAGACTGTATGTACTGATGACCCTCTGCAGAATGCCCCCCCCCCCACTCTCCTCTCTTTTTACCATTAAAGGTAACAACTTTTTATTCAAATTTACCCCCAGTTTGGAGGTTGCAGCCTGTTCTTAGTCTTCAAGGATTGCTCCATCCTTGCAGTCCATGCCCACTTCCTTATGCACTTTACACCCTTTCAATATATGCATACAGAAATCAGTTATATACTGCTCAGCATATACACACAGAGGTCAGTTATATTCTCCTCAGTATATAGAGGTGAGGTAGACTCTCATCAGTAAACAAAGAATTTTCCTAGGCTTTATAGATTCTGAGAAAAGAACTATGTCATGTATCACAGATTTTCTGTTATGTATGCTTATAATTGAATATTGAAGTTGCAACCCCTTTAAACTTCCTATTAGGACATAAAATATGGTTGTGGCAAATTTCATGTTTAAGCAATTCAGATGTGTGTTATTAATTTTAAAACCTACAGTATAACTCACTTTTGCACTTAGAATTGAATAATAAAGTAGCAACCCGCTTACTTTTTGTATTTATAACCGGGAAGGTAGAGAATTAAATTAGATACATAACATAGGGGTCACTTGCTTTTGCATTTAGATTTGAATATTCGTCACCGTAGCAGTAGAATCCTTTTTAAGTTAACTGAAACATGTCACCGAAAGGACCACAAATAATAAAACTTAGCTTTTATTGATTCTTAAATAATAAAAAGGCGTCCTTTTATTTACTCATATGTGCTAAGTGTCACACAATAATTAAAATCAATGGGGCTTGAATGTGTAAATATTATTCAATCTCAATAGACTATCTACCACTTTTATATTCCCTGATATCTTTTATTACCCAGGGATGATTAGATACCTATTGTCAATGACTTGCATCACCAATGTTCATCAAAGTATGGTGAAGCACTTGCTGTCAGTGACTTAGATCAAAAGTTGTTATTCATGGTTTCCTATCCAATAATGCTCATTACTGTCACTATCCATTCCAACACCTCTGATTTTCTATCTCAAGATAGACCTGATATTCTCGAGTTGTTCACGGTACAATGGTATCTATTATTAAAGATCAGTAATCTGTTGTCTTTAGTATTATACCTGACACACACATTTATTTGTATTGGCGTCTCGTTTATGACAGTTGCTCATTGATGATTACTCAGGTAGTATCTGTAGTGTTTTTACTGTATCGTGGTGACTGATTTATAATAAGAGTCACTTTGATATGTCACCAGTAGATGTTAGATCCAAAGTAGTATCTGTAGTGTTTTTTCTATGTGCAAAAATGAGTGAGTTCCTCTGTAATCAAGTTACGACCCCTTTACGTTTGCAATTTTTGACATAAAAAATGGTTGTGCTAAAATTCATGCTGATGCAAGTTGTAAATCTTTTTCTTTTCCTTTGCACTTAGAATTGTGTAATTAAGTTGTGCCCCATTTACTTTTCCTATTTAAAACATAAAGAACGCTTATGCTAAATTTCACGCTTGTACAACATCTGGAAGTTACATAACAAAGGGGGTAACTTACTTTTGCGCTTAGCATTTAATAATCAAGTTATAACCCCTTTACTTTTCCCATTTAGAACCTAAAGAATGGTCATACCAAATTTTAAATTTGTATGACACAAGGAAGTTAGAGAATTAGATTAGGTACATTATGTAGAGGCCCATTAACTTAGTGCAAAAGTAGCATTGAATATTCAAGCTGGTTCCCCTTTTTTTTCTTTTCCTATTTAGAACCTAAATATTATTCACACCAAATTATAAGTTTTTTATGACACCGAGAAGCTAAAGTATTAGATGAGGGACATTACATAGAGGTACACTTTTGCACTTCGAATTGAATAATTGAGTTGTGACTACTTAACTTTCCTATTTAGGACCTAGGGAATGGTCATGCCAAATTTTTAATTTGTACGACATCGGGAATTTAGTCAATTTGATTTGGTTTATTACATAGGGAAGCACTTTCTTTTGCACATAGCATTGAAAAATTGAGTTGTGACCCCTTTCCTTTTTCGATTTAGCACCTATAAAATAACTGCACTAAGTTTCAAGTTTGTACGACACCAGAAATTTAGAGAATTAGATTAGTTAAGTTAGATACTGGTGCACTTATTTTTGCACTTAGCATTGAATAATACAGTTGTGACTCCTGTACATTTCCTATGTAGGACCTACATAATACTCTCAACTTTTTCAATACCCAAAAGTTCCATTATATAGGGATACACTTGCTTTTGCACTTAGCATTGAATAATCAAGTTGTTACCGCTCTACTTTTCCTATTCAGCACCTATAAAATGGTGGCACCAAATTTCAAGTTTGTACGACACCGGAAAGTTAAAGAATTAGATTAGGTACATTACTTAGGGGTGCACCTTCTTTTGTACTTAGCATTGAATAATCAAGTTGTGAACCCTTTAATTCTCCTATTTAGGAAATAAAGAATGGTTTTGCGACATTGGGAAGTTAGAGAATCAGTGGTGACCTATTCAGTCAGTCAGTCAGTCAGTCAGTCAGTCAGTGAGGGCTTTCACCATTTTATATAGCCAGTTATATCAGCTGGTATATCTATCTATCTATCTATCTATCTATCTATCTATATATATATAAGGACGAAAGCCCTCACTGACTCACTCACTAACTCACTGACTGACTGACTCACTGACTCGTCAAAATGCTTTTGCACTCAGCAGTGAATTTTTGAGTCGTTACCCCTTAACTTTTCCTATTTAGGACCTAAAGAATGCGCCTGCCAAACTTCATATTTGTACAACATCTGGAAGTTAGAGATTTAGATTTGGTATGTTGCACAGGACGCCAATACTTTTGCACTCAGCTGTGAATTTTTGAGTTGTTATCCCTATACTTTTTCTATTTGAAAGCAAAAGAATGCTCCTGCAAAATATCATGTTTGTATGACATTGGCAAGTTAGAGAATTAGATTTGGTATACTACACAGGGGCGCCAATACTTTTGCACTCAGCAGTGAATTTTTGAGTTGTTACCCCTTTACTTTTCCTATTTAGGACCCAAAGACAGCTCATACCAAATGTCATATTTGTACAACATCGGCAAGTTAGGGAATTCGATTTGGTATGTTGCACAGGGCGCCAATACTTTAGCACTCAGCAGTGAATTTTGAGTTGCTACCTCTTAACTTTTTCTATTTAAGACCTAAAAAATGCTCCTGCGAAATTTCATATTTGTTCGACATTGGGAAATCAGAGAATTAGATTTGGTACATTACACAGGGCGACACTACTTTTGCACTTACCAGTAAATTTTTGAGTTGTGACTAGAGATGAGTGAGCACACTCGTTCGAGCTTGATGCTCGTTTGAGTATTAGGCTACTCGAGATGCTCGCTACTTGAGCCGAGCAACACACTGCAGAGCATTTCAGCTATACCGTTCTCTGTGTGCAGTGCATTAGGCAGAGTTCTCATTGCTAAACAGTACGCTAATTTTTCCTGGGGCACTGCAGAGCATTTCACATCTACTATTCTCTGTGTTGGGTGAAGTAGCCGCAGTTATTAGCACTATCCACTGGGTTAATGATTCTCTGCCCCTGTGCAGAGTATCTGACATCTACCATTCACTGTGTGCGTTAAAGTAGCAGCAGTTATCTGCACTATCCACTGGGTTAATAGTTCTCTGCCCCTGTGCAGAGCATCTCACAATACACTTTCCTTGTGTGCGGTGAAGTAGCCGCAGTTATCTGCACTATCCACTGGGTTAATAGTGCTCTGCCACTCCACTCCATACAGCCTCTTTTATCTACAAGCCTTGAACTAGCTCCAGTTCTCTGTGCTCCACAGTGAGGTAATTTATTTGGGCCCTGCTCTATCCTTTTTCTGACATGATGAGGAGTAGGGGTAAAG
The DNA here is from genome assembly GCF_035609145.1 of Eleutherodactylus coqui. Lineage (NCBI taxonomy): Eukaryota > Metazoa > Chordata > Amphibia > Anura > Eleutherodactylidae > Eleutherodactylus > Eleutherodactylus coqui. The sequence goes on along the minus strand of NC_089843.1, from coordinate 28,842,724 downwards.
GTAGAGGACGTGGATGTGGACGCTGGCGTCCCAGTGACGGTGTGGGCACAGGCCAAGGTCCTGGGCGGGGTGGATCACAGCCGGCTGCAGAGGGATTAGTAGAGCACCGCATCTCTCCGCTCCCCAGCTTCATATCACAATTTGCAGGTCCGTGTGGCAGACCTTTATTACAAGCACAGCAGTGCGAGCAGGTCCTGTCATGGATCACGGATAACGAGTCCAGCAAGGTATCGAACCCCTATTTTCCACGCAGTCCACTACTGCCGGGCTAGGGACTGCACCTCTGAACCCTCTGGCTGCTCCTCCTTGCTTTCAGCCTCGTAACTTCAGGAAAATGACAGATTGTGAAAAGGCAGACACCCAGGAACTGTTCTCGGGTCCCTGCCCTGAGTGGGAAAAAATGGTTCCTCACCCACCTGAGGAGTTTATCGGGACGTTGGCCAACATTGGAAAATTTCCCAGAGTCCGGGTGATGAGGCTCAGGACTGTCTCAAGAGGTTTTTGAGGATAAGGATGATAAGACACAGTTGTATGTCAGTGAGGTAGTAGTAAAGGCAGTAAGTCCGAGGGAGGAGCGCACAAAGGATTCGAAGGAAGAGCTGCAGGACGATGAGGTGACTGACCCCACCTGGCTTGCTAAGCCTACTGAAGACAGGGCTTCAGAGGGGGGGGGGGTAAGTGCAGCAGCAGGACAGGTTGGAAGAGGTAATGGGGTGGCCAGGGGGAGAGGCAGGGCCATAGGCAATAATCTCCCAACTGTTTTCCACAGCACCCCCTCGTGGCTATCCTTAGTGCAGAGGGCAAGGTGCTCCAAGGTGTGGATGTTTTTTAGTAAGAGTGCGGACGACCGACCAACAGTGGTGTGCAACCTGTGCCGCATCAAGATCAGCCGGGGAGCCACCACTACCAGCCTCACCACCACCAGCATGCGCAGGCATATGATGGCTAAGCACCCCACGAGGTGGGACGAAGGCCATTCACCGCCTGCGGGTCACACCACTACCTCTTCCCCCGTGCCACAACCTGGCACATAGATCCAATCCCCTTCCCAGGACGCAGGCATGAGCGCCTCCCGGCCTGAACCAACACTCACCTCCATGGTCCTCCATGGCCTCCACCAATATCTCGCAGCGCAACGTTCAGTTGTTGCTAATACAAGCGTTGTAGCAAAAGTGGCAATACGCCGCCACCCACCCGCATGCACAAGCTTTAAACATGCACATTGCCAAATTAATCAGCTTGGAGATGCTTCCGTACAGGCTTGTGGAAATGGAGACTTTCAAAAACATGATGGCGGCGGCGGTCCCATGCTACTCGGTCCCCAGTTGCCACTATTTTTCCCGGTGTGCTGGGTCCGCCCTACACCAGCATGTCTCCCGCAACATAAACCGTGCCCTCACCAACGCAGTTACTGGCAATGTCCACTTAATGATGGACACGTTGAGAAGTACTGGCCGGCAGGGACACTATCTCCCTGTCGGCACATTGGGTGAACTTGGTGGAGGCTGGGACCGAGTCATAGCCTGGGACCACTCAAGTGCTACCCACACCAAGGATAGCAGATCCTACCTCAGTGCTGGATTCTGCGGTGTATTATGCCACCTCCTCCAAAACCAGCCCCCCTCCTCCTCCGCCACCTCCACCTCTCAATTAAGAAGTGTGAGCCATCGCCAGCAGTCAGTTGCGCGCGGCAGCACAGCAATGGGGAAGCGTCAGCAAGCCGTGCTGAAGCTAATCAGCTTAGGTGACAAGAGGCACACGGCCCCCGAGCTGCTACAGGGTCTGACAGAGCAGACTGACCTCTGGCTTTCACCGCTGAGCCTCCAACCGGGCATGGTAGTGTGTGACAACGGCCCTAACTTGGTGACAGCTCTGCAGCTTGGCAGCCTCGCACACGTGCCATGCCTGGCCCACGTCTTCAATCTGGTGATCCAGCGGTTTCTGAAAAACTACCCCACTTGTCTGACCTGCTCAGCAAGGTGCACCGCGTGTGTGCACATTTCCGCAAGTCCACCACGGATGCTGCCACCCTCAGGACACTGCAACATCACTTCTAGCTGACAGAGCACCGACTGCTGTGCGATGTTCCCATGCACTGGAATTCTGCACTGCACATGTTGGCCAGGCTTTACGAGCAGCGTAGAGCAATTGTGGAATACCAGCTGCAATATGGCCTTACTTTGAGGAGTCTACCCAAATAGTGAGCGGCGATGCGGCCATAATTAGCGCTACCAATCCGCTGCTTTGCCTGCTGAGAAGTTCACTGCTAAGCATAAAGGCCGATGCTTTGCAGTTAGAACAGGAGATGGGGGATGACAGTATGTCGCTCAATAGCCAGACTACCCTCATGTCTGTATCTCAGCGCGTTTTGGAGGAGGAAGAGACGTAGGAGCGGGAGGAGGGGGAAGAGACTGCTGCCCACAATACAGAGAGTACCCATGCTGCTTCATTCTCATCTGTTCAGCGTGTATGGGCTTAAAAGGAGGAGGCCGAGTCATCCTCCTAGTGAGGGTAGCGATGTGTTGCGTACTGGGGCTCTGGCACACATGGCTGACTTCATGTTAGGCGGCCTTTCCCGTGACCCTCGCGTTAGACGCATTCTGGCCAACACAGATTACTGGGTGTGCACCCTTCTCGACCCACGGTATAAGGAGAACCTTTCCACTCTCATTACTGAAGTGGAAAGGGGTACGAGAGTGATACAAAACCACAGGACCCGGGTGGAAAAACTGATGCTAAAGTTTCCATCTGACAGCGCTAGCAATAGAAAACGCAGTTCAGAGGGCCAAATAGCAGGGGAGGCGTGGGGATCAGGCAGCATGCCCAGCGCAGGCAGGGGAATACTCTCCAAGGCCTTTGCCAGTTTTATGGCTCCCCAGCAAGACTGTGTCACCACTACCCAGTCAAGGCTGAGTCGGAGGGAGCACTGTAAAACCATGATGAGGGAGTACATAGCCAATCCTAACACTGTCCTCTGTGATCCCTCTGCTCCATACAACTATTGGGTGTCAAAGCTGGACACGTGGCATGAACTTGCGCTGTACACCTTGGAGGTGCTGGCCTGCCCTGCCGGTAGCATCTTGTCAGAGAGGGTGTTTAGTGCAGCTGGGGGGGGGGGGGGGGGGTTAATCACGGATAAGCGTACCCGCCTGTTAACTGACAGCGCCAACATGCTTAAACTCATTAAGATGAACAAATGCTGCATTTCCCCAGACTTTTGTCCTCCACCTGTGGAAAACAGCGGATCATAAACATTCTTTTTGCTGCAACAGGAGAAAAATGCATCCTCTATCACCCCAAAAAAAGGGGAGAAGGAGCTTGGTCTATCCCTCTCGGATCTTACTCCTCCTCCTAAACCAGCATGTCATCACGCTGAACTGACAATTTTCTTGCGGGCCAAAAGGCACTGTTAAAACCAATTTTTTTTGGAGGGCTGCCTGCAGGCACTGTTACAAATTAAGCAACAACGAGCTGTATCTTTAAAAAAATGTTTATGGGTTTCACCTGCCCTGGTGGTTAAGCAATTTTTCAGGGGTACACTTCTACACTTGTACACCCATTTTTCAGGCCCTCGCCTATACTGTTAGACTAATTTTTCCAGGCTTCATCTATATTCTTGGTAAACAAATTTTTTCAGGTGTTCGCCTATACTCTTGCTACTGAAAGGTTTGAGGGGTTCGCCTATACTATTGCTACAGAAATATTTCAGGGGTCCGCCTATACACTTGCTACTGAAAGGTTTGAGGGGTTCGCCTATACACTTGCTACTGAAAGGTTTGAGGGGTTCGCCTATACTCTTGCTACAGAAAGGTTTCAGGGGTTTGCCTATACACTTGCTACAGAAAGGTTTGAGGGGTTTGTTTATATTGTGGGGGCACAAAGGTTTCCCAGTGCGTTGTTAAGCTGTCTGGCACAAAAAAACTGAATTATTTGGGCAAAAGTGTGGTCCGAGGCCGAGGTCCTAGGAGGGGTGAAACTCTGCCATGTTTGGCCACTGCCATTTCTTCATGTGTAATACTGTCTTTTAGTTCTATGGGCTCGATTATACTCTGGGTGCACAAAGGCTTCCCAGCGCGGTGTTCAGCTGTCTGGCACAAATACACTGAATGACCTGGGTAGAGTGCAGACAGCTTTCCCATTGCGGTGTTCAGCTATCTGATACATGCTCAGAATGAATTGTGTGGGTACACATGGGTTATCCATAGCAATGTAACTCACGGCACCTCGGGTCACACAAGGTGGAGACAAGGGCGAAGCCTGACCCTGGGCCCGCTCACGTGCTTCCCACAGAGTATTGCGGGCCATACCTCGGTCACAGTTGCTCAGGCTTATTATTCCACCTCCTGCTCCTCCTTGGGGTCTGGGGAACAGTGCTGGTCACCATTTTTTTCCTCTGTTTTTACCACAGTTATCCGAGATACTGGATTGGAGCGTTCACAGTAAGTGTAACTGATTTAATGAGATGTTCACAGGGTCACTGTACACCTGTAGTGGCTACTTTTGCGACACCTCCTGCTTTAAACCAATCTTTGGTGTTAGTATGCGCTGCTGAATTGTGAAGATGTGTAGAAGTACTGGCATCTAAGTGCCCTTTATGCCCACATTTGCGGCTACTGACAATTTTGTGACGGAGGTGGCACAGGATTGGAATTATGATTGTACCTCAATTTCTCATCAATTCTCATCAGCATGGTGGGCTATTGCCCACACTTTCAAAGAGGGTAGCTGGCAGACCCTGCCAACGCTCTGTAGTGTGTGCCTCTGGTTCATCCTCATCGCAGACACACTTAGAAATAGACATGAGGGTGGTGTGGCTATCAAGCGAGCGTGTGGCATGAGGGCAGCTGAACGCTGCGCTGGGAAAATTTTGTGTGCGCTGTGGATGCAGGCTCGTGTGGGGGGTTGGACAGCAATGCCAGCATGTAACCCAGGAGAAGAGGCAGTGGTGTCACCCGCAGGCGGTGATTGTCCTTGTTAGCACCTAGTGTGGTGCTTAGCTAAGATGTACCAGCACGTGTGCCTTCCTGATTATGATCTGGCCGAACTAAATTGTCAGTGGGGTGACCGCCTGGTTCTTGCCCCCAATTTAGTTTAATAGTGGGACCTGGGAGCCTCAGATGCACTCATGCATGCTGCCCCTGCCATTCCCTATCCGTTTCTGTGGTGTCTCCATTACTTTCTGATGTTTTCAGGTGTTTCACACAATCTCACCCATGGAGATATCAACACAGGATTGGACAAGAAGGAGGAAGTTCATTTACATACACTGAGGCAGACACCCAGCATATATTCTCAGGAATTGAATCAGAGGGCTCTTTCCTTGTGACCCTGAGCAGCCATGTGCTACAGCGTAAATTTGAGTCATTCCATAAAAAGAGTATTTCCCTACATTTGCATGCTTCCACTTTAAAGGAATACTATTCTGTATGACCTACGTTGTTACCTAATAATCTGGAGTTTTGTGCAAAATTTGCCAGCATCTCCAACAAATACGCCTTTGACCTTATCCTTCTCAACTAGGAATTTTTACAAGTTGAAATAGCTGAACATGCTAAAACCCTTACGGAAGTTGAAAAAGAACTTCGTTCGACAATTACAGATGATGCCTTTACTATCTATATGAAGAACCTTGATGTTTTACGTAAATATAGGGAAGATATTGAATCTTCAAAAAAAAAAAAAGAAATGGCATCATGACTCTGAAGATTATAGATTGCCAATTATATACATTACCCAATCTAAGAGTTACAACCAACAACATGATTATGGTGGCCCAACCCGTCACCGACAAAGAACCAACAGACGCCGTGGAAAGGGTGATTATCGTCAGTGGTCATCTGCCATACCTGATTCTACGGATGATTTGACCTATCGTGCCTCCACAGCAAGGGAGCTTACATTTTTAGGCGCAGGTCCCCCGCCCCTCAAATCGGGAGAGACCTCCACCAAACCAAGGAAAATGAGAAGGGGCGGTAGGAAGCACAAGAGGTCGCTCAAGAGGAAATCTGAATATCCAAAATAGATCGGAACATTTTCTCATGGTTGTATCCTTAATAAAGGTCTTTAGCATATGCATGGGTTGTGTCACTGTTTTAAGGACTTTTCTTCATTTAACCATTCGAGCTACCATTGTGGCTCTAATTGTGCTTTTATATCAGTTATGGGTAGTTATTGAGGTCATAAGTTGCCATTTCATTTATATAGTATGGCACCCTCTATGTCACCTATATTGTTGAACAATATGGTGGTACTCTCACCTTCCGGCTGTCTCACGTTACCGCTGCGATCTTTACGCTGCGACGGTGGGTTATAATTGGCAGACGCATATTCTCGGCTCATCACTTCTGGTTTTTACCGGATGTGACGTAACGCGGCATATGACGCCGGGGGATGAGTTAGCCAGGTCTGGTCCGTAGACTAATGGGTCCCCCAGGCATTTACTTCAGTTTTTTTCCGGATGTTACAGTGAATACTACTACTGACGAGCAGTGCTTTATGGGACACCTTGCGGTCGTGTCCGGATGTGTTACCGGATGTGATGTATCTTTCCTGGACTACACTGGCTATCTCAAATTAAGGTAATTACAGTTTCATCCGGCACCAATTTGCTACATCTGTTTCGTCCTTCTTGTCCAATCCTGTGTTGATATCTCTGTGGGGGGGGGGGTGTCTTTTGAGTATTTTGTGATTGGTGGGGGTTCATATATATATACACCTGTCTATGTCTCTGTGTGGATATGCTTGAAAAAGTCCTCTGTGTTGGACGAAACGTTGCAAGTTTTGTCTTTGCTTATGGAGCCCTTTTGCTGAATAAAGATGAAAATTGGAATTTTATTCCCTGAAGAGTCCAGGAAGTCCTTCTGAAATAGCTTCAATTGATGCTGCTTTCCTTGATACTTTACCTGTGCCTGACTGGGACCCCTTAAGTCTGGATCCCACGGTGAGTGTGCATCTATCAGCTTGACGCTGTCTTCTACCTTTTGTTATATCTCCCCATCTACAAGCCCGTGCGGCTGAAGGTGTGCTGTTGAGACCTCTTGTTTTTCTTGCACAACCTCCCCCATGCGGAGCATCAGTCAGCTTGAAAAATACTCGAGTCTCCCATTGACTTTAATGGGGTCCGTTACTGAAAACGAGCTCTTGAGCATTACCAAAAGTTTGACTCGAGCAACGAGCACCCGAGCATTTTGGTGCTTGCTCATCTCTAGTTGTGACCCCTTTACTTTTCCTAATTAGGACCTCCTTATTAATTTCATGCTTGTACAAAATCAGAAAGTTAGACAATTAGATTTGATACATTACACAGAGGTGCCAATACTTTGCAATTACCAGTAAATTTTCGAGTGGTGACCCCCTTTACTTTTTCTATTTAAAACCTAAAGAATGCTCCTGCAACATGTCATGTCTGTACGACATTAGGAAGTTAGATACAAACAATGGTTCAGACAGCGCCAAACGGATATAGAGCGGGATCCCCAATGTGCTTCTCTCTAATCCTCCTAATAGGAGGAGAGCTGCAATAACAATAAAGGGGGGACTCTCACCAGGAGAGTGAGCCCCCAAGGAAAAAGCAAAGAAAAGGTTTTAAGTGAAAACAGTTATGCGCTCATGGAAAGAGCAAATGGGGGTAAATCAAATGCAAATGCTGTCCATCCCGTAAGAAACGGAAAGCTTAAATAACAAAATAAAACGGCACTTACTCCGAAGGAGGGGGGTGTATGAAACAAGAAGCCCCCTCCTCTGTGTGCCGACTCCTCAAGATCCTCTCCGTCGCCGATGGAAATCGCGAGAACCAAGTTGATTAGTCCAGTTTTAATGTAATAAAAACAGGTTTACAGAAAGGCAACGCGTTTCGGTGCAACATGCACCTTTTTCAAGCCTATTTAAACATATGCAGAAAGCCAGATTTTACTCACATTTATACATGTCAGGATAACACTTTACTTCTGTGTGCAGCGCCATATTTTGGGTGGAGCTACGTGATTCGGAGGGGAGGAGTCTGTGATGATAGGTAGGTGTGTACCACGTGTTCCGTTAGGTGATGTGGCCGTATAGGCCGGAAGTGTTACGTGGCGTTGTGTGCTTTTAACTTTCACTTTCGTGTGGCGTGGTCACGTTACTTGGGCGTGCCACGTCATCACGGAGAGTTCACGATCAAGGGGCTTGATGACGCGATCACGCTGTTAGTGCGTGCCGCGTCATTCTGAAGGAATCTGTAGAGGGATGGCGCTGGCACGTCTGATGTACGTGCCCCGTCATCACGGGGGTTCCTTGGTCATGTGACTTGATGACGCAACCACGCTGTCAGTGCGTGCTGCATCATTCTAGAGGGACCTGTATGTCGATAGTGCCGGCACGTCAAGCGAGCGCGCCGCGCGTGATGTAAGTCATGTGATTGGAGATTGTAGTTACTCAATCTCGGCATCATGCGTTGCTATGGTGGGCGGTACGTGGGTTACTTCCCCTACATGTTACGTCCCCTACACATCACATGAATGTTGAATGTGCTCATATTGTTAAAGCATTATCTGTCAGTAAACAGCCTGGATTATAAAGTGTATAACAATAAATATGTAAAATGCATAACAGATATTTTTACAATAAATACATGTCATATACAAACAAAATAGAATAAAATAAAACTCAAAGTAATTAGAATAAAATACATTAATAAAGCTGCATCATTTTTGTTCCAATTAATGCATTAAAGGAAAGAAGAAAACTGTGTTACAAAAGTAGATATAAGTATAGATTAAAAAGTAACATAGAGGGGACCTATTGATCAATAAAAATGTATGGAGTTATAAGATATGTCCCTCCTACCCATATATTCACTTGCTTGCATGCCAATGGATATTCTTTTTAAGTGGGTATAATCCCTCTGATCAAAGTTAAAATTATAGCGCATCCTATTTATAAAAGAAAAAACCTGAAGACAGCCCCGTTTTTGTTGTCACATTCATAGAGATAGAACAAGTGACTATAAACCTATTATACTTAATAAATAGAGACTTATTGGTCATTAAAAACATATATAATCATCAGATGTGTATCGTTTATCTGATTACATCTTGACGTACGTAATGGTTCGTAAATAAATAGGAGTGGCTTAAAAGAGACCTATTGGTCATAGAACATATATGATCATCAAATGTGTGTCGCATATCTGATTGTACCTTGTGGTATGTATAACATCTCAAATGACTCATTGCATAAGAGACAATTTGTATATGTATATTTCCATCCCTATTAAAAGTTCTTTTCCAGTGCTTCATTGAGCCCCTGTGGAAATAATGTCTGCATTTTGTATATCCAGTACATTTCTCTTCTTTTCAATAACGAGAAGAGACCTGGTTTAATTATTTCGACTGGGACCACTTTGAGTCCTGTAGGGTCCATATTGTGTGTCAGTTTGAAGTGGCGGGAGACACTGTGTTTTTCAAAACCTTTGATAATGTTATTTCTGTGTTTGTTGATACGTATTCGCAGGGCATTGATTGTGCGGCCAATGTATTTTAGGCCGCATGGGCATTCAAGTAAATAAATAACGTAATTCGTACTACAGGTCATAAAAGATTTTAATGTATGTTTTTTTCCGGGTTGTGGTAATGCAATATCTTTTTTGCCATTGATGATAGATGTACAGCATTTGCATCGTGTTAGTCCACATTTATATGCACCTTTGACCGGCTTCATATTGCTAATGCATGTGGGTTCCTCAGAGTTCTTCTCCCATTGTTTGGGGCGAGATGGGGCTACCAGGTCCTTTATCGTCTTGTTCTTACGGAAGATTATGCGTGGTCTGTCTGCAATAATTTCTTTGAGAAATAGGTCTTCTTGTAAAATATTCCAGTTTTTCAGAAGTATTTTACGTATATTCGTGTGTTGTGTATTGTATTTCGTGATGAAGCCTGACTTGAATGAACTCATGTCCTTTACGGTTTCTTCTTTATCTTTCTCATTAGTCGTTCTATTTATTTGTTCGGTGGTTTGTTCTAAATTTAGGGCTTTTTTGTAAGCTGTATCAATAAGGGGAGTAGGGTAATTCTTCTCCTTGAATCGTTCTTTCCAAACTGTTGATTGGTTTTTAAAGTCTTCAATTTTAGAGCAGTTTCTCCGTAGTCTGATGAACTGCCCGTATGGGATGTTGTTTTTCCACCCCTTCGCATGGCAACTGCTATATTTCAAGTAACTGTTAGTATCTGTGGGTTTGAAAAAAGTTCTTGTATGCATTTTCTCATCTTCTATAAACACTTCAATGTCTAGAAAACATGCCTGGTTCTTACTGATAGTACTTGTAAATTGAAGTCCCCATTCGTTACAGTTCAATCCTTGTGTGAATTTATTCAAGTTGTCCTCTTCTCCTCTCCATATCAGGAAGATATCGTCTATAAATCGGCGGTAGAAAATGATGTCCGATTCGTGAATGTTCTCCTCGAAGGCCCCCATAAATAGATTTGCGTAAGCAGGCGCAAATTTCGTCCCCATCGCGGTTCCCTTTCTTTGTTTGTAGATTTTATTGTTATGTGTGAAATAATTATTATTCAGGATGAATCTGATTGCACAGAGAATGAAATCTTTTTGGTTTCTTGGCATTAGAGAGTTTTGTTAAGAAATGGTCGACGGCCGCGATACCCTTTTCATGCGGGATATTGGAGTAAAGGGCTGTTACATCAAGTGTGCATAAGATGTAATTAGGTTGCCAGTCTACCTTTTTCAAGTTGTTTAGGAAATCCTTAGTATCCTTGAGGTAAGCCGGTAGTTTGATGACTAACCGTTTGCAATTACCAGTAAATTTTCGAGTGGTGACCCCCTTTACTTTTTCTATTTAAAACCTAAAGAATGCTCCTGCAACATGTCATGTCTGTACGACATTAGGAAGTTAGAGGATTAGATTTGGTACATTACACAAGGAAGGCAATACTTTTGCAGTTAGCAGTGAATTTTTGAGCTGTGACCCCTTTACTTTTCCAAATTAGAAGCTAAAGAATATTCATCCCAAATTTCATGTTTGTACGGCAACGATAAGTTAAAAAAATGAGATTTGGTACATTACATAGGGGCGCCAATAAATTTGCACTTGCAGTGAATCTTCGAGTTATGACCTAATTAGTTTTGTATTTAGGAGCTAAAGAATGCTCCTGCCAAATTTCTTGTTTGTATGACATTGGGAAGCTAGAGAATTAAATTTAGTACATTACACAGGGGTGCTAATACTTTTGCACTCAGCAGTGAATTTTTGAGTTATGACCCTTTTACTTTTTCTATTTAAGAACTAAAGAATGCTGCTGTCAAATATTTTGTTTGTACAACATTGAGAAGTTAGAGAATTAGATTTGCTACATTACACAGGGGCGCCAATACTTATGCACTTAACATTGAATTATCTAGTTGTGACCCCTTTCATTTTCCTAATTAGAACCAAAGGAATGCTCCTTCTTAAGTTCATGTTTGTACGAAATCAGGAAGTTAGAAAATTAGATTTGATATATAACACAGCGACGCCAATACTTGTGCACTTAGCATTGACTTCCAAGTTGTGACCCCTTTACTTTTCCTATTTAGGACCTCAAGATTGAGCATCCCAAATCTCATGTTTGTACGACATCAGGGAGTTAGAGAATTAAATTTGATACATTACACAGGTGTGCTAATACTTTTGCACTTAGCAGTAAATTTTCGAGTGGTGACCCTTTTACTTGTCCTATTTAGAACCTAAAGAATGCTCCTGCCAAATTTCATATTCATACAACATCGGCAAGTTAGAGAATTAGATTTAATACATTACACAAGGATGCAAATACTTTTGCACTCCGCAGTGAATTTTCGAGTTGTGACCCCTTTACTTTTTCTTTTTAAGACCTAAAGAATGCTCCTGCAAAATTTCATGTTGTACAAAATTGGGAAGTTAGAGCATTAGATTTGGTACATTACAAAAAAGTTCTAATACTTTTGCATTTAGCATTGATTATTCTAGTTGTGACCATTTTAGTTTTTCGAATTAGGACCTAAGGAATGCTTCTTCCTAATTTCATGATTTGCACTTAGCATTGACTTCTCAAGTTGCGACCACTTTACGTTTCCTGTAAAGGACCTAAAGAATGCTCTTGCCAAATTACATGTTTCTACGACATTTGGAAGTTAGAGAATTAGATTAATCACATTGCACAGGGGTGCCAATCATTTTGCACTCAGCAGTGAATTTTTGAGTTGTTACCCCTTAACTTTTTCTATTTAAGACCTAAAAAATGCTCCTGGGAAATGTCATATTTCTACGACATTGGGAAATTAGAGATTTAGATTTGGTGCATTATACAGGGGTGCTAACACTTTTGCACTCAGCAGTGACTTTTCGAGTTGTGACCCTTTACATTTGCTATTTAAGACTTAAAAGAATGCTCCTGCTAAATGTCTTGGTTGCACAACATTGAGAAGTTAGAGAATTAGATTTGGTACATTACACAGAGGTACCAATACTGTTGCACTTAGCATTGACCTTTCAAGTTGGACCACTTTACTTTTCTTATATAGGAACTAAAGAATGATCATCCCAAATTTCATATTTGTATGATATTGGCAAGTTCGAGAATTAGATTTTGTACTTTACACAAGGGTGCCAATTTATTTTCACTAAGCAGTTAATTTTCAAGTTGTGACTCATGTAATTTTTGTGTTTAGAACCTAAAGAATGCACCTGCCAAATTTCTTGTTTGTACGACATAGGGAAGCTATAGAATTAGATTTAGTACATTACACAGGGGCGCCAATATTTTTGCACTCAGCAGTTAATTTTAGAGTTGTGACCCCTTTACTTTTTCTATTTAAGACGTAAAGAATGCTTCTGCGAAATTTCATGTTTGTACAACATTGGGAGATTAGAGAATTAGATTTGGTACAATACACAGGGGCGTGAATACTTTTGCACTTAGCATTAACTTTTTGCGTTGTGACCCCTTTACTTTTTCTATTTAGGACTTTAAAAATGCTCCTGCCAAATTTCATGTTTGTACGACCTTGGGAAGTTAGAGGATTAGATTTGGTAATATTATAGATACATTATTTTTTATGCTGACTTGGAAACTCCGCTTTTTTTTAATGGATTTTATGGGAATTTATAAATATTTAGTAACTCTGTACCCCCATAACCCTCATGATTGCGTACAGTACAGGCTTCTACGTATGCTTTTTCCAGGATCAGGGGATTGTTACGTCTGCACAGTCAAGCTATTCTCTCCCCTCTTCTCATGTGCAATATGTAGATAAAACTTTGACTTACTCTAAACAAGACACAGCCCTGGAATCGTCCGTTTGAAACTGTCTACCAATTGGATTTGCGAAACGTGTCAACAAGACACCAATGATGAGGTCTCCATCCTGGTAAGACGGTTTTAACTCTGCATAATGAAATACTCTTATTTTGAGATCACAGAATGATTGTGTTACAGGAAGCCATGAAAGAACCAATATAATAAGTAGACAAAACATCTCCATGTAGGAATGTGATAGCTATGAAGAAGTATATAGTATTATAAGTAATACATGATGAATGGAAGCAGCAAGAACAGCAGTGACACAGAGAGCTCACAGGATCAGTGACAGTATGCTGACTGCTAGCATCTCCCCTCTTTTTATACAGTATGATGGGATATATTTTACATTGCCTGCTCTCATCACTCATCATTCTAGATCCGCTCCCCGATGATTGTTGCCTGAACCATCTTTACATTAGAGAATCACAGAACAAGATGAAGAACCAGAAATAACCAGTCAACCGTTCTTGTGTTATAAAGATTTATTTATTTCCTGTTACTACATAACTAGAGATGAGCGAGCACATTCATCCAAGCTTGATGCTCGTTGCTGCAGTGTATTATACGGAGTATAGAGAAAGTGCTGCTGCTGATATAGGGAAAGTGTGAACGTAGGTCCTGTCTTCAAAAACCCCATGGTCCTTCTTAGGGCTACATCTGACCATGTGCATTACTGTTGTGGCTGGCTGGGAGCAGTAGTGCACCATTTATTTTTATTTTTTTCATCTCGGGCTGTGCTGGCCAATTCAGCTATAGCGTTCTCAGTCTGCAGTGTATTATACGGAGTATAGAGAAAGTGCTGCTGCTGATATAGGGAAAGTGTTAGAGTAGGATCCTGTCTTTAAAAACCCCAAAGCTCCTTTGTTGGGCTACATCTGACCGTGTGAATTTTAGTTGTGGCTGGCTAGGAGTTGTAGTACATCCATTTTTGTATTACGCATCTAGGCTGGTTTGCAGCCTTTCAGTAATAGTTTTATCAGGCTGCAGTGCCGTACAATCCCGCTCTCACAGTGAAACTGTACTCAAATATTTCCTAGCCTGCTGGAACAACTTCATTTAGACCTTTCTCTGTCTTCAGTGAGTTAGACGCAGAGCATAGGGGCACAGGCACTCTATAGGAAAAGTTACATACACTATACAGTCCGTATCCTCAGTGCTAAGTATTTCAGCTTTGCCGCTGTGCAGAGCGTCTCACAACCCTTTCCTTGGTGCCATTGAGATAGCCACAGTTACCAGCACTATCCACTGGCTTTAGAGTCTTCTCCCACTCCACGCAGCCTCTATTATCTATAAGTCTCTGCAAGCAGTAAATTACCCCTAGGTATCAGCGCAAGACAGCGGGTAACTTTTTTCAAGTCACAGCATAGAGCGTCCACTATCTACAAGTTTCTGTGTGCAGTGAATTAAGCCACAGTTGTCAGTGTTGTACAGTGGGGTAATTTATTTGGGCCCTGCTCTATTCTTAATCCGCCATGATGAGGAGTAGGAGTAAGGGTCGAGGACATGGATGTGGACGCGGACGCAGACGTCCAAGTGAGAGTGTGGGCACAGGCAGAGTTCGTGGTCCAGGTGAATCACAGCCGGCTACTGCGGCATTAGGAGAGAGGCAAGTTTCTGGGGTCCCCAGTTTCATATCACAATTTATGGGTCCGCATTGTAGACCTTAATTTCAAACAGAGCAGTGTTAGCAGGTCCTGTCGTGGATGGCAGAAAATGCGTCCAGCAATGTATCGGCCACCCAGTTTTCTACGCAGTCCACTACTCCCGGCCTAGGGACTGCAACTCTGAATCCTTTGGCTGCTGCTCTTCCTTCCTCCCAGCCTCCTCACTCCATGAAAATGACATATTCTGAGTAGGCAGACTCCCAGGAACTGTTCTCAGGTCCCTGCCATGAGTGGGAAAAAAATGGTTCCTCTCTCACCTGAGAAGTTTGTCGTGACCAATGCCCAACCTTTGGAAAGTTCCCGGAGTCCGGGTGATGAGGCTGGGGACTTCCGGCAACTGTCTCAAGAGCTTTTTGTGGGTGAGGAGGATGATGATAATGACACAGTTGTCTGTCAGTGAGGTAGTAGTAAGGGCACGCACCCGTACGCACAAGCTTTAAACGTGCACATTGCCAAATTAAATCAGCCTGGAGATGCTGCCGTACAGGCTTGCGGAAACGGTGGCTTTCAAAAACATGATGGCTGCGGCGGTTCTTACGCTACTCGGTCCCCAGTTGCCACTATATTTCCCGGTGTGCCGTCCCAGCCCTACACCAGCACGTCTCCCGCAACTTTAATCGTGCCCTCGCCAACACGGTTACTGGGAAGGTCCACTTAACCATGGACACGTGGACAAGTACTGGCGGGCAGGGCCACTATATCTCCCTGACGGCACATTGGGTGAATTTGGTGAAGGCTGGGACCGAGTCAGAGCCTGGGACCGCTCATGTCCTACCCACACCCAGAATAGCGGGTCCTACCTCGGTACTGGTATCTGCAGCATTTTATGCCATTCCCTCCTAACCCTTCCCCTCCTCCTCCGCACCTATACCTCTCAATTAAGAAGTGTGAGCACGTCGCCAGCAGTTAGCATCCCGCGGCGCGGCAGCACAGCGTTGGGCAAGCATCAGCAGGCCGTGCTGAAACAAAATAGGTTGGGTGACAAGAGGCACACGGACCCCTAACTGTTGCAGGGTCTGACAGAGCAGACCGACCTCTGGCTTTCGCCGCTGAGTCTCCAACCGAGCATGGTCGTGTGTGACAACGGCCGTAACCTGGTGGCGGCTCTGCAGCTCGGCAGCCTCACACACGTGCCATGCCTGGCCCACGTCTTCAATCTGGTGTTTCAGCGGTTTCTGAAAAACTACCCCCACTTCTCTGACCTGCCCGGCAAGGTGCACCGCGTCTGCGCACATTTCCCCAAGTCCACCACGGACGCTGCCACCCTGAAAACCCTGCAACATCGGTTTCAGCTGCCAGAGCACCGACTGCTGTGTGACATGCCCACACGCTGGAATTCTACTCTGCACATGTTGGCCAGGCTGTATGAACAGCGTAGAGCAATAGTGGAATACCAGCTGCAACATGGGTGGCGGAGTGGTAGTCAACCTCCCCAATTCTTTACTGAGGAGTGGGCATGGATGGCAGATATCTGCCAGGTCCTTGGAAACTTTGAGGACTCAACCCAGATGGTGAGCGGCGATGCGGCAATCATTAGCGTTACCATCCCGCTGCTTTGCCTGCTGAGAAGTTCGTTGCAAAGCATAAAGGCCGAGGCTTTGGAGTTGGAACAGGAGACGGGGGATCACAGTATGTCACTTGATAGCCAAACCACCCTCATGTCTATATCTCAGCGCGCTTTAGAGGAGGAGGAAGAGGGGGGAGGAACAGGAGGATGAGGGGGAAGAGACAGCTGAGCACACTGCAGAGGGTACCCATGCTGCTTCCCTCTCATCTGTTCAGCGTGTATGGGCTGAAGGGGAGGAGGATCCTGAAAGTCATCTTCCTAGTGAGGACAGCCATGTGTTGCTTACTGGTACCCTGGCACACATGGCTGACTTCATGATAGGCTGTCTTTCTCGTGACCCTCGCATTAGACGCATGCTGGCCAACACAGATGACTGGGTGTGCACCCTTCTCGATCCACGGTATAAGGAGAACCTTTCCACTCTCATTCCCGAAGTGGAAAGGGGTACGAGAGTGATGCAATACCACTGGGCACTGGTGGAAAAAGTGATGCTGAACTTCCCATCTGACAGCGCTAGTGGCAGAAGACGCAGTTCCAAGGGCCAACTAGCAGGGGAGGCACAGGGATCAGGCAGCATGTCCAGCGCAGGCAGGGGAACACTCTCCAAGGCCCTTGCCAGCTTTATGGCTCCCCAGCAAGACTGTGTCACCACTCCCCAGTCAAGGCTGAGTCGGAGGGAGCACTGTAAAGAGATGGTGAGGCAGTACGTAGCCGATTGTACCACCGTCCTATGTGATGCCTCTGATCCATACAACTATTGGGTTTCAAAGCTGGACACGTGACACGAACTTGCGCTGTATGCCCTGGAGGTGCTGGCCTGCCCTGCCGCTAGCGTCTTGTTAGAGAGGGTGTTTAGTGCAGCTGGGGGAATCATCACGGATAAGCGTACCTGCCTGTCAACTGCCAGTGCCGACATGCTTACACTCATAAAGATGAACAAAGGCTGGATTTCCTAGACCTCTCTTCTCCACCAGCGGAGAGCAGCGTGACCTAAAGATTCTTTTCGCTGCAACCGGAGGAAAAAAACACTCTGTCATCGGAAAAAAAAGGGGGAATTAGCTTTGTCAATCACTCTCGGATATTATTACTCGTCCTCCTCCTACTCTCCCTTCTAAAGCAGCATGTCATCACGCTGAACTGCCAATTTTTCTGCGGCCCAAAAGCCTCTGCTTATAATTTTCTTACAATTTTTCAAAGTTTCAAAAGTATTCATACTTTAACAGAAACCATTTTTTTCACAGGGCTGCCTCCAGGCTCAGTTACAAATTAAGTAACAGCAAGCTGTATCTTTAAAAAATATGTTTCTGGGTTTCACCTGCCCTCGCGGTTGAGCAATTTTTCAGGGGTACACTTCTACTCTTGGTACACCAATTTTTCTGGCCCTCGCCTATACTGTTATCTAACTAATTTTTCCGGCCTTCGCCTACACTCATGGTGCACCAATGTTTCAGGGATTCGCCCATACTCTTGCTACGGAAATGTTACAGGGGTCTGCCTATACTTTTAGTACAGAAATGGTACTGGGGTCTGCCTATACTTCTGCTACAGAAATGTTACTGAGGTCTGCCAATACTTCTGCTACAGAAATGTTACTGGGGTCCATCTATACTTTTAGTACAGAAATGGTACTGGGGTCTGCCTATACTTTTGCTACAGAAAAGTTACTTTGTGCACTGAAAGCATAGGCGAGCCCAAGGAACTCAGATTTTCTCTTGCGGTGTTGAGCTATCTGACACCTACACAAAATGAATTGTGTGGGGACACATGGATTTCCCATTGCTATGTAACTTCGGGGCACCTTGGGTCACACAAGGTGGAGGCTGGGACCAAGCCTGACCCAGGGCGGCTCACAAACTTTCCACACAGACTATAGCGGGTCCTGGTCATGGATTCTTGGCCTTGTAATGCCACCTCCTCCTCCTGCTTGGGGTTAGGGTATCAGCACTAGGCAACATGTATTTTCTCTCGTGTTACCACAGTTATCTGAGGCACTGGTTTGGGCTAAACCAAAGGAGCGTTACTGCATTAATTAGACGTTCACTGCTGTACTAGCATCGGAGTCCGCTTTATGCCGACGATTGCTGAGGGTGTGGGCAGAGGTCAAGGTCCTCGGCGGAGTGAAACTCTGCCATGTTTGGTCACTGTAATTGCTTCATGTTTAATACTTTCCTTAGGTTCCTTTGGCTCACCTATGCTGTGGGTGCACAAAGACTTCCCATAGCGGTGTTTGACCTGTCTGGCACAAATACACTGACTGACTTGGGTAGGCTGCAGAGTTCAGATGGCTTTCCCCTTGCGGTGGTGATTGAGCTATCTAACACCTACACAAAATGAATTGTGTGGGGACACATGGATTCCCCATTGCTATGTAGCTCAGGGCACCTTGGGTCACACAAAGTGGAGGCTGGGACCGAGCCTGACCCAGGGCCCGCTCACATACTTCCCACACAGACTATAGCGGGTCCTGGTCGCTTGGCCTTGTAATGCCACCTCCTCCTCCTGCTTTGGGTCATGGAATCAGCACTGCGCAACATGCATTTTCTCTCGTGTTACCACAGTTATCTGAGCCACGGGTTTGGGCCAAACAAAAGGAGCGTTACTGCATTAATGAGACGTTCACTGCTTTACTAGCATCGGAGTCCTTTTTATGCCCCCGATTGCTGAGGGTGAGGGTAGAGGCCTATGTCCTGGGGGAAATGCAACTGCGCCAGGTTGGGCCTGTGGAACTTCTTCCTGGTTAATCCAGTCGTTGGAGCGGTGAAAGCAGCCGTAACTGATTTAATGAGACCTTCACAGCTGTACTAGCATCGGAGTCCACTTTATGCCCACAATTGCTATGGGTGTGTGCAGAGGCCGAGATCCTCGGCGGAGTGAAAGTCTGCCATGCTTTGGCACTGTAATTGCTTCATGTTTAATACTTTCCTTGGGTTCCTTTCGCTCGCCTATGCTTTGAGTGCACAAAGACTTCCCATAGCGGATTTTTACCTGTCTGAAACAAATACACTGACTGACTAGGGCAGAAAAGTAGGCTGAGGCCCTTAGCAGGGTGAAACTCTGCCAGGTTTGGGCACTCTGATTTCTTCATGTGTAATACCATGCTTTAGTTTCTGAGGCTTTCCAGTGCTTCGCAAGTGATGACCTATGCGGAGCATCTGTCCCATACAAAAATGCTTGAGTCGCCTATTGACTTCAATGGGGTTCGTTACGCGAAACGAGCTCTCGAGCATTGTGAAAATTTTGACTCCAGCAACGAGCACCCTAACATTTTGGTGCTCGCTCATCTCTATTCATAAAACAAACATATTCTGCAGTTCTGTAGAAAGACTGCCATTACTCACAGTAATCCCTGTAACCAGCAAAGCTGCCAATCTAATCTTCACTCTATAGGACACACAAACACTAGAGATGAGAGAGCACACTCGTCCGAGCTTGATGCTCGATCGAGTATTAGACTACTCAATATGCTCGCTACTCGAGTAAGTTTAATTCCCCCTCCCCGCATGTTTAGCGCCATTTTTTATCCAATAAATATGCGGGGAAGGCTTTACTACTTACTGCTGTGACGTGCCAACCCTCTGCACGTCGGCATCAGTGTGTGGCTGGCCGGATTAGGTAACCGCCGGGTATCAAAGCTGTTGCCACCAGCGGCTCGCCTCAGATGCATGCTGCATGAGATTAGGGATAAAGCTGCAGCTAGCAGTGCTAGGCAGTGAAAGGGTTAGTGTAGGGATTAGGTTGCCGTTAGGCAGGGATCCTGACTACCAGAACCCAACAGTCCTTTTTAGGACTACTACTCCTCTCATTGTGTGCATCAGCATTTTGGCTGGCTGGGACCTGTAGTGCACACAGATTTTCTTTCAAGCACACTATATACCAGTCTCTGGGGGTCTGTGAATTGGCGCTATTCAACAGCAGTATACACATTTCAATTTTTCTGTACCTGTTCAGAGTGTATACTATATACCAGTCTCTGGGTGCCTGTTAATTTCCACTAACAGTATACACTGATTATTCTGTCCATTTTGGCCTATAAGTGTACACAACATAACTTGCATTTTGTGTTGCATTTAGTCCAAGTGCTTTATCTAACATGGTGAAGACTAGGGATAAGGGTTGAGGCCGTGGTCGTGGGCATCCGAATGAGGGTTTGGGCAGAGGCCAAGGTCTTGGGCAAGGTGAAACAGTGCCTGCTGCAGAGGGATTAGTAGAGCGCCGCATATCTCCCCACCCCAGCTTCATCTCACATTTTGCAGGTCTGCACGGTAGACCATTATTAGAAGCAGATCAGTGTGATCAGGTGCTGACGTGGATAGCGGATAACGCCTCCAGTACGTTATCCAACACCCAGTCTTCCATGCAGTCGACTCACGCCAGCCAAGGCACTGCACCTCTGAATCATCAGGCTGCTCCTCCTTCACTCCAGCCTGCTCACTCCTGGAAAAGGAAAGATTATGAACAGGCATACACCCAAGAACTCTTCTCCGGTCCCAGCTCTGACTCGGAAAAAATGGTTCCACAGCCACGTGAGGAGTTTGCTCAAAATTTGGAACTTTCACAGACTCAGAGTGATGAGGGTGGGGACTTACAATTACTGTCTCAAGAGCTATTTGTGGATGATGAGGATGAGACACAGTTGTGTGTTAGGGCAGTAAGTCTGAGGGAGGAGCAGACAGAGGATTCAGAGGAAGAGCTGGTGGACGATGAGGTGACTGACCCCACCTGGCTTGCTAAGCCTACTGAAGACAGGACTTCAGAGAGGGAGCAAGAGCAGGAGCAGAATATGTTGCAAGAGGCAATGTGGTGGCCAGGGGGAGAAGCATGGCCAGAGTAAATAATCCACCAACTGTTCTGCACAGCACCCACTCACGGCAAGCCTCCGTGCAGAGGGCAAGGTGTTCGAAGGTCTGGAGGTATTTTATTGAAAGCACGGACAACCAACCAACAGTGGTGTGCCACCTGTGCTGCACCAAGATCAGCAGGGGAGCCACCACTACCAGCCTCACCACCACCAGCATGCGCCCGCATATGATGGCTATGCACCCCACGAGGTGGGACGAAGCCCATTCACCGCCTGCGGGTCACACCACTGCCTCTTCCCAAGTGTCACACCTGGCACAGAGATGCAATCCTCCTCCCAGGACGCAGGAACGAGCGCCTCCCGTCCTGCACCCACACTCTCACCTCCACAGCCCTCCACTGCCTCCACCAATGTGTCCCAGTGCAGCCTTCAGCTGTTGCTTACTCAAGCATTGGAACGAAAGCGGAAATACACGGCCACCCACCAGCATGCACAATATTTAAACGTGCATATTGTGAAACTACTCAGCCTGGAAATGCTGCCATACAGGCCAGTAGAAACGGAGGCTTTCCGCAACCTGATGTCGGCGGCGATCCCTCAGTACTCGATCCCCAGTCCGCACTATTTTTCCCGCTGTGCTGTCCCCGCCCCACACCAGCATGTCTCACAGAACATCAACCGTGCCCTCACCAATGCAGTTACTGGGAACGTCCACCTAACCACAGACACATGGACAAGTGCTGGCGGGCAGGGACACTACAACTCCCTGACGGCACATTGGTTGAACTTGGTGGAAGCTGGGACCGAGTCTGACCCTGGGTCCGCTCAAGTGCTACCCACACCGAGGATTGCGGGTCCTACCTCGGTGATGGTTTCTCCGGCGTATTATGTCACCTCCTCCAAACACCACCCATCCTCCTTCTCCACCACCTCCATTTCTCAATTACCACTTATGAGCACGTCACATGCAGTTGGTAGCTCGAGGCGCTGCAGCACCGCGTTGGTGAAGCGTCAGCAGGCCGTACTGAAACTACTCAGCTTGGGAGACAAGAGGCACACCGCCCAAGAGCTGTTACAGGGTTTGACGGAGCAGAATGATTTGACGCTTTCACCGCTGAACCTCCAATCAGGCATGGTCATGTGTGACAATGGGCATAACCTGGTGGCGGCTCTGCAGCTTGGCAGACAAATGCAGGTGCCATGCCTGGCCCACGTGTTCAATCTGGTGGTTCAGTGCTTTCTGAAAAACTTCCCCTATTTGTCTGACCTGCTCAGCAAGGTGCGTTGCATGTGCGCACATTTCAGAAAGTCCACCATGGATGCTGCCCTCTTCTGGACACTGCAACATTGCTTCCAGCTTTCAGTGCACCGACTGCTGTGCGACGTGCCCAAGTGCTGGAATTCTACGTTGCACATTAGCCAGCTTTACGAACAGTGTAGAACCATTGTAAAATACCAGCTGCAACATAGCTGGCGGAGTGCTAGCCTGCCTCCGCACTTCTTCACATCTGTCAGGTCCTCGGAAACTTTGAGGAGTCTACACAAATGGTGAGCGGCGATACGGCCATTATCAGCGTAACCATCCCACTGCTGAGAAGTTCGCTGCTAAGCATAAAGGCCGATGCTTTGCAGTTAGAACAGGAGATAGGGGATGACAATATGTCACTTGATAGCCAAACCACCCTCACGCCTGTTTCTCAGCGCGTATTGGAGGAGGGGGAGGAGACTGCTTCCCAGACTGCAGAGGGTACTCATGCTACTTCCTCACATCTGTTCAGCATGTATGGGCTGAAGAGGAGGAGGATCATGAAAGTCATCCTACTAGTGACGACAGCGATGTGTTGTATACTGGGACTCTAGCACACATGGCTGACTTCATGTTAATCTGCCTTTCCCATGACCCTCGCGTTAGATGCATTCTGGCCAACACGGATTACTGGGTAATCACCCTTCTCGACCCACGGTATAAGGAGAACCTTTCAACTCTCATTCCTGAAGAGGAAAGTAGTACGAGACTGATGCAATACCACAAGGCCCTGGTGGAAAAGCTGATGCTAAAGTTCCCATCTGACAACGCTAGCGGTAGAGGATGTACCTCAGTGGGCCAACTAGCAGGGGTGGTGTGGGGATCAGGCAGCATGTCCAGCGCAGGCAGGGGAACACTCTCCAAGGCCTTTGCCAGTTTTATGGCTTCCCAGCCAAACTATGTCACCACTCCCTAGTCTAGGCTGAGTCAGAGGGAACACTGTAAAAATATGGTGAGGGAGTACATAGCCGACCTTACCAAGGTCCTCCGTGATCCCTCTGCTCTATACAACTATTGGATGTCAAAGCTGGACAGGTGGCATGAACTTGTGCTCTACACCTTGGAGGTGCTGGCCTGCCCTGCCACTAGCATCTTGTTAGAGAGGGTGTT